>NC_143013.1:295039459-295383930 GCF_055824585.1 Amblyomma mixtum | reverse complement strand
GTACCTCCACATGAGGCAACACATAACCAGCACATTTAATCCCACTTCAGCACCTACAAAACCAGCCCTTACGAATGCTCACCATGTGCTCATTCCATTCTAATGCTTTACGACTGTGGCACGATCAGAAAACAATATCAATAAAAAAGCAGTCAAATTCAGCCTATCCACCACTTTATTAAAATGTTGAAAAACATTATTCCTGCAGTGTTATATCGCAATATTCCTCTCGTCAATGCTAACCCACTAGATTTGCCTCAAACCGGGACTTCTTGTTACAACTAACAGGAACTAATTATGGCAAGTTCACTCCTTATTTCAAAGCCTTAATATGTAACATCTGGACATATATTAAATAATCTTGCTCATTAAGAATTTTCTAAAAAGAACTGTTTACTTTCTTATTTGATTCTTAAGTCGTTAATCTCTGTTTCTCCCCTTTTGCCACGTGATGCTGCTTATACGTGTATTTACCTATGTGGTCATTCACAACGGGTCCCCCTTCAGCTTTGTCCTGTGCGACCTCCTTCTGTATTAGTAGATATTCGTATGTGACAATCAGTCAGTTGAATAAAATATGAAACGGGATTCTTCCACCCTCCTGTGCCCGCCCTACGTCCTTCTCTGCCCAACCCCCTCCACCCCTTTCCCCTTTCTTTCTGTCTCTTTTCCCCTTCCTTTCCCCTTACCCTTCCTACTTTTTTAATTTCCTCTGTGTCTTCCTTTCTCCCATGTGTAGGGTCGCGAACTACACCTCTATAGGACCCACCTCTGCTTCATCTATTCCCTTTCTCAAAAGGACATAAACTTCATCGCGACAGCAACGAAACGAAGTTAGTTTCTAGAGACTTTATGCTAGAAGTATTTTAAAAAATAGAAGAGACAACGTTGAGCACGCACGACTTATCTGGCGACGTGGCCAAATGTCAACGCGAAGAAGAATAAAAAAAAAATACAGCATGCTCCTGTACTAAATGTCCCACTTTGCTACTTGAGAAAAAAAGAAAGATTGAAGAAAAATGCAGGCGGAGGATGGTGCATGGAAGTGCACAATAAGTGTGGGTAAAAATACGAAGTACTGAAGAAGAAAATCAAAAGGAACATGTGTATACCGTCGAAACGGTCACGTCCGTAGTTGGAAGGCGACACACTTTAAGGGATTGCGCGATGGCGTGATCCCGTGAACCCGTCAGAGGGGCTGTCGTCCTTTACTCGGGGTCAAGCACGCTCGAACCGGGGAAAAAAGAAAGATGAAACAAAGGATAGAGAGAAAGAGAGAAAGAAGAGAATCGTCGGGTCCTCGCAAGGCGCTTAAGTGCTCATTTCAGCTCTTAGCGCTCTGTCTTTCATTTATTTCGACATCCCAGGGCTTAATGCATCCGGTCGATCTCAAAGCGGCTTCTCTCATTGCAAAGAGTTTCATCGCCTCCACTTTGGCTCCGCCTTGGAAGGTTGTTGTTGTTTCTGCAAGTTCTCGGCTTCGGGGTCAAAGCTCCAGTCAACCATGTGTCCTTGATGACACCCTATATTCGAGAGAAGCGTTGCCAAAGTAAGGTGCACATTTACGATTATAGTTGAAAATGTCATACTGTTCGGCCTCCACACGGTCGATTGACTGCGACAGAAATATCGCCCTATCTACTTCACGAGAACTGACTTCGAGACCTAGATACCATGGGATCTTTATCACGTGGCCACGGATGGCCCCTTCTCAGTGGTCAGCAAGCAAACACGGCGATGTTTTGGTTCTGATTGATCAGGAGATAATCACGTGATATAGAAATGGTGAAATCGCCGACATTTGTTCTCCCATATACCGAGATAAGCTGAAGTAAATGAAAAGAAAAAAAAAAGATTTTACGACGGGATTCAATACACTCTCCTCAGAAAGTATACTGAAGTTCCTCGAAGCTTCATATAATTTCAGTTGATGTTTTTGTAAGGTGTAAGGCTTAAAGCCGCTAATGCCCTCGACAGCAGGCCCTGAGACGTCCTCTAAGCGGCACCACGTTCGCTCTATTTCCTGTTGTAAACGTTCCGGTCATACTGCGCAACTTGTTTTTGATTCGGTTTGTTGTTCCTGCCAAAGCCATCCGTCTTTGACTCGCTCCGAAGGGGCGACAGTGTAAACACTGCGCAGGAAAAAAAAAAATAAAAAAAAAGATCAGCAAACCCTCTCAGCTTCGTTCTGGGTTATATGGTTATAACCCGCAATGGTGGTCGTCGGCTGACCTGGTTCCTGCGGTTGTTGACGTCATTTCCGGATTGGCAGACCTTGCGTCGGCGTCCCTTGCTCGCTCTTGTAAGCGCGAGGTCTTTGCGCAAGCTCACTCGCTCGGCGGTTGTTATTTCGACAGGAGTTCCGGAGTTACCGTACGTTGACATCGACGCCTGAGTGCGCCGTCTCCCTCTGCTGTCGGCCTCTCGTAATCATTGCTCGACCTGTCGGTCGGCCCTTATTTCGTGCTTTGTTCTTTTGCTCCTTCGCACAACCACCTGGCAACCCTGGAACTCATTTTGCTGCCGATAACTGATCGGCTCATTAATCTAGCTCACTTAACTTTTAGATCAACAAGAGTACTTTAATTCGCCCCTAAGCTACGCCATGCAAGGGGTGGGAAGCCTAAGAGGACAGCTACTGATGATGATGATGATGATGATGATGATGATGATGATGATGATGAAAAGTATGAGTATCTTTACACAAAAAAGCAGGGTAAGGAGTCTCATAGTCCAATGTCCAAGTTATGAGATATGCTTGTTTTCAGGTTTTCCAGAGCGAATGCATGATTCCACAATCGTTACATGACGATGTCTCACTGATCTGCGCGTAAACTTTTAAACCGACACTTTTTTGAATATCAGTTTCTTCACTTTTAAAGACACCTACGGGCCTAGTGATAATGAAAATGTGCCCAAAACACTAGAGGTCAGCGATAATAATTAATTACAAGCGATTTTTTTACCGGCTGTTTCGGTCCGGGTCAGCGCCAGCTCTGCAGTGTAACGACGTCACGGTCGACCTGCCAACCAGGGCTACCACATCCTGGTGACGTTGACGTCGCCGGTAAGCACTGGTTGTTGTGAACAGCCACTGCTTTCGGTGACGTCACAATAAATGGGGCAAGTGCACCTTGACGTCATTAGATACGGGTGGAAATGCCGGGAGGCTGCTTAGACAACATTCAACATCATATTAAAATATCTTCCACTCAACGCCTGCGACTGTAAATTGCTGCAAGGCATCTCCATATGCCCATGAAATAAATTATATTGTTTGCTTGCGTTAGAAAATTTGCGTCTGTACAAATTTAATGCCTAGTTGATTCGCTCTGCTACGACGCAAACTCTGCTTGTTTAGGGAATTTGCTACTCACTTTAAAGGGCAACTTCGTAAGTTTTAGAAATTGACGAGCTTAAAAGGGTCGAATGAGGGAAACTTGCACGTAAAGCATGCGAAGTCCTTCTGGGCTACCATTTGAAATGGTAACGCAATCGCCAATTAAAATCGCGAAGGCCTTCAAGCTTCCGCGCAGAGCACAACGCCAAGTGGGGGGCGCATGATGACGGCATTGAAGGTATCGGTACATTTCCAACGCACAAACGACGGCTTTGAAGGAAAAAAAAAACAATGCCATCGAAGGCAAAGCCCTCCGAATGTTGTTTTGCAGCATCTCACGAGGTACGGCAGGGTGTGGCTGACGGCAGCGGTAATTCGTAATCATACCTTCCGTGAAATCGCACTGAACTTCTCCGAACTTTTCCGGTGCTTTGAGAAGAAGCGCAAAATTCAATCGTCGATTATGTCATTAATTTAAATGCTAGCGCAAAAAAAAAATCTTAGCATGCTTTACCTACAGTCAATCTAGATTTGAATCATTGAATATCGCAAAATTGTCGAAAAGTGTCGCAGTTGCTCTTTAACGACTCACTAGCTAATGCACTCCCCCCTCGCACCCCGCTGCTGACCCATTTCCTCGACTCACTCTCTCACTGGCCTATCGCGTACATATTCTTCCGACAGCCTCATTACAGCCACAGGGAAGCAGTTGTTCGACTCTCAATTTTCCAGCGTAGATTTTGCCGGCTAAAGAAACAGCGTAACTTCCACGCTGATAAGCTAATACACTCACCATGAGATTTAGCCTCTTTCTTTGTAACTTTATATCGACCTCGCTTCAGTATTAGCTTTTCCTATCAGTCCAAACACTTTCAGTTACTTTATTTCATAAATTTTTTTATTGTATTTTTTCTTCTTCTCACAGCCCCTTGTGTCTAAACCAGCGCTGCTCCCGACTCAAGTCTGAGAGAAGCTTTGACAACGAACCTATGAAACTAAAATTAAATTTCACGAGTCGATTTTTCAAGTCAGCCAGACCATTTTTTGACGAAGAAAAAATAGCCTTCGAGATAAGCGCTATGCCAACGTTTTATCGAGCTCCGAAAAGAGAGAAAATGGTGCCTATGAGAATTCCCTTTCAAAAGTCAATTTACGGCACCTCACCACTGCGCCATGCGTATAGTGCTGCTTGCAGTATCTTTACATGTAGCTCAAGAAGATTACTCCTTTTTCATGAACTTCGCCTTTCAGTGATTCCGAACAGAGTGAAGCCTAATCTTTCTAGTGGAGAGTGCAACAGAAGCATGAATGCAGATATATCTTTTAAAAACTACACATATTAATGAAAAGAAAAAAAAGATGCATGGTTCAGTGTGTTGAACAACGAAAAGCGTAATCCGTGGAAGCGTACCGGTCAGTCATGACGTTGGAGAAAACAGAACAGCGAAGCGAGGAACACAGATAAGACGTAGACAGTCTCAGCGTGAAGTTACTGCCGCTTATCGTCCTGAACTACACTCATATTTATTTTTTCCGAACGCATACTTTACAGAGGAACATCAAACAAGACTGCTAAAAGCGTTGCGATGGCATTATTATACTTTGTTCTAATTCGGTGAAGCTCGGTTGTTGTTGTAAGGGGGCAGGGAATGACATAAATGTCTCATCTTTTCGTGTCTTTTTCTCTTTCCTTCTTTTGTGGTTCTTTTCTCATTTTATTTAGTAGTAAGCCGCCTTTTATTGCAGGCTTACATTTTAGTTTTTTTCTTTTTTTCTCTCTCTTCTTTTTCCTACATAATTAGGCGGTCAATATAACGTAATTTCATGTTGAGCAGCGCTGGCAGACGACAAGCACGAGCAAGAAGAAGATACAATCGTGCTGACATTAAACGAAGAGAAAGAGCCTGTTGTGGTAAATAATTTGCTGGCGGTGTATCATTACCAAGCACTAAATGTTGTTCGATCCCGGCCGCGGCGGCTAGAATTTCTTTGGAGGAGAAATTCTAGAGGCCCGTGTACTGTGCGATGTCAGTGCACGTTAAAGAACCCCAGGTGGTCGAAATTTCCGGAGCCCTCCACTACGGCGTCTCTCATAGCCTCAGTCGCTTTGGGACGTTAAACCCCATAAACCAAACCATAAACCAAATATTGTGCGAAAACACAGCTTTTTGTCGGTGGACACCATCGCCACGTACCTGAAAACGCGATTGAGGTGTCCACTGACCCAGGGTGCCAGTTATGTGCGTCTTCAACTTTTTCATCGTCAATGCCAATTTATGCTCTAGTGCTGCATTTTTGCAGCAATATTGGCAATGCCAACGCGTACTGCTCTGTGTTTCTGCCACAACGTTGTCCACGCCAGCGCATGCTGCGCACGTCTCTCTGTCGCTCCCACCGCATAGCTCAAAGCGCGAATATTAGTTTGATAGTAGTATTAGTTGATGAAGATGATGTGCAATGCATAGCGAGAGAGTGTCATCCTAGACGCAAACCAGTCATATCAGACGATTTTGTATCCAGGACACGTCATGAGGTGGCTTCTCTCGTGATGTGAACATGTAGCGCGGGTGTCAAAGGAATGAGAACTTTGTCAGGGCTAGAGATGGGCCGAATAAACTGCTAAGTATATGAGCACGTCGCTAGCAGGTTTTAAAAATTAACACGAATACAGATCACTACTGAGGAGACCAACCCATGTTATAGCTGAAGGCACGCGTCGAAGTGACTACACTCTAGCTGTGAGCAACACCGCCACCAAACTTGTTTCCCTTAAAGGGGCCCAGAAACATAATCTTAGTTAACTGTTTGGCCTGTTGATTGCATACAGTGAGTTATAATGGTGCTATTAGCGTCGGTAACACCGCGTATATTCCGTTTTTTAATATTTTAATGTCCCCCCAAAAACAACTTCATGGCTCTGATGGTCTCGCCACACAGTGGCGGGTTTTTAGCAGCGGATATGACATCACCTGGCGCGAGCTTGATGACCGGACAAACAGTAAATATACTGCAAATTGTGTGAATAAATAGAGAAACATTTTGTCACCTGTCTGTGTTTTATATTATATCAACAAAGACAATTTGTTTGTCTTAGATAAAAGCCCTGCAAGGCAAGTAAAATAAAAATACACCACCAGGGGCGCTCTGGCATGGAAACAACGCTGCCAGTCTCAGAGAGAGCAGGCAACCATGGAGTACAAACTTCCGCGACGTGCTCTGGCTGGCTGTTTTGATTGGTTGCGCCAGGTGCCGTCATTGGGAGAGCGAAATAGGAGTGGGAAGCCCCGCCAAAATCGAGTTGAGGGCAGCGTTTTGTTTGCTTGTATTTTGAAATTTCTTCACTGAATAACTCCCGTTCCTGTGCATCGATTCCTGTAATTCTTTTTAAGTCAGCATCTGTGTGACATAAAGAACCCACCTGAAATATAGCCGGTATTCCCCCAGGCAGTGTTTCGCAGCCCCTTTAAGACAGCGTCGAGCGGCATCTGCCTACCAGGGGCACCGTGTCAAGGAAAGTAAAGCCACAACGCTGAAAATGATAGGAAAACCAAGCAAATCGAAGTAGACAAAAAAAAATGGCCACTACGAAGATAAAGTTTCACAGGTAAGAGTTCTCCGTGAACACTTCAGGATTCATTTCTAAGTAGATCTACGTGAAGAGAAAAGAACGAAATGGGAAAAAAAAATTCTGGTGGTTTAGCATTGCTAACCACGAAATATAGTGCGAAAGCAGGTTTTTGCTAGTGGACACCAAAGCCACGTATACCTGAAAGCGTGATTGAAATCGCGGTTCCTTTCCTTTCGTGACTTTTGCACACGTTTGGAAGTTGATGAATACGACAACGTGCAGTGCGCAGCGCGAGAGTTCATTGCAGTTTAGCACGAGACGTGATCGGCCGCGGCGATAGCATGGTGCTCTCGTGCAGTGGCCGGCGAAACGCAGTCGCGGCAAAATTTATTTCATTTCTCCAGGTCAGGTTGGCCAAGGTCACCTTCGTTCAAAGTCTCGTTCATTTCTCGCCGCTTTCCGCATCACGTGACTAACTTCAGAGGCTTCACCACACACCCGTCTCCGTGTCCGAAATTCTCGGAAAAATTTTTTGAATGTTGTAAAACTGTGACGTGCTGATAAGGAAATATTGAACATACTGGTCCATTCTTCTGATATGTGGCAAAATCTTTCTTTTAAAATATTTCCATCAATCGCATCGAGCAGTTAAGACTGCCATAGAAAATCAATGGGGAACGCTTTTGACGGCCGCAAAAAACGTTAATAACAAATCAATGTAAGCCTGCTGACAGGAGAGCTGCAAATAGATTGATTGTTATAGTGAAATGCTACAACATATGAAAAAAAATTACGTTCATAAACTCTTTCCCTGTCGAAGCCCTCCACTACGGCACCTCTTTATCTCTTTCTTCTCTCACTCCCACCTTCCTCCCTTCCCTTATGGCACGGTTCATGTGTGCGCCGAGATGTGAGACAGATACTGCGCCATTTCCTTACCTCATAAACCAATTTACACTTTTTCACCTCTTTCCCGTTCAGAGATGCTTTGTCCACAATTGTTGGGTACCTTTCAGGTTACGAAGCCACCAGTGCTTTCTCTCTAAAAAAACAAAAGTGACCTGTATTCACCCTTCGACGTTCTACCTCGCACTTATACATACAGCGCTGAACACAAGCTTGCCTCCCTCCCCCTTTTCACACCTGTCCCACCGTCAACCTCTCCTCCTCCTCCTCCTCCGTGCGACCATGCGAGCAAACACGAGCACCGATATGCGCCGCCGACTTCCAGGCTGCAGCCGCCCTCCCTCCGCGCGTAAGAGTGGCAGGGCGCGTGCTGCCTTCTTCAGCCGGTGCGAGACGTCATAACGACCCCTCCGTGCCAGACGGACGCGCACGCTTGGCACCGGCTCAAGGGACGGCTCGCAGTCAGCGACAGCCTCGTCCGCACTGCGGCATGCACGCAACAAGCGCGTCCGGACGCAGCGGTGGGCGCGGCATCGCTCCATGCAGCGCAAGCACGCGCCGACGATCTGCAGTGATGGTCATGCGAGGGCGTCGGCGGAACGGAATGGAGGCTAAGTAAAGATCACCGTGAACTGTCGCTGCGACTGCGATAACGTTTGAGAGAGATAAATGCAAGCAGAGCAGAAGAATCTTTTACCTGAGCAGTAGTGTAGTTTCTCCGATTTTGCCTGTACGGTCGTGTGCACATCGGGTTGTGGGCAACCTGCCCAGGGTGGCCCACCTGCCACATAGGTGGCCCTCGTAGGTGGCAGGTGAGCCACCTAGGTCATGTGATCATGTGACGTCATGGTAACCTGCCCATCGGATTGTGTGATGACGACCTGCCCACCGTGCCAGGCGGGAGTTCAAATAATGAGTGGTTCGCGAGAGGTTGCTCGTGAAGAGCAGCCTGAGTCGCACAAGCTCCGCCGGTGGCAGCACCTGCCATCGCAGGGCAGTGGCGCATCCCTTAACCGCTGCACCACTGCGCCAGGAGAGAATGGCAAATCCCGCATATGAAGATGTCAACACATGAACACTATCGCGTCGTACCCTTGAGATTGAGCTTAAGTCCGATTTCGCCGACCTTTGTCTGAAGCCTAGTT
This sequence comes from Amblyomma mixtum, assembly GCF_055824585.1. NCBI lineage: Eukaryota > Metazoa > Arthropoda > Arachnida > Ixodida > Ixodidae > Amblyomma > Amblyomma mixtum. Next base: position 295,374,971 of record NC_143013.1, on the reverse strand, counting down.
GACCTTGAAAACCAAGCCCCGAACCGAAACCAAAGTGCTACCGCACCTTCACGAGCACAGCCTAAATGGTCCTGGGTCTCTTTAACCACGCTCTCTTGGTCCTTCTTACGCATCTCTATCGAGACCAGTAAAGACAGCGCTCGCATTGGCCAATGGATGAAGACGGGGACCTTCTGTTACTGCGTACGACGGCGACGTCATCATCATTCAGCTCGGAGAAAGTGTTTTACCCCCGCTCTCGCCGTCAAATACCTGTGCTTTATTATCATAGTTTCCATGGATACTAATTTCGCGCCAGGCTAGTGCGGACGTCCTGGCCGTAAGTGCCGTGTCTGTTTCCGCACTCCCTCCCCTTTAACACCGTCTAAGCCATCCTCAATGTCCTACTTACCTAACTTGCTACACTCTAAGCGGAAAGGAGTAAAAAGGAAGTAACATGTCTTCCAGCACACTCCCTTTTATATAATGGAGTGCGCTAGAGGAGAGCTTAACCCCTTTCTTACTCCCAAGTAGGTGTTAGAGTGTACAGCCTAGTCGGAAAACCCAGCTGCATACTGTCTTTCATAATCCGTCCTAGAACACGGCGCGCGATGCTCATAGCCAAAGCACACCACACGTCCGCTCTGTGTCACAGCATTTCATCCGTGTCCCCGCAGTCTGGAGCCCTCGCATGACTTTGAGAATTAGTCGTTTTGCACACGGTATCTCGTAAGGCTTCGACGTCGACTGCTTCGGCAGCCCGGGATGGAACACCGCGCGGCCATTGATCTGCGCATACACGCGCACGTCTGACGCGGATTTGCATAACGTACGCGAAAAAAGATAACTGCACAGATGCGCCGGGTCGGTGCTCGAACCCAAGCAAGCCCGTCGTGGCGGCTAGAGCACGTTTGCATTGAGATTAGCGCCACGCTCGGCTTCGATCAGGCGTCAAAACCTCGTTAGCCCGCGAGTGAGCGACAGAGGAAAAGGACGCGGGGCATCTCTCCGGAGGTATTCGTTTCCTCCAAACGCGCCGGCCCTGCTGCGTGTTTATCTAAGCGTGATAAGAGCGCCGATGCAAGACGGCCTGACGGGGAAGTTAGGGTGCGGCTTATATACGCGATGTTTTTCAACAAACGGGAGAGTTCTGTTTGTTACTGATGGCTGCAGGTTGAGACCACCCCAACCAGACAATCATTAATCAGCTGATGGTGCTGCTGCTGCAGACGTCGATGCCCTGTAACTTCGTGGAAGAGAGCTATTCGGGCGCGAGAAAGAATGTGCTTGTTAGTCCGCAGGGCTCCAGACTAAACACTGCGTCACAGCTGAAGAGGGCCACTTTGTATTATGCTCGCGTCTCTTTGTTCTTCCTCCCGCTGCGACGACTTCCTCTCTCCCTCTCTCAGTTGTCCTTTCTTTAAAGAAGAACAACAGAGTACCGTAGTTACCCAGATACAAGCCGCGCCTTCGCAAAAAAAATGGGTCTTTAAAAAAGTAGACGTAAACTTACATCGCGCACATTTGAAGGTTGTTGAACCCTACCTCGGTCAAACTTGTGAATTCTTGTTAGGGCTCAGTAAATGTTCCAAGTGTTCTCTGAAGTGAAATAACTTTCGCACCTCCAGTCTTGCAAAGGTGGAGGCTTATGTGGAGCATGAACTAATATCACTGACTTCAGAGATGACAACATTGAACGCAAAGCGAAAGCGCCTGGCCGAGGTGTTGGTTCTACACATAAGGACTGTAGTTGCAGTCATACACACACTGAACACTTTTCTTCTCGATAGGTGTCGTTAATATAGAGGCGTAAATAGATTTAAAGACGTTTTAGTCTAGGCGTCTTGAGTACGGGGGCTGCACGAAGACCTAAACACATCGATCGAGTTATACGCGTGAAATTACGGTATAAGTGTGCTGCGCTCACCTCACAAACTGTGCGCGGTAGCGTTGCGGAACCTTAGGGCGTAAAATATGTAAGATTTATACCAATTTAAAACTCTTTGATTCGGCAAACAAGCTGCACAAGCAAAGCTAATTTGCGGCGATGTTTATATACTATCTCACATGTTTCATTTTGCAGCGTCAGCTGTTATAATCAGCAAATAAAACAGCCAGACAATAAATTGTTACAGCCATGACAATACCCTGCCTGGCGACATCACAGCATGGGGCCGACCTGCCACAGTCTCTAATTGCATTTCGCGTACCTGTGACTTGGGAGCGATCCCTAAAGGCACGATGACAGAATCATTACGCTCATCATCACAATCGCCGTCGTCTATCCGGTCAGATTCACAGCAGAAAAAAAAAAAAGAGGCCTAGCTCTCCCGGTAATCTGAATCGCCTGTCCGGGGCCAGCCGCGACCTCGCTATGCCAGATAATCTTCTCCTCTCTTCTGTCCATATGACTCTCTGCCGCCCACGGATACGCCTGATTCCATCCCTTGGAATCAATTGTGTAAAACTAACGAACCGTTGGTGGTTACCTGCTTTCCGCGTTACAAATCCCGTTCAGGCCCTTTTACTACCCCTCTTTACCGCTATGATATCGTTAGCTGGAGTTCATTTTCCACGACGCTCTCTTCCCGTCCGTTTCCATCTTCATCCTTTCATTTTTCTTTGAGCAGCTAGCTGCAAAGCATGCTAATATGCCGTTCCGTTAATGCACAGTCATCATTACAAAGTCTCCAATCCACAACATAATCAGTCACGTGAACAAGATAAAAAAAGACTGCGAGAACAACAAAACGAAATATGCAGTAACAATGTTTCAATAATGCAGTTTTCGACCGCAATGGCGGCCTAGTGGTTTGAGCATCCACGTCGCATGCGGGAGGTGGGGGTTCGATCCGCAGTGCCGCCGGGTACCCACCGACGATACAATGGGCACAAGCTTTCCCCTGGTCTGGTGCTCGACTTCTGAGGGGTTAAATTCTTGGATGATGGGTATTTCACCATACCGTGAATAAAGCGAGATACCTTGTCTTATGGTGCTCTTATGTGCTAAAGCTCTACTTGCGCCCATAAAATTCATCATCGTCAATAATGAGGTTTCGGCACAGGTGAAGGTAAAACCTGTGAAGGAGGTGGAAAGCTTTAGCTCAAGTCCCTCCTCATCTGGACCTTTCATGTCCACATTCTTGGAAACAATTTTGAATATTAGAAAATTGTAAGGGCGCTGGTATGGAAATATTGAAGGTAATGGTCCATTCTTCCTACGTGTAGCAAAATCTTTCTTTTAGAAAGTTTTCCATCGCTCGCCCTGAGCAGCTAAGACTGCCATAGAACACCAATGGGGAACGCTTTTGACGATAGCAAAAACCTTAATAGCAAAAAAATGCAAGCCTGTCGAAGGGAGATCTGCGGATTCATTCATTCATTCATTCATTCATTCATTCATTCATTCATTCATTCATTCATTCATTCATTCATTCATTCATTCATTCATTCATTCATTCATTCATTCATTCATTCATTCATTCATTCATTCATTCATTTTATTTCTACTCTTGCGATACAAATTACCAAAACACTGATTGAACCCATAGCCAGAGGCTAGTGTGAGGTTCAGAAACAAAATACATGATAGCAATGACACAGCACTTGTGTAAAATGAAAAACACAAAATCACGGCGAAAGACCAAAATACAACACACAACGAGGAAAAAATAAAATAATGTGCATTTTACAGCAGAATGAAAAAATCTTTCATGAACAACATGATACAACAGACACAAACCGAAAAAACTGTCACATATGTCAAATAAGTCTCATAAAGTATGTTCGCAATGCTCTATTTGTTTCATGGGACTGTTTTATTTCTGAGGGTAAAGCATTCCAAACCTTCGCTCCTGAAAACTGCACCAATCTTTCGCTGTAGACGTTATAATTCGGTGGCAGATTAAAGTTACTATGTGTAAGGTTTCTTGTGAGTCGAGAAGATGAGCGAAACATTGTAATAGTGAAATCTTACGATATATGAAAAAAAAATTGCGCCCATGAACTCTTTCCTGTTTAAAAATGCTTTTGTTCACAATTATTGGGTACGCAAATTCCGGATGTCCCGTACGTATGCCACTGCAGAGACCAAAAGCAAGCATCGTCGCCTGAACCGTTTTGTCCCAGACGGCGCGTGGTGGCAGACCAAGTTATGCACCCCCTACACCATGGCTGGCGGTGCCACGGCATCTCACAGGCCAGCTCCACCGTTCGTCCGTCCGCTCTGCCGTCTAGCTGCTGCTGCTAGGCGCAGTCGGCAATTTTTACCTCCCCCCGTGCGAGCATGCCGAGCACGCGTCTCACCTTCGCACCATCGCACTATCGTGACAACTTAGGAAAGACGCGGCGGTTGTAACGAGGCGGGTCGGGCGCGTACACGCCCCTTTTAATGGCTACGCCCGCGCGCCGCTGCACGAGCGAAACACCTCGCGATAAACAGCCACGCAGCGTCCAGCCCGGCAGACCCGACGTGCTGCGCGGTGTGAAGAAAGGCCGCGCGCGCCAAGGTGGCGGCGAGTTCGAAAGCGAACGCGCAACTCCTCGGATGAGGGGGAGGGATACGGCCTCGGAAGAGGAGAAAGAAATAAAGAAACAAAACAAATGCGAAGCAGCAAGCACAGCCAGGGAGCTGCACGAAAGACGACGCAAAAAGCGGCGTCCGGGGACCGCAAAGAGGGAGTGAAAGAAAGAGAGAGAGGGAAGGAAGAGAAAGATGGCGCGGAAAGATGCGCGAATTGCGGGAATTAGGAGTTGGTTAAAAGCGAGATTAACTTAAACGCTCAACCAAGTACAAACGAAAATCGAAATGGAGATCGTGACGGAAGGTGTCAAGAAGGTAAAGGTTAACTGCGAACTTTTGGTGAACAAAGAAATGCGAAGCTGCGTGAGTTCGCGACGAAGCTTTGAAAGCAGCAGCAAGAAGCGCTGAAGAGGGCAAAGTAAATAATGAAGAAACAAAAACAAAACTGACGAAGACAAAAGGCAAACGCAACGAAACGTCTTCTCTTTCCCTCGTCCTCCTCCTCCTCCTCTTGCTGAACCCTCTCCTCTAACCTTAACGCTTCTGAAACAAGACTCGAGATAAAACTCGCCAAGCATACACAACCAGCGAAAAGCAAGCAAAGACCTCAAAGAGTCCTGGATGGAGGGGTGATGCTGCCCAGTGGGTGAGGTAAAGAGGAGGTGGAGGGGGGACACAGTTGGTGTGTGTGGCGTGGTGGGCGAGGAAGGTAGGGTGGAGAGGGTGAGGAGGAGGAGAAGAAGGGAGAGGGGGCAAAAGCGGGGAGGCCCGTTCCGTGTTTAGCACTGCCTCCTCCAGCACCGTCTCCACGGCTGAAGGGGTTTGAGCCCTGGACGAGCGCGGGCGTGCTGCGCTGGCGGCGAGGGACGGGTGCCTTCGCAGCAGCCCACCGCCCAGGGGAAAGCGCGCTCCTATACCGTCCTGCAGTACGTGCGCAAAGCGTCGGGCACAAAGTTCCACCGGTTCCCCGTTCCACACCCATTCACGTTTTGTCATTTTCTTGTCCCAACTTCGCTTTTCCGACCGCACTAGGGCGCAAAGTTGCGAGGACCGCGTAGTTGTTTATTTATTTCGAGCCCCGTAGAAACTCATCATCTTCCGACCGATTGAGCGTGTACTCCGATCGGCCCCGGGCACTTTAATTTGGCCGATCGGGACCTCCCACAGAGGGAAGACCCACTCTCTCCATTCCCTTGCGGGACTTCGGGCGTTTTGCTTGAGCAATCCTTTTTCTTTTTTTTCAACCTAGGACGCTGTACGTTCAGGTCCTCAATGTGGGACAGAATAATGAAGTTGCCAGATCGGTAAGGCGACGTGCTTGATCTTGCAGCGTGCAACAAATGTGCAGTACGTGCTTGGGGAAAGCACTGCATATGTTTAGTCGGGGACTCGTACACAACGCAACATGTTGGCCGTCATGTGTGAAGCCGCGAATAATAATTCATTGCATTTTAGTGCGTTACGTATACGTGCCATTCGTTGTTTGCCGTGTAACAGTCTGGTTCAAGCAGTGTTTTGCTGTTGACGCTTACGATGATGATACGATTTTTTTTTTCACTGCCTTGCTCAAGGCTGTGTTATGGAGGCTGAGCGATATTGGGAGCGGGCGCAGGATGCCTGCGCAAGGGACAGTATACGGCCACGTGGTGTTCGCGGCCATGTTTTGGATCATACAGAAACCAGGGACAGAAAAATACGAGCACAAAAAAAAAAAGAAGGCGACGGGGCGACACCCTTTACAGCCTGTTGAAACAATACAAGACACTTCCTACTTTCAAAATTCTGCGAGTTGTTTTTTCCATGCATTGCTCCTGTGATCATTTCATATATTTACTGTCACTATTCCATCATCTTCTGTCGGTTTCCACGCCGATACCGTTGCGCATCTTCCACCGCCGGAGCGTGCCATTTACACCGTGGAAAAAAACAAACGCAATGACAACTATGGACCGTCTTTATAAAAAATATACAGGCCGCCATGGGCTTAGCTACTCGCGTGCGTAGTAGACCTTTCATAGTCTCCCTGGAACTCTCAAGTTCTGGTAGAATGAACACCGTGGTTCCCTTCACCCTCGAGAGTCTCCACAGATCTGGAGCGTTGGTTTATCGAGCCAAGCTTCACGGTCCATAGGAAGCGTCAGCGGCCTGTGTACTTTCAAGAAACGCCGTGCAGTACTTTTATTTTGTTTTTAGTGCTCACAACGGACCCGTAGCAATGGTCACGTCCTGTGGGCACAACTGACTGAACTCATATTCTCTCACTTCTACTTCACGCCCTTTATACCGCCCCTCTGTAGGTGTAGCCAATCGGACGTCATGCCTGGTTACATTCCCGTACTTTCCTTTTCCTTTCTCGCCTCCCCCATATCTCTCTATCCTTCTCTCTCTCTCTTGACGACCTTCCGATGTCAGTGCACGTTAAAGATTCCTTGGTGGTCGAAAATATTCCGGAGCACCTCTTTCTATCTCTCTTCTTTCACTCCCACTTCATCCCTTCCCACACGGCGCGGTTGAAGTGTCCATCAAGAAGTGAAAGAGTTATGCGCCTTCGTTCAGGTATTCCACACACACACACACACACACACACACACACACACACACACACACACACACACACACACACACACACACACACACACACACACACACACACACACACACACACACACACACACACACACACACACACACACACACACACACACACACAAAACGAGCGCGCACGCACGCACGCACGCAGATTCTTTCTACAGTGCCTCACAGTACGGCAAGCAGCGCATAGCACTGCAGGGTCTTTTGCGGCACAAGCAACTCGTAAGCGCTCCTCCCTCCCTGCCTCACGTCTCCTCGCCATCACCGTCGATTTGTTTTTATTCCCACCCCGTGGTGGTGGTGGCCGCCGCGTCGGCATCCGAATGAAAGACACGCCGGCTCGGCCGCACAGTTCGCGCGTGGGAACGAAATGCCGAGGCCGAACGCGCCCACCGTCCAAACCCAAAATAACGGACCGTGGCGGACGGGCCAGCGGGGAGAACAGCTTTTGCGGAGGCGTAGTGAGAAGAAGGGAGAGGCAAAGGCGTCCTGCCTAACGAGCAGCGAACGGAAGACAGCGCTCGACGGTGTCTCCGGCGCGAAGATCGCATTGCTTCACGGGGACACATGCTCGGGTTGTACGGAACGTGGTTGTCAGCTCTGCAAGCGTTCGCCACCACAGAGGAGGTGTAAATGAGCAGGGTTTAGAACTGACCTTGCTGGGTTTTGCGTCCTCCCTCCGCTCCCTTCCTCGTTTGCAGAGAATTAAAATAGAACATCTGGGTGCATGCACACGCACCATTCAGAGACCCCCTTCACCCCCTCTGATGCCATAAAACCGCCCCCAGCTGAAACGTCACTTAAAGCTAGATACATGCTGGCTTCAGTTTTGTGCATCAGCGTCCTTCGTGAAGGGCAGGAACAGACAAAACTTCAATTCCATATTAACAGCTGCAATAATAATTTTATAGTTCAATTCAGCATTTTTTTGTGCCTCGATCCGGGCCTTTACAGAGATAGCGGCATACAGAGGTTTTTGCTGGGTCGACGGCGCTAGTAGCGACCGCAACGGAAAACTCAATGACGTCACTCCTTCCGGGATCACGCCATCACCCAATCACCAATGAGAATGGAGCACTGTTGTCTTCAGCTGCTAGCCATTGATAGTGTTCTATCGGTGGAAAATTAATTTCTTCTCTAATGCCGTTTCGGTTTCATAAACCTAACGATTGGCTTTGGGTCGCGTGAGGCACGAAAAAAAAAACAGCAATGTAAACGCTTATTTGTAGTTTTAACGCACTCCAACGCTTAAACCAGCCTGCTTCAAGAGCTGGAATGACAATAAACGACGTATAAGCAGCGTGACCTAAAGACGAACTACACGTCTGACAGCCATCGTTCAGTTGATGAAACCGAAACAGCGTCAAAAAGGAATTCAATCGTAAATTATTTAACGGTCGTAGGCGAATATTATACTTGGCATTTCAGGAGACTGCCTGGCTTGGGGGGCATCGCCTAAATAAATTTCTCTCTGCTGATTCGCATCCCGGGGACTTTTGCAGCCGACTGTACGCGTGTATTTATGTGTATGAATGACGTAGACGGGTGAACCAGTAATCAAAATAACAAGCTCGCTTAAATAACACCAAGCTCAACAAGCTCATCCAATACCTGCTATGACCAATCTGTAACTACGCCACACATAGTGAATTTCAGATGCTAGGAAACGTTTTAAATATATGCTGGAAGTACGGTGTGACATCATGAGCGCTCACCTAATATTGTGTGTTCGCTCCTTTTCTTACTTTTTGCAGACGGAGTACGGCCTGACGGAAGAGCAAGTCGCAGGTACGTCACAAAACTTAACCGGTGCTTCGTAACTCCAGGTCTGTTCTTCCTTTTCTCGACTGTCGTTTCACGCGGTTCGTTCGTCGTGGTGCAGTGCATCCCACTCGTTTAACTATTCCCATACTCTTCCACTGCCGTCATGTGGTGATGTGCTTAGTTTTTTTTTTTTCTTTTAATGAGATAACATTAGGAGGGTCATGAAGGCGAAAACTGTCCGGCGGAATCGGCGTCTGTGTGAAGTCTCCGCCTGCTAGGTGGTGTTTAGGGGGATTTGCCTCTCTCGACCTGCCACCTGTCAACCTTCCCCCTTTCCACCTGGTGGGGAGAGAAGGGAGATGCAGTAAGAAGTATGACACAGCAAAAACAGAGATGACTAAAAAGAAAACTACTCTGACAACAGCAGGCCTCCGTGAAAAAATTAACAGCCTCCTGAGGAACTATTTGTGCAAAAAAGAAGCTTGGGGGATCTATACCTTCTAGTATTGCTCGTGCAGAGCAACCTGAGTTTCACAAGCCCCACCTATGGCTGTGTTTGAAACAGCCGCCTACCAGTGCAGTGCGCCGTTAGAGGTATGATGATTCGCCGCGATATGTGAGAGTTACACATTTTGCGTAGTAGTGTAGTCGGGTCGCAGGACCCGGACACGCAACTTCGCTGTGTGAACCGGGGTGCCAGTGCCATGGCCCTACGTGGCCTGGACACAAGCGCGTAATGTGAGGGCTGTGCGGTGGCCCTGAGACCTTGCACGGTCCACACTCGCTTGCGTAATAAAGTTTTCCATCCATCATCATGTAGTCGGCATTGGAAAATAATCAGAACTGAGAGAGATTGGGGAGTGAAAGACAGTGAACTCGGCAATGGAATTGAATCAGAGCTGGAATAGATTGGCGAGTGCAGAAGCATGCTATCGCCCTCCCTCAGCATGAATTCAATTGATCGCCCCTACTTTTTGTTTTCTTTCGTCGAGTTCGACGATTACTTCTCTACGACTACTCAACTAATGGAAGCTGTACGCACCTTTTATAGTTCCGGGAATAATCATATGAGCATGGATAGAAGGCCTTCTCCACTGTAACATCTTGTACTGAGTAATTAGGGCGACCTGCATATCATACCATGTACGCCTCGTTCGATTATTAATTTTCGCAGTTGCCACCAAAGTGCGCGAAAGGGTACACATTTGTTGAATCCACGGAAGCAAACCCACTAGAGTAGACAGGGCTCTCCGAGACAAGGGCCGAGTTTTTCGCCGAAGGCCTAAAGTGGCCCGCGAAAAAGAAGGGGGAAGGGGTTGGGAAGCGTTCTTAGAACCTGCGCGTCTGGGTGGAAGGGACTTTTATTTTAACAAGCCGAAGCGCGACCCAGTTACGGCAGAACCCTTTTAGATATTAAGAGAACAAAAAAAAAACACTTCAGACGTGAAACTTACTCAGCTGATGTTTACCAAAGCTTGTGCTGCTCGCGCAAATCCTGTCTGGTGTGTTATATGCATATGTTGAACGACTAACAAGTACTTTATTCTGGTAACGGGTATAATTTTTCGCCGCATAAATTAAAACATAGACAACAAAATAAAAGACCACATATTCGCATTAGATGAGCGTACACTGTGGATTGACCACGTTGTAAGAATGCATTAGCAGTTTTCAGTTCCTTCCGCGATTCCTGTTGGGGTAGACATCCACTTCGTAGAAAGTAAGATTCTCAGTAATACGTGTGACAGTGCAGATGGAGTTAAGAGAGAGCAAACACTTATAAAGCGTCAATTTCGACGCTTCCCAGGCCACCCTTACTTGGGGTTAGTAGTATCGCTCTTTAAAGCGCCTAAATTATATTTAACACACGCACCTTCGCAAGTTGTCTTGTGGACATAGGAGTGCTGTAGTGGAGGATCCCGAGATTCGTTTAGAGCGTCTGCAGTCTTTAAAAACAGAAAAAAAAAATGGTGCGGTGGAATTAAGCTCTCGACACCTTTGACGGGGCAAGACAGTCCTAATAACAATAACAACCTTTATATTTTTAGTCCGCTGCTGAAGGTTATTATCAGCATATCACTTGCAGTATACGGTACGGAAACATCTCACCAGGATCCAAACCCAAAGACACTTCGTCAGATTGTAGACCTGCTGCCAGCAGTGCAGCGTGAACTCAGTGCCTCCTCAGAGGCAGTGTTAACTGTTCGATTCGATCGATGGAAACACTTTAAAAGAAAGATTTTGCTAGATATCAGAAGAATGGACCATTACCATCAATATTTTCATGAGTATCTTATAATTCTCTAATTTTTAAAATTTTTCTCAAGAATGATGGACATGAATACCTGTCGGAGAACACCACAAAAGAAACGTTTGTCCAGTATTCAACGTAATCCGGTTGATGATGATGATGGCAGTAGACGCCATTTACCCAGAGGAACTCTCCATCCAGCTACCAGTGTCTAATTCGCGTTAGTATCACAGAACTGGGGTGCTCATCTCCTTTCCCATAAACCTTGAGGACATTTCAATTCCCCATAGCTGACACCGCCATCACGTCAGCTGTGACACAAGCTATGTGGACAAAAGGGCTCATTAATGATGTAACCAGAGGACACGATAGGACGCTCTTATTTACAAAAAAAAAAAAAAAAATTAGACGGACGACAATACGGCGACGTACGCACTTGGAGCGTCCTTGAAACAACCTTAGAAGGCAAGCGGTTGCCGCTTCCAGTTAAGCCAATTTAGCTCCCATAGTGCCACTGCGCCTCTAAAATTAGCACTGACTGCAGGCAATCAAAAATTCAGTATCTAAAAAAAAGCACAAAACACATGACGGTGGATGCGTATGTAGATATATTCTCTCCGAAAAACGCCACGAGGTTCAAACTTATTATTTATGACCTCAGTAATTAATCGCCCTGTCCCTATCATTAATCAAGCGATTCTGCGGAAGACGCCTCAAGCATTCTGCGCCCCCTTTCCCCCTCCAACCCCCCGCGTTCCACTCTTCATCGCTCGTTCTCTGGTTCTCTCGTGTTTTAGAAAAAAAAAAAAAAAACTCGCGCATGACAATTATCTGAAGAGCGCATCGATGCTTCCGCGGGCGCCTCCAAGGAAAACGCGTGCATTATGAATGAGACCGCCACGGTCTGCCGGGCCATGCCATACTGCAGCGCGCCAAGCGGCGTCCAGCCTAACTACGAACAAAGAGTGGCCGGTAGCGCACCAGGCGCGCACGCGTCAGCACGATTGGCGAGAACGCTCCGACGCGACCCACATAGCCGCGGATACGAGGTCATCCTCTTGAATCATTGAAGAGCCGGCGTGCAAAGGTTATTGGCGAGCGTTCGAAAAACAAGTTTCGTGTTTATTTACTCATTTATTTATTTCAATAAATACATTCGTTATTAAGTTGATTTTGTTACTTGCTTATTTACCAAAGTTTGTTTGTTTGTTTGTTTGTTTGTTTGTTTGTTTGTTTGTTTGTTTGTTTGTTTGTTTGTTTGTTTGTTTGTTTTTGAGCTTGCCATTCACCCGTTTCGTGCTTTCGGGCTGTCCGAGATTTTCCGACCCTTTTCCTTCCTTTTCTAGCCCTTCCCCGCACCCCGTCGACCCGTTGCAGATTTCTCGCGACGCGGAGACGTCCAAAACATATCCCGTCGGAGTGCATATCGCTGATGACGTCCGCGAAGAGAGAAATAAGAAACGTAAGAAGACTATCGGATTGGATGGCCACGCATTTCGCCTCAGCTTTAATGTCCCGAGAAATATACGACTGAGCTATAAACGCCGTCACGCGTATTTCAAGCTAGAGTCGCGAAATCTTATCCGGAGAGCTCTGAAGGAGTTCAGAAATGAAAACAAAAAAAAAAAACAGCGCGCAGTGGCCAAAACGCTTGTCGCATGGAAAACGCAGTCAAAGCAAAGAATCAAGTCGCAATTTCGAGCTTTCTTGGAAGGGAGATATGTCGGGGGGAAAAAAAAGTGAATGCTTTTTCAAGTTTCTCGAGAAAACGATACTAGAGTTAAAAACAGTTAGAGCTAAGGACGGACGGTTAGGCGCCAGGAAAAATTGAATCCAAAAGTTCCTCTGAATTTCGCAGCTCGAGCGCATAATGCGTCGAGAAAACACCGTGCGCTGATTTTCGTGGCATGGGCTGCCACTTCTGCTGAAACATTGAGCAATTCTCAACAAGCGTGGAATGTTTCTGACGCCTGAATGGTCGCTTCTGTTCTGTAAATGACATGTTTGTTGTTTTTTTTTTGCGAGCTCAGATTTCCGCAGTTTCGTTCACATTGCTTAATTTTCTGAATAATTCGCAGGCGATAAATTTCGCAAGAAACCGAAACGAATTTCACGAAACGACAAGCTTTTAAGCTCACCACCGATGGCGTAAATTAATTTCTGGTCCCAGCTTAAGTCCTTGGATAAGCTTTTGAAAAATAAGAAGAAAAATATAGCGACAGCCTCTCTGCTGCCTGTGGACGGCCGCCTTGTTTTCATAAAACGATTCTCTGATGCGTGCATATATCTTGGAAATGCCTTATTTGTATGCGTATTGCAAGAATAACAGGCAAAGATGACTTACATTTGCCTTTTAAGATAAGCATAAACCCTTGCTTTCACCCCTGTTTTGTAATGTTAATCACGTAGACAGCCTCTACATCCATTCCTGGCACATTTAGACTGCTTGTGTATACGGAGCATTCTTTGTGTTATAAGGCCAATTCTTCGCTGAATTCAGATATACGCGAGCTACAAGACATTAAAGGAAATCATGAAACTTGAGTCGTCCCCAGAAAGCGTCAGCAATGGGGCGATGAGAGAAGCTCAGACTTGTAAAAGTTCCAGTGCTCCTCCCCGGACCATGAGGGATAATATCGTTGAGGTCTGCGCGCAAGGATATCATAGGAGGCAATAACAGACATGCTCCTAACACACAACAATGGGCTGTTTACAGTTCTCTAGACCACTATTCTATAATTGGTTGGCAGCTGCGAGTCAGGTGCCATTAATCGCAATCACACTTTACCAACGCGATGACGCTAGCGCAACGCGCACAGCGTTGTATTCGGATAAACCAGGAGACAAAGGGGTGACCATTTAACACTGTCATATCGCCGCTGCCGGATACCGCGTACCAACTAGAGCGAGGAGTCAGTTTTATATCGTCTCCTCTTAGCCCCTTTCCCTCATGGTACTCTTGGAAACATCAGCCCAATCAAAAGGAGAAAAAAGAAAGTATTCCGAGACTTTCCTTCCTCTTCGATGACAAAACAAAATGGCGCTTATAGGTGTGACATTCCTACACATGCGCCACCCCTATACCGCCCCTACCACCCGGCTCTCGCTATGGAAGACACAGGACAACAGAATCCTGAAAGACATCGATCACGCAACCATAGATGGCGCATTCTGATTGGCCAGCTCGTGAACTCTGGAACGCTCCACTCTTATTGGTCAGAAAGGGATCTCGCGTACCCACAGCGCTGACGTCACTGAGTTTCCTGCTTCGACATACTGATGTGCTATTTACACTGCTACTACGATGACCACCATGACGATGCCGTACACCCCGTGATTACACCTCGCTGATAGCGCTTAGCACGTCATTTATATACTCATGATTCATATAGCTTTGTTTTCAACTGCTTGAGACTATTGCCTCATTGGTTCTGTTTATGCGCAGCTATCCTCACGTACGCCTGAAATGTCTTCTTTTGCTTTTGTGTAACTCTTTGTGCATTTCACCCGTGTTTGTTCCATGACGCATAGTTGCCTTGTACCTTTACGAATTTTTGTGAACGGCGATACGTTGTTATCTGAACTCACTTGTTTTTGCCTATTTTGCTGCACTTTTACTAAGCTTTTTATTTCAAACCTATTTTACACAAAGTTCTGTATTTGACCCCCCTTACATAATGGCTCTCCGGAGGCCTGTAAGGTATGTGTAAATAAATAAATAGGCGCAAAAAGTACACTTGGCCACACTCACAGACCGGTTCGCATTCTCCACACTGAGCACATCGCATCGAGTCCAAACACTTCAGAGGTATCTTCCCGCTTCCCTCGTGCCTCCTGCTATGAGCTGAAAAAATGCACGACGTAGGTTGTATATAATCCGGCGTCCTTGAGGAAAGACTCGGGAAGCGACTTACGATAGTTTGCGCACACGCAGGTGCAAAGACGTAAATAACGGGGGGCCAAAAGCAAAAGCGCCAAACCGCAGATTGTTTACAGAGGACGCCCGCCAACCGACATTTCCTCCTCACGTGAATCCCCGGTCCCGATGGCTCATTTCAGCTGCCATGGCATGCAGGATCGCGTCCTCAAATGCGCTGCACATTTCAGCAGCGAAATAAACCGCAAGAATAGCTTAGTTAGTTCGTTCGTTCTTTTAAATTAGTACTCAATTTCACCGACACGTGCAATGTGAGAAATACTGGTTGGCAGGCAACCCAATTGTGGCCGTTATCATCCACTCTGTCTCTGTCCCTGCCGTTGTGCACATCTTTCTCGTTCATGCATCCTTGGCTTTCGCGGGTCCGCTCAGGGGGCCCAGGTGTTTATAATTGCGACTACGTCCGCGCTTGAAGCCGCTAATCGCTCTCTCCCTTCCTTCCTTCATCTCGTGGCTCTCGCATCTCGTACTTCACAGCCTGCGACGTCATCACCAGGTAGAAAAAGTCTTCTCTGTCATTTATGCACATTTTTACTTTCAATCCTTCCTCGTCTTCTGGCCGGGGCTGCTTGGAATCTCCGGGGGGGATCTTTCTGGCCGGGGCCTTGGGCTTGGCTAGATACTACAACCCGCACTTCTCTTGCTTCCCTTGGAAGGGGTCCCATTCTCGGCCGACCTCCTCACCCTCTTCCTTCTCCTACTTTCTCCCACCCCCTTTCACTAAAGGAGCTTCGAGTAACGCAGGCTTACCCCAAGCATGCCTCCACTTCCACAACAAACATTCCGAGCGAGTATGCCGCGGGGTTGGTGTTTTGTTCGTAGTACTTCTGTGTAAAAGGCAAAGCATGCTTTACAGGACGCGGTAACAGCAACGTTTAGAGTAATGTTTACGACGGTCGCTGGCTGCCGCCCTCAGCAATTTCTTTTTCTTTTAATATGTGGAATACTTTTTTGCACGAAGCAGTGCGAAAATAATAAAGAACAGCAATTACACTAGGCAGAAGGTCAATGTCCTCCTGCCCTCCATCAGCCCTACAGAAGGCAGCGAATGGTATTGTTTGTAATCCTCAGCCTTGATGTGACAGGCGGTTACTTCCAGCGGGCAAACTAGTGAATCTAGAAAATAGTCGCTACAAAAGCCGCAAAGCAAGCCATCACGAGATGAGCGCGCTGTTTTCATCTGAGATTAACCTCGAACTATTTAGTGCACTTACTTTGGCTTTGCTTCAAAATGAATGCTTTACTGTGAAATAAGAAGACTGACTGTGCGAGATCCACAACTTGGCTCAAACTATAACATACTCACTGGATGTCGACGTGCTGCCTGACCTATAAATGGTTGCAGCAGGTTTATACCGCGTTGCAGCAGTGTACTGCACAACAAGGTACCTCTGCAATATTCTTTTTTTTTTTTTGTTCTCGTTCTCTTCAGTCGACATGTTCTCTGTCAAAAGTGGTAAACTATGGGCAGACATTTCAACCTAACGTCAAATTGCCGCTTTACTGATATTGACAGTCATCGACCACAAACACGTGTTTGTGGTCACATTCACGTGTTTAAGTGAGAATTACTGACAACCGAACCGGAAGTAGAAAGGCGTCAAAGTCAAAACGAGATGGTAGAACTTGCAGCCAGAACAGAAAAACAGGAAAGGTAAACCAACCGTCCCAGGCAGCAGCACGTTTTCTTCATTTTTTTTTTCTACCCCCTTGGGACTTGAACGCGCCAATTCCTACATATCGTATTCGCACTTGCAGTGAGTTTGAATCGGTTCCTCAATATTCTCTTCCTCGAGCTCTTTTCATCCGTTCATTCTATTATCCTACTTCGTCATAGTTTCACAGATAGAGAAAGATAGATTTTTTTTTATCGGCAGGAATAGCGGAGGGGTTAGCTTTCGTCTCATACATTGCTCGAAGATATGGTCGCCTCTAATGCGGCATTCACCGACGCATGCAGGTCCGTTCCGGTGTCCACACAAATACAACTGAGTTAGTACACGCACTTCACCAGCCGCTCTAAGAACGCGGCCAGGGTCACCTCCCCAAGCACCATCGCCTTATTTCAGCGAGGACACTTCAAACCAAGTTCCTGAGCTCCGTCTAGTCTAAATTCACCCTTTACTTATTTTCTTTTTTTTACCGATCTATTAGATGTCCTTCTACAATCAATGCTTCGGCTGGATGAATCCATTAGTCTAACTTAGATCAGCTCCCGGGCAGCGGTCTCTGCTGTAGGTTCTCGTTGTCGTTCCCCAAAAACTCGTGAACCCAATTACACGCTCCCTCCTTTAGAACAAAGGTAACATGCACAGAGAAGAATTTTGAAAAGAATTCCAGAGCCAGCAAACCAATCATGTGTGCCCACAGCCATTCTTTCAGAAAGTCTTCAGGCCACCGTCTTTTCAACTGAGGTTAGGAGCAAGTCATAATAATACTACTAATAACAACGACAACTGGGTAATGAGGAGAGGAAAGGCGCAGTAACTACCTCACTCAGTTTCCTGAACAGCCGAACAGCGCTGTTAGGAGAGAGGCGAAGGAGGCAATGAAAGGAGGCAGAGAGAAAGAAAGAGGCACCGTAGTTTGTGAGGACTCGGGATTAATTTCGACTACATATATGGTGCACTAAAGCTCCGAAGTGGAAAGGAGGAAAGTTCCCTTCGTTCTCCAGATATATGCGGCTCAAAGAAAAAAAGCTAGCTATCCGAGCGGCAATGTATGCAAGATCTAGAAGCAACTCCGGTATTCTGAAAACTCTCGAAGAAATGAAAAAGAGGTTAGCAATGCGTCGGCGTCCGGCAAAGCGGCCGAGTAGAGCGCGTGTGGCGGTCAGCACGGCTGCAGCGAGCAGGAACTCGAACAACGCCTCCGCCGCCGCCGCCGTTGCTGCAGCGCACTGCTGACGCCGCCGCTGTCGCACGCAAGACCGATTTAGCTCGCATGAGGGGCTCCATTACGGCCCAGCGACGCCGACCGTGCGGCGCTGTGCCGCTGAGGCGACGCCGAGGAAGAAGGCGCGCGAGCGAGCACAGGGGCCACGCATTGTCCTGTCCCCACCAGGAGGCCTGTTCGACAGCTGCGCGGCCCGTGCCCCCCTTCCCCAAAACAAAATCCCCCTTTTCGCCGGGCGACAACGCCGACGCGTGGGCGGCCGTTCCACGGAGGCGAAGGATCGCGATCGACGGCTGAGCGGGATATACAGCGCAAAGCGCGCGCTCCGTGGCTATCGCGAGACCGAGAGAGTGAGAGAAGCCCTTTAAGAAAAAAACTGAGAATTTAGCCGGCGTGTAAAGATCCCTGGCATGCTACTCTGCGTGGGGAACGGAATTTGAGAGATAAAGGCAGAAGGAGAACGGTGCAGAAAAGGCACAATAAAAGAAAAAAGGGAAGAAGACAAGAAGACAAAATGCGGCCATTACCCAAGAATTGGCCCAGTATTGGAAACGTATTGGCAAAGGCCGGTTCCTACAAAGGACCAGAGTTAAGTCATCCATTTGCAATGTTGGGCCGATTGCATGTGCTACTTGGGTAAATGCGTACTAAGGTGCACCGCCGTTTAATAATGTTACGTATCAAATGATGAAGTGCATAGTCCGATATAAGAACTATAACAAAGTTCCCTGCGTGAAGAATGTATGAGGATATCGCTGTTGGCGGGCGATGGCTGCAGTGTTGTTTTATTGTCCCGGCTAATCATTTGTACATAGGGACGGTTTCTAAAGGTGGAACCTGGTTTGAGGCAGTCGATCCCTTCTGCGTTAAATAAGCATAGATATCGATGTTTTCATTCCGGATTTTTTCTGTCTAATGATGCGTAAGCTATTTGTCTACGGCAGCTAAATAACGACGACAAAATTCATTACAGGTAACGAGAGGCGTGAAAGAACTGAGATACTGTGAAGCCCAGGCCCCCTCCCACGTAATATCGAAACAAATCCACATTAGGTGCCCCAGAACCATTGTTTTCAGTTTTAGGTAAACTGCCCAAGATTATCTCTAACCAAGGTTTATCTGCAAGCTCAGCTTTTCGGAGCCATCTAAGGCTTCACCTCAAAAGTACAAGGACGCCCACAAAACTAGGTAGACTATATCTATTACAAGCTACTATGAAACAAAATAACTAGGGTATCCCGGAAAACGAGCGGTTGAAGCATGGCGGAGGTAAAGCATAGAGAAGTGATGATGCTGACCTCCGCCATGCTGGAAGAGTCAGTCGTTGCTGCCCCCCCCCCCCCCCCCCCAACCGCCCCCTTTCGGAAATCTGGTGTTTGTTGAAGCGAAGCCTACAGCCTACGCGAGGAGCCTGTCCCCTTTACCGCCACCCTCCGGATGCATACCCAGCAGACACCCTGCCCCGTCTCACCCACCCACCCACCCTACTATCCACCCACTATTCTCGACCCACCATCCCATCTTAACCCGCGCCCACCATCACCCTCCAGAGGCGCCATCTATCACCCACCCACCAACCCGGCTATATCCTCCAAAATCGCCACCCACCACTAACCCACCTACCCACGTCCTCTACAAGGCCTTCATCCACTAGAATCCCACGCAGCAGCGGAACGAAAAAACAAAAAGCGACAGCGGAATCGAATCGAACACGCAGTGGGCAAGCCAGCTGCCCTCGAAAAACACCACCCTCAGCTTCGCTCTCCAGAAATATTCGGTCGCATGTGCAAAAGCTCGACTTGGAGTAAAACCACTCAGTAGGGTAAAACCATCAAAGTAATCTCGAGCCTGCTTTTGCAGATTTGTCGCATCAGATGTCTGATAGACCCGTTTTTTTTTTTGTTTTTTTTTTTCATTTTCCACATGCGCCCTTCGCAGAGTTCAAGGAGGCCTTCATGCTGTTCGACAAGGACTCGGATGGGCGCATCACGTCGTCCGAGCTGGGCATCGTCATGCGCTCCCTGGGGCAGAGGCCGACCGAGACCGAGCTGCGGAACATGGTCACGCTCGTGGACACGGACGGTGAGCCATCCTAAACTGGCGGTCGCTGGCCCCGAGTCTCATATGCAAGACGTGAGCGTCCATAGCACCTTCGTTATAGAACTTGCATGCGGCCGAATTTCCCTGGGGTGTGCACTCAATATGCCAGCGCGGGTACGTATACTCAGGGGTATCTATTTACTATTTACTTTAAACTCATTTCGCATGTTTCCTACTTAAGTTCACTTTCCTCTCTCTTCTGAGTAAAGGGTCACTCTTATTAGCAATAAACTCGCGTAGGCCAAATGATGTGATAGGTGAGGTTAGAGTTACGTGTCTAAATGCGTAGTGTCCAACAAACCGAATATGAAGAGTACCACGAAAGCTGCAGCACTCCCGATACGCGAGACCCGTTCCTATATATAGCTGGCAACAACCGCATTTTGAATCGGGAAGCAAGCGCAGCAAACCTCGTGAAAATAAACGCCCTAGGGGTAAAAGCAATAAATGTATTTTTAAAAAAGGTAAAACTACGTTGCGAAGTTCTCAGGACGAACTGGCGGGCTAGTTCGTTACACATCTCAAAAATTTTAACGAGCGCACGAGAATGAAACGAGGACTGAAAGAAGACACACACCACAAAGCGCCGTTTGTGGTGTGTGTCTTCTTTCAGTCCTCGTATCATTCTCGTGCGCTCGTTAAAATTTTTGCGAAGTTCTCGTTACAGCTAAGGGAACTGTGACGCTCGCAGGGAACGGGACGATCGAGTTCAACGAGTTCCTGTTCATGATGTCGAAGAAGATGAAGGAGACGGACAGCGAGGAGGAGCTTCGCGAGGCGTTCCGCGTGTTCGACAAGAACGGCGACGGCTTCATCTCGGCCTCGGAGCTGCGGCACGTCATGACCAACCTGGGAGAGAAGCTCACCGACGAAGAGGTCGAGGACATGATCCGCGAGGCAGACCTTGACGGAGACGGTCTCGTCAACTACGACGGTACGTCTTGCTGTGCCCTTAGTGGCTGCGATGTTCTGCTGCTGTTATGGCGTTCTGCTACTGGTAAACGGTTGCATTCTCCCGTTGCCCAGTGCAGAAACAGCCATCGTCGCAGCATCACAGCCACTCTCTGGCATCCAATGCCGGGCCGTTCGGTAACTCATCCTCGTTTTGACAATGGCCATTGTTACTGTTTCGTAAGCGGCAGAACAACGAGGAAAAGCGATGTTGACAATTATAAATATAGCTGTAGGCAAGAGAACGTCAGTACAGTAATTGAAACGATCACATGCATTCAAGTGCAGGGACAACCGTCGCGCTGCAGAAACAAAAAGCTCTTTTTCTGGAGTAATGTTTCTCTGGACGCAATTTTGAATTCTTAAGAACCCTTCTTGAGCTTTGCTCCAGGCAAATGCCCAATTCTTCGCCGCGAAGAGCGTGCAGCGATCCAGAGATTAGTGTACACCAACAGACGATACAGTTTTGCATGCACAGGACGCAGCAGGTGCAGGTCTTAGTCCCTGATCACGGGTGTCACCAGCCTTAAGAAACTGGGTCACTAATACAATGTATCTTCTGCATACTGCTGCATACGAATCGCACCTCGGCAGTGCCCTGAGCATAATTGCGTAGCAGGTAATAGAATGGATAATCCATCGAGGAGACGCTAATGTGGAGGCTAAATTGGAATCTGGAATATGAAGTTAGTGCAACGCAACTATTGAGGCGATTCTTGTACCTAGTGTGTTGTCCTTTGAAACCTCAGATATGGAGTGAGGAAGCTCATCACTGTCCCAACTGTCCGAATATAAATCAGTGCAGATACCGATCACATTCTGTGCGACTGTAACGCTGCAATCAGCCCCTCCTTTTCGCTCACTAAAGCCTAATCCCTCCCCCTTTCTTCTTAACACACCCTCCCTCTCCCTCCCGGAGTGCATGAGCCCTAGCAACTAAAAAAGTTATCATTTTCACTAGGCCATATAACTGGCCTCTAATCATGCTAGCGATTAAGCAACACAAGGGAAGTTTCGCCAAAACAGCGCCGTAGCTAACGCACAAACATGAAAATATTTCGGGATGTGGATTTGCGGGGGAAAAAAAATTCTGCGTTGTCCGTCAGCCAGTCAGCTGATATATTCGTTCGAGCAGGAGAAGCACGCTCATGTCCCTTCATTCTTCTATATTTATCATTGATCTGCTTTGCCTGACAGCGCAGAAATATTCTTCTGCCAGCGAACCCGCACCCCGTAAAATTTTGTCCACGACTGCGCGTGTTCGGTCCACAAGATGTGCGTTCAAAGACCCATTTTTCCCAAGCATTTCACCCAGGTATGGCGTCAAGGGGTGGCGAGAGATGGTGGCAGGGACCTCTAAGGTTTTTGGCCAGATCAAGCATTTGCTGAGCGCTTCCTTCAGACTAAGATGAATTTTGACAACGCAGCCTTTATTAGGCGCCCTTGACGGTCCGTATGTGAAGCTATCGCCACTGAATTTTGTTTTTATTTTGTATTTACGAGCACCAATGTGACAGAGGCATCACGCCTACCCAAAGTTTAATTTGCCGCCACATTATGAAGGTCCTGTCGGCGTCCCCGACTTCACCCCAGAGAAGCCGAGCACCAGGCCAGGGGAGAGCTTGTAATTGGTAAACTGGTTTTTGAGGGAAAAGGAAATGGCGCAGTATCTGTCGCACATATCTCGGCGGACACCTGAACCGCGCCGTAAGGAAAGGGAGGAAGGTTTGCCTATTGGAAATCCGGTGGGCACCCGGTGGAACGGATAATCGAACCCTGCACCTTCTGCATACAACCGTATGCTCAATCCCCTAGCTCGCCTCACAGTGGTTTTAGAGCGTTAGCTCTTGTTAACTCGTTCCTGAAATTTACGCCGTCATCACCGTCCGCAGCGCAACCTGCCTCGGTTGGCAGGGGGGTGGGGAGTGGAGGTGGTTGGTTCGAATCCCACTTCTGGACAAGTATGAGTACAAGCGTATCCCGGCCCGGCTTTTTTCTCTGCTGCCACACCACAGCTAACACTCAACACATTCGCGTTACACAGCGTAACCGTTCCGTGATTTTTCTCAAGGTAAAAACTGCAAGAGTTTAACATGACTTCTCTCTCTCTCTTTCCACTCGCAGAGTTCGTCACGATCCTCACGGCTCCGAAGTGAGCGAAACGCCAGCGAGCGGAGCACATGGAGCCTCGAGTGTGACGACATCGCGACGTGTCCGCGCGCCTCTTCCAGTTTGGCAATGCCGAGCCCGGCTGTTGTGTGCCCACCCAGCTGCAGGCAGACCGAGTGTCGCGAAAAAGCAGCGAGGATATGCCCCTTGACACGCTATTACGAAGGAGAGCGTCGCCCGGCGGCGAGGCCGGGTGGCGACGTACCCCGCTCCCCACGCATCATCACCCGCCACCACCGCGCAAGGGCGCGGAGCTTCCACCCACCCCATCACCCTGTAAAACACCTGCACTCCCACGGAAGGATGCCGTGGTGCCCCCTGGATGCCGGTATTTTTGTAACGAAGCCTAGCGGAAGCAATGTCCATTGTTGTAGACTATGCCGTCCCATGTAGTGATAAGGGCTACCAAGTCGCATCTTAAGGAGGTGTCTTCGCGATCGTCTCTCGCCTTGTTTGCATCGATGCAAGACGCTTGAAAATATAGACCCAATGAAGCTAGTAACCTGAACGAAGCCAGAAATTGAAGTCTTTAAATCGAGATTAGCGCATCAGCTCGTTTCGGAATAATACAGAAATGGGCCCCGTCGAAAAGAACCGCTTCCACATCGACTACTAGCTTCAGCGACGGTTCAAATGCGGATGCCGACTTTGCCTTCGCTATAATTCTTCTGGGGTATCTTTGGTCCAAGCTTTACCGTGCCACAATGACAGCCTTCTAGGTTTCGTTAGGGGGCGTGTCATACAGAGTGTACTACAGCGTGTGTCCAGTTGTCCTTAACCTCCCAACACCCATTTTGTGTTATGAAAGTTCCACTTGTTCTTAAAACGAAAACTGAGGGGGAATGCCTGAGGGTCAATGTAAACAAGCATAAGAATCCGTCCCACTTACCGGAACACAATAGGGTTACCGAAGAAAACTCTAAATAAGAAGAAGATTGTTTCCATTCCTTCTTTCAGCTATAAACAACGCACAGCCAGATTCTAGCAGATAAAAATGTTCGCCGGAAGTACTCGTGGCCAAACCTCTTCAATCAATTGGTTTGTGGCTAGCACACCTGTGTCATTCCCGAAACCGTGGCACCACAGTGGAAAGTTGAACCAGAGCACCTATAAAAATTCGCCTACCACCAGCATGTTTCAAAAGCCTTATACGGCCAAAGCACTTCTAGCAGCACCTTCTTTGCTGCTGTTAATGTCGCATCTACTGCAGGACACTCTCGCATTGCTGGAATCTCTATAAATGGTCGAAATTTAAATTCTGAGTTCATTTCACGCAGACAGGTGGTTCCAGTTAACGAAAACGTCACACAGTGCAATTTACAGCAGTCTGACGTCATAAGACCGACCCAGAAATTTTATGGGGCGTGCAACCCAAATGGTTGCAATGGACATGGAATGTAAAAAAAGAAAGCGCAGACTGTAGCCTAAACAGCGCAGGTACACGCAGTGGCACGCTAAGACTGCATGACGTCATATCTGGAGCTTGTTTGAAAAGCAAACCACCCGGTTGAGTGTATGAAAACTAATGCCTTTACAAGTGTTCACAAATTGCACGCTGTGTCCCATTATTTGCCGCAAGATTTCTGCCATTCCAAGCTCGAACAAAAGCTGTTTTTTTTTTGTCTTGGCAAGCACAACTTTGAAAGTAAAAACAAGGAAGAGCCCAACACTCCCGGGGGCAATATCTTGTAGGTCTTCTCTGGCACCACTAGGCCGCCACCGCCCAAGCCGCTAGACTCAAAAATGTCATGCTCAACTTCAACCAGACCCACCTCTCCAAAAGCTAGAACCTCCGCTTGTTTTTGCGTAATTTGTGGAAAAAGCAAGAAGCAGTTCATCTTGGTAATGGCTTCAGGTGTTCAGTGGCAGGCCATCGTAAGTTGCAGCAACTTGGTTAGATGGCAACTATGCCATTTTGTCTTCAAGTTCTGCCTTCGCTGCAAGACTGTTGAGGCTCTCGTTTCCTCTGTTGCCTGCAATACCTGCTCCAAGCCTAGCTTACTATATTGCTCTTTTTTTCCAGCTAATTCATTTAAACACCTGATCTTTGCCCCTATATCAACCCAGCCTAATAAAATGTTGGAGCCACTCAACACGATCAGGCTTCTTGCAGCATTGAAGACATTGAAAAGGCTATAAGCAGTCATCAGGAAATGGCTTACAACAGTAACCACCGATAATGCACAAAATGATTACGAACAAAACAGTACCTCTGCATGCCAGGTACTTTCCCACATCGTGAAAAGATCACCATACATCGTACATCGTTAAGCACATCACTGCAAATATACCCCTCTCTCCCATCCCACAAACCCGAAAACACTTCAGCATTCATTGCCTTGTGACGTTTGCAAATCATCAGCCTCCAAGTACCCTGTTGACGCACACTACTTGCATTGGTACCGCTGCATGGTTTTAGAGTCTTTCAACAGACACAGCTTTGGATTGTTTTCTTGTTTCATTACCTTCCAAAGAAGAGGTGCCATCATGCCTCACACATGTACAAACTTTTCTCCTCTGCTGTGACTGAAAACAACCCCTAATAAATGCTGAAAATGTGTCTTGTGTCTTCTTGTCAACTGTCAAAGGACAAAGATGCCTGCTTTAAACTGCAGTAGGAGAAGCAGCATGAGGCTGCAAGTGTACAGCCGCTGTGAATGTCTCTCCTATCGCATTGATGGGGACAACACTAACGCATTCATATTAAGCATTCTGGTGCCAATGCTCCACTGCTGTATGGTAAGCATGGTATACTATGTTGGGTTTATCATAATTAAGTGCCTATGGTACCACTGCCCAAGGTCCTTATGCTGACATGGCACAGCACTGCATTTCCGTGGATGCACCACCCCAGCTGGAATTCAATCTCGCCTCTTCAGGCTCAGTAGCCAAAGCTCCGTTGATGTGAATCACAAGGCTAGACAAGTGAAAAAGTTATAGCACAAAGATGTCGTCCATGCTAGTGCTGCCGTAATAGTTCACTACTTGCAGCATCTAATAACCTTCAGTAATTGAAATCAGTACGGCATGACCATAAGCTTGCAATGAAGAGCTTAGCGCTTCCGAATACTACAGCAAATTTGAAGCATGTGTTTTCTTCTCAAAGAAAAACCGGAGAAGCACCTTTCAACCGATAAAATACAGAAGACATTTCGTGCTTTGAAGACAGTATACTGACAATACTCACAGCAGCTAGCACAGAATGCACCATTTGCAGGTGCTGACTTTAGACTATAAATTCACCTTAAAGCATCACTCCCGAGAAGTGGATTAAAGCATAACATAAGCAAAAATTTGCTAGTCGAGTTAAAGTATGAGCAAGAAAAAGTACAAGATATACATCTAAAATCTGCATTGCATCTTAAAAAGCAAGCAAGAATGTACGTGACAGAGCAAAAGAAAGCCTTTATACAAAACATCGAAGACATGGTCATCCTCGACAAGAACCAAACCGCTCAGATTTGCACACAACTTTTCTTTGATCTCATCACTGTACAAAATGAAAAAAAAAAAAAAAATGGTTGATGCAGTTTTGCAGAGTCATAAAGAGCACAATTTCTTTTCTGTTTCCGGAATTACAGAACTCTGTCTCCATTTAGCATTTTTTCAGAAAACAAACAATGCTGGACAAGGACTGCACATCACGAGCTTGGCCTACACAATGCACACGAATGTGCTTAAACGCGTGACTCTCTTCCCCCAGTGCGAACCCCCCGTGCTTTATTTTGTGACCATCCACAGTTCGGCCTTTCAGTCTTTCCAGTGGCCAAGATGCTCATGCTGCAGCAAACAGCAGAAGGCAGCATGAAAAGAAACGTTCCCTCACGTGCAAGGAGCATGTGTAAGTAGAGGTTTCTTAACACGGAAAAAATCATCGCGGTATCTGGAAATTAAAACTGGTTCAAAGATCAAGCTCGTGGTCGCAAGAACAACACTTTGCAGGTACAGACACATAGCAAAATACACTCTCAATGCACTCTCTTGACCACCCATCGCTTAGCGGACTACTGGTTAGCAAGAATATGTACACACTTACACATGGATATGTACACATACAGTAATGTATACATACATGTATTCACACAATTCAAGGGCAGTCAAAAAAATGTTGTGTGTATATATGTACATATATATGTAACCATATACATATATATATTTTGTATATTAGGCGTGAATAATCTGTCACACTGCGATCCTTATATGAACTCAACTGCATGCATGTTGAAATGTGGCCCAATTTAGCTACAGCATGCACCAAGAGGGGCAGCATGATGTTCAGTGAAACCGGCAGACAGCGAGAGGGGGCAGCAACTGGCTATCAACAGTGTTCAGCATCAAGGGTACTGCTCCACAGGGTTGTGAAGAGACAGAGAGATGGCTCTTGACTAATACCTTCCCACCTCCCTGCTCAACAATGCGCGTGTGTGTGTGTTAGTGGAAAAAGCTTCCAATGTGCACGTCAATTTATAAATACTGCAACCAGACCCTATAAGCTCCCCATCTGCTGTCAGTAAAGGCCTTCACCACATGCATAAATATGCAAAACAAATTCTTGTGTGTTGGCATTATTTGTTGAGCGAAACATGCTTCAGAAACTCTTGCTCAGTGGTGGTGTAACTTCAAGGAAACCAGGCCCTATGAAGTGTAGCTGCAGCAATTCAAGGTTGGCAGAAATTAGCTCTGCTGGGTGTCTATCTGGAAACAACCTGCTGGCATAAAAAGTTTTCTACATGCAACACTCTGCCCTGAACAGAACAGAACACAGAACTATAAGGGGAAAAGATGAAAAAAAGAGGATTTTCATTCTTTACAGTGTGTAAAGTAAGGGCTACAGAAATGCTTAATGCAGTATAGGTGCAGAAAAATAAAAGGAAGGCAGGCAGTAAAAGCAACAAGCTACATAGCATGTATACTGAAAGGCTAGAGCGCGTTGGCCTGCAAAAAAACTGCCTCAAGAAAACCTACGGTAAATGAGCAGGCGAATAACAAAACAGTCATCACAGCGCATGCTTCCCTCAAAAGCTCTTGGTTTCACTCATGCATTCCTGCCAACATCTACACCACCCTTCTCATCCACAAGGCAACACAAACGAGAGGGCTAGCAAAACATTCAAGTTTGCTCAGTCAAATATCTCAGTGCATGAAAAATAAAATGTACACGCACACACACACACTACAGCATTCTGAAGCCAGCACACTTTTGTCTTTTCTCAAAAATGTCACCAAGGTCTCCCCTGCACCTGCAGCCAACAGCACTAGGATGCTGGTTACACTGCCTCTACATGGCTGGGCAGGTTCTGGCTGCAAGCGCAGCTGATAGCAACCATCAAGGAGGACATTCACCATCAATGTGTCCCAATGACCAAGGACAGTGAAACCAAGAGCTGTTCCGCGCACATCAAACACACAGCGCAGATCAAATGCGCATCGTCTTACCCGCGCCGGTAGGAAGGCGCCAAAACCCAACTCAGCACACAGATAAAGCAACACCGGCACAGCAGCGCAAAAACCAGCATTTCCATCACCGAGGTGCACTGCCGACAATTCCCACCAAGATCCTGCACTGCTCAGGCCAGCAGAGATACGAGTGAAGTCCGTGAAGCATGCATTTCAGTAAGAATGACGAGACGACAGGAGAAAACCGAAGGGGAGAGCATGTCAACCTTTTTCTTCACACTTCTGCAAGGTGACACACAGTGCACACAAGTTCCTTACAGGTGACGACGGCAGCAGCACGTGCGCAACTCCGCCGAGCCGTTGACAGGGGAGGCAAGGGGTCCAGCGTGGGAGAAGCTAACGTCAACGTCTCAAGCCAGCGCTACCTCCTTGGCTGCTGGAAACCGTTGGAGCCCTGGTCAGGACCCCGGGGTTGCCGAATGGGAACCTGGTGTGGGTCACTCACCACATGGTTCAAAACACTTACGCCGGACGACCTGCAAACATGCAAAACATGTTTAGTCTCTTCCTTGCAAGGGGAATAGTATGCACAATATGCAGCCCATACAATGAACAGAACATCAACGACAAGTTCACAAAATGCCTTGGCTTGAGCCAATTAAGTCACTTTAGCTGTTTAAGCTGGTTAAGTAAGCAACTAAACACAGAAGTAACTAAAGCTTGCTGTCGGAATATTTGCGATGACCAAATTTGCCAATGTGACATCAGCTTCATTAACTTGTTAAGACATTAAAAGTGCCATGTTGATACATTTGCCAATGCTTAACAATGCATCATGACATTTTGTTCTCTTCTAGGCTTAGTACTCTTGAGGCAGATGCAGTTGTGAGATCTTCCCAGTTGAATGCCTATTTAATGTTATAGTAGAAAGGACTTGACTTGGTACATTTCTTGCTTTTTGAGTGCCAGTTTCTCACCTTTGCATCACATTTTCTATCGCTGCCTGTTTTTCGTTTTTTTATCCATCCTTCAGTGCCTGCAACCGTTTTCATGTCCACATTTTCCTTCTTTTTTTTTCTGCACTGTATGCTGAGGTGTTGTGTGTATTGAGAGGCTGACACTCGTCAGGCATCCACGCCTTTTTGTCAGCCTCTTAGACAGACCTGTACACTTGTATCTCGTCTGCCTGAAATAAACTTTCAACTTTCAACAAGGCTTTGTTGGTAGTCGATTCAAGTCCTTTGTGACTGTCATGTCGTGCCCACTTTTTCTGATCACTTTACTCAGCAAGTGGTACAGGGAGTGCCGGAAAATAAGCGTTCTCTTTTGGTTCTTATGTCATGCATCATAGCATTTTGCATTACTTACACAACAGCCCCACAAAAGCTCATACATCAGAATAAAAGCACACCTCAGCAAAAAAACAATGCCCTCACCAGAATAAAGTGAAATGTAAGAACGACGACAGCAACATCAACATCGAGGTCCATACAATCTCTTGTTTGCAACGGACACAAAATAAAATGCATCAACTTTTGTGATGATACAATGCAGTCATTGCCTGCAATACGAGTGATACTACCTTCAATATGATAAATCCCCTTGCAGGCCTGTCACATGAGCAATCTACATATAGGGCTCTTCATTTGAGTTTTATTTTTTCCAGAATCCAGGTACAAAATGTGTGTTGCTATAAATTCTCATTTTTGTGTGGGACAAAAATGCCTTTTTGCTAGACATTTCACAAACATGGATATGACAGACTGCACAGAAAAGAAACGTTTAGAAGAGATATTTTCTCACCTTTTACTATTATTTTGTCAAAATTCTCAAACTACTATGCAGCACTTAACATGCATGCAAGACCTCCCTGCCTTGTGCAGTGTGAAAACAGTCATAAATATCACAGCGGTCATTTTAAAGAGGTACTAAGAGCCCTGGAGCATGATGTCATTCACATGGATATCGCTTGATACAATGATGCCAGATAAATGCTTGGTCAGTACCCATGTTTGGCCGCTTGCTTCTAAAAATTGCTTTTCAAAAATATCCTCACATTAAATCAGGCCACGAATGACAAGAGTTCAAAAACGTTTAACGTCACCAATTAAATGAACATTCCTTAATAAGCACAGGATATCCACTAATTTTCATGCAGAGTCTTCAGCTTTGTTAAAAAAACACACATTCTCTATGCCCTTTGATACATATATCATAATTAAGGGTTGGACTTTTCGGTTTTTATTTTTCAAAACATCGGCGGACTTTTTTCTTGTGTTTATTTCAGAACGCAAGTTTCGGTTTTCTTTTTGGCAAATATAATTTGAATTAATTGCAAAAATTTTTTCAGTGATTTAATGCAGCATTTCTCTGTGGTCAAAAGTCACTTAGAGTCTACCTCGGAAATTCTGTCAGCATGAACAGTTAGTTTGCCAGTAGTTAGCATAATTTACTAGTAATTTTTCACTTGGAGGTGTGTTTGAACACAAAATTGCTTTCTTCATTAAATATAGAAATGCAACTTAGTGAGACAGCCGGCAATCAAGAACACAAGTGGAACTTGCTTCTAAGAACTAGGTTGACAAGTGTTTTTTGGGTTGCCACTCTTGACTGAGCGAGAGGGCAGGGCAACACGTGGTGTGTGTGTTGACGGCAGCAATGGAACTGCGGCTCAATCGTCATGGTAGCCCGAACATGATACTTTTCATGACGACCATGCACAGTTTTGTTTCAGTGTCTTACACCTTGATAAACCAATACATGACCATGCAGTTAATAAACCAATATAACCAACTAAATGCTCTAGGTGGGCGATGAAAGAACAGTGCTTAGCTGTCAGGTGGCGAGAAGGCGGTGCTTCCCGGTCTGCAGAGGAGCGTAAACAACCGAAAAAATCTCTCAAATCGCACAACTGCGCGGCTTATCCAACAACGCCCCAGCCTCATCACGCCCCTGGTTTCCTTACTTAATTTTCAACTTTGACTGAGTGTAACTCGTACTCAACAGCTAGCTAGCTATGCTTTGCACACAAAGAATACTAACTTTTTTCGGTTAAAAACGAACTTCAAAAACTAAATTTGGTGTACTTTTATCGTCTTTTTCAGTCAGAACCGAGAAGTCCAACTCCTAATCACAATGAGCCCTTCATTCTCTTGTGCAAGAATCGGGTAAAATCAGGCTTTACCTGAAAACAAAAGGCTCTATCTATGTGCCCACTGGGTCAATGGTGATAAAATTTCTTGAGGGTTATATACACAAGCTGTTTCTACAGGGCAAGCTTCAATGGTATTGAAAATTGAATGCACTTCAATAGAAATGTGAAACAATATATGAATATATGTGAAACAGTACAGCAAAGTTTGATTTAGTGACACTACTTGGAGTGCCCCGCCACGGTGGCTACGGCACTCGGCTGCTGGCCCAAAAAATGCGGGTTCAATCCCAGCCGCAGCGGCCGAATTTCAATGGAGGCGAAATTCTAGAGGCCCATGCACTGTGCAATGTCAGTGGTTAAGGAATCCCAGGTGTCAAAATTTCCGGAGCCCTTCACAACGGCGTCCCTCATAGCCCGAGTAGCATTGGGACGTTAAATTCCAATAAACCAAACCAAACTACTTGGAGTGGAACAGTAAGCACATAATGAGCTACTTTTTTTGGTTGAAATTAGTTTGAAAAAGCTATTAAAGTGTTTCAAACTTTGCCGATGGCCATTCGCAAACCTTCGCTGAGTTAATCCCCACCAAGTGCAACGAACATTGAAAACAACCATGTGGCACTGGCTGACTTCACTGAGTTTGATGGCCGTTGACTCAACAGGCGCTGAAATAGCTCATATGGCAGAGGCATTAATTGAAGAGTGCCTACACACGCATTCTGACTAGAAACAGGTGCTTTCTTGGAGAGCGCTTCATTCCATCACCAAACGAAGTCCAAGCAGAGTAGCGTTTGCTATCTAGTTAGGTACAGTGAGGTACGCAAAGTATAATTCACAAGGGTAGAAACTTGGGGGAGTCAGTAACAGTGATTCAGTGATGCGTGCGTATTTCTCTGTCCCTTGTCTCGTTTCACGCTACCTCAGAAACCATGAATCACGTAAAGTATGTAAAAAGCAAAAACGAATGGCATGAGTCTGCCCAGAGCAATTGAGATGCCTCTGAAAGCAACAAGTCAAACAATTCACACTTAGCCAGAAGTCATGTTATACACGTCATAGAAAACTCTCATGTTTACAATTTTATCACTGCAGGGACTGGAAGAATAATGTTAAATGCATCAGCAGTGTGTTTCAAGAGCTCCTGTTAACCATACTTAGTGCTGAACTGACAAAAAGAAGCGTACTTGTGGATAAACCAAGAAGCAATGTATACTGCGAAACTACTGACTACAAACTTGAACACAGAAGCGCACAATGCTACAGGTTACAGGCAATGTTCAGGTGGTCATGTAAGCATACCATATGACGACGCATGCAATAAACGAACACGTGGTACGACTCCAGATTGTCCTTACTTTTCCTTCTGGTTGTCGTCTTCGCTGCGAGCCGAACCCAATATTCGCAGCCTTGCCTCAGCGTACTCGGCCTCCCGCTGCTGTAGGCTTTTGACGGGCTGCCGGTTGGGCGATTTCTCGGAACCGGTGCCGTTGAGGCTGGCGCCGGATCGGTTTGCGTCGGGCGGTCGTTTCAGGATCTTCACAGCCGGCGCGTACGGCGTCCGAACACTGTCTTCGAGAACCACACGCGGCATCGCCGCAAACTCGCAGATACCGGCCCCACCGCCACTCGCTGGAGCGTTCGTGTGGTTACTGAAAAAACGGAATCGGTACGCAACGCTGGCAGCACGAAATTAACTCTCGTATTGCGCTAGGATCAACGACAGGCCTGGGCTGGGCCGAACACACAAGCACGAGTTACGGAGAACGTCTCAAGATGGCCAAACGGATTACGTCTACACTTTCAAAACGACGCTGCAGTCAGGAATCCGTTCGGCTATGCCACTAACAACGCGGCAGCTAAACGAAACAAGGACACAGCTGGAGCCCTCAAGGTGCCGCAAAACGTACAAAAGGCAACCCGTAGTACCAGCAAAGCACACGATGCTTGCACCGTCCAGGCTACACTAGAAGGTGCGGCAGTTAAACTCGCCTGTCAGTAATATGAACACTGTTACACGCACTGGGCACTTTGAAGGCAACTCAACCCCAGAAATCGACAGCCTGGCAGAGCTTTACATACGCTCGGGAACAAGTGCAACCGCGAGAGGAGAAACGTCAAGTAAACTGACCTGTTTGCGGAGTTTGTTTTCACCTTTAACCTTTCCAACTTCTTCTCCAGCACCTGATTGGACATGACAACACATGTTAGAGTCCCAGCGACGCGCACAGTATACAAACGCGAGTAGCAAGCATAAAGGCGGATCTAAAAGGAAATCTGTTTTCTCATGCGAGGAGAAATGGCCCGAGCTAAATGAATCAAACAGGAAAGCTCAGTGGAGAAAAATAAGCCTAACGTTAGGCCTACAACCTCAGTCGATTGAACCTGATCCATCGGAGCCCACGACACGACTTGCGTAAGGACTGCAGTTAACGTAATGCGCTGGGAAAACTACACAAGTCGTATCAACCTGAAGACTTACGCCATTTTCCACCATATCCTCCCAGTCGTCGCAAATATCTTCCGAAATGTCGTCTGCCATAACTGTGAACTAATAAAAATAAAGCGACTGACGCGACGTCTATGGCCCTTTCACGGCAACCCCCGCAAAGTAGTTTCGTGTTGAGGTCATTCAAAAATAGCAGCGCTTGCGCCAGTTTGGCTAGCAGATCAATCCAGCCCTTGTGGGCAACAGGAAAACAGTTCGCTAATTCCATGCTGCCTCAGTCTGGTTGCCATATTTGGAGCTGCAGAGGCAAGAGGTGGCGAATAATAAAAAAAAAGCTAGATATCTCCCTCCTACTCTCGCCAGACGCAATTTGCGTTCGTCCGCGATCGCAGATACGACTTGATAACTCGTTCGTGCCAGGGAGGTGCGGCATTACTGCGTATTGACACGCGCTGCATTCCTACACATGCGCGCAACAGAGGTTATTGCGGCGCCTGTGTGTTCAGGAAAGGTTACAGCGCAGTTTCATCCTTCGAATGAATCGGCCGCAGAAAATTTCTTGGCGCAGTACCGCCGATGCTGCACTACTTATAGTAGTAACTGAAAGCAATGTGAAATTTAACAACTGTCAGCTCCGATCCTCAAACATTATTCAACGGATATGTTAATGCAGAGAGGCTACAGCTCCACGGTGCCTATGAACACTTTAACGGCGATGCCCTAGTTCGCTAAATACCACAAATATTTAATGAACACAGCAGGTAGATTTCACATTGTCACAGCATCGCTCCATAGGCGAGGTAAGTCGCGACAGTACGACATTGCACTTACCTTATTTACAGTGCAGTGGAAGCCCTATATGCTCAAGAAAGTTTCACTTGATTGAAGTTCTCCATTCCCTTCAAACAAATCGTCCACTTTGAAACACACTAAAGTTATTTGAAAAAAGAGACAAACGTTTGTAACGCTTTTTTTATTCCCCTTTTTTTATAGATCAATATACCTCTTTAGAATATACAACGACTGGCACAAAGACTGCATAGAAACTTGCCCCCAACTAGGACCCTCAACCCAAGCCGCCGTTTGGGTGGCATCAGGGACGTTCCTTCGACACTCTCCTCGCTCTCATCACCGTTCTGCACACAGCGACAGACATGGCTTCCCCCCGCCCAAGAAGAAAAAAGGTTTGAGACAGCCACACTTAATCTCACATTGTTTTTTATCTTGCAGGTGCTAAAAATGGTTGTGACTGCATGTTTTGGATGCACATGTAACCTTGATGTGGGGAACAACCAAAGCTGTAAAACAAAAGCCCCCACAAAGCAAGTTAGTGAACATTTAAAAAGAGGGCGGGTAAGAGTAACTAGTGCTACTTGTACCGACTTGATCGGTGCTGTAAACATTGCACACATTGTGGAAAGCCGAAAACATGGGGGAAAAAAAGTGGCAGAGGCACGTCGCGTAAATGTACCAAGCACGTTGAAAACGCTCTCTTATATAATAAGCATAATTTTGCCACACCTAAATGTCCCAGGTTGAAGGTGGTAAAAAAAAAAGTACAGAGGCAACAGAAAATACTACTGGGCTCTTCTGTACAGCCGAGAACGAAAGGCAGCAGCCCCAACAAAAATGCAGGCTTGAAGGAGCGTCTGAGCTTGGTTTCTGTGTTTGCACCCAAAAAACTTGAGCATTGCCTTACACAACTTGTGCTTGTTTTCCAAACACTCATGCCATACAAAACAACTACACACACACAAAAAAACTAAAAGGTGGGTGAGAGTTTTAGAAAGTTGGCTGCTATGGTCATAAAGTAGTTTTTGTTTGTACATGCTGAATTTTCAGAAACTGCACAGGGCAACAGCAAAACAATCCCAGTTGTTTTGAGCTATTAACCGCAGTCACACGAAACACTGAAGGGCAAACACCAAGCAAAATGGCAACGACGCAACTTTCCTCCAAAAAGAATGTATAACGACAAGAATTTCTCTTTACTTTAGGCAAGAAAAAGGAGGTTAGAAGCAATAAGAAAGCAAAGGAACAAAATCAAGGGCTACACAAATGAAGACAAATTTTGAACTTGGAGAGCATAAACAGTCTGTCAGAGCCACTTGATTTTGTTCACACCATAATTATTTAACAAAAACAATGGAAATCCTAGGCATCACAATCATTCCATGCAGGCTTCAACTAAAAAGGCTCTTCTCAGCCAACTGCTTGAGAAAGGCGTTGATCTTTGTTTTGTCCGCTGATCCCGAAAATAATTCACACAAGGTTGCAGCAAGAAAAAAAAAAAAGATGTCTCAGCAGTACAGGAAGCACAATGACTGTGATTAGCATTCTAGAAAATTAGAGCTCAACCACAAAAAGAAGACCAAATGAGGAGAAAGACAAGGGGTGGGACAATGACAATACAGCATTCACACCTGCACCATTGCACACACACACACACACACTACACACTGACAACACAGTTGAGAAAAAAAAAAGCCATCCATGATAATGATGAAACTAAGTTCCTGAACAGCCAGGAGCAGCAATAACAGCTGCTTTGATTTAATTAACAACAAAGTATAGGAAAAAAAAAAAAAACCTTGATGCAGCGTGAGGACAATGTGGCGTCTAATCAAGCTGCAACAAGCCCTTCCCCGTGTTTCTGAGTTCCAACATTAACAGGAGAGGAATGAAATACGTCTACAGCACAGTATGGCAACGCGGTGTGTTCAAGCAGCCACAGTACACAGTTCACTCAACAATGCTGCAGCATACAATCAAAACAAAAAGAAGAAACATCTAATGTTTTTAGCAGAAAAGAAACAATGAACGAAAAAACGAGCGCTTGCCTTAAAGGGCAGGTTTTGGAAATTTAAATGCCCTATTTGGCAACCAACTTTACACCGGATGGGGCAAGCCTAGGCAGAGTGTAAAAAAAAAAAAAAAAAAAAAAACTAAAGTTACAACCTAGCCAGTTCTTGACAATGTACGGAAAAGACTTTTTCCCCTGCCCATGAGAACAGGAAAGGAATGGAAGAGGGAAAGAAAAACAAAAATAAGAGCCTGTCACACTCAATCATAGCTCAGGCACATGCCCACATTTCAACAAACACACAATAAAAAAAAAAATAGTGGAAGAGAAGGGAAATAAAGGAAAGACTACGAAACTGCTTTCAACTCTCAAGACCAGTTTGGAAAAATGCAGGTGCTCAAAGTAATGTGTCCAGCATACATGACACAAAAGTCAACCAGTATACAGGCCGGAGGATGCACTAGCCCATTTACAAAAGAAAAAAAAAAAAAGAAAGCGGGACGGTTTCATAAAGAATAACCGAGGGGGGAACTAAAACACGTCGGCTTCAAAAGAAGACTTCCATGGCTGGTCCAGAACAGCTCTCACACCACATGCCACAGCAGCAGTAGTCGGCCGGCGGCAAGAAGGAAGACCTAATTTTGGATGTGGACAGACAATGCAGCGCGCACTGGAAAGGCAGGAAGAGGAAACCACATTGGATGGTGGTAGGGGCCAGTGTCGTGGAAGTATAAAGAAGGGTGGGGAGGAGGGGGCTGGCTGCCACACAGGGGAAAGGAGAAAGGGGGGTGGGGCCACCCCAGCTGCCTAGCGGCGCGAGGGCCCCCAGGGCACAGGCTTGGCTGGCGCAGAGTCCAGCGCGGGTCCACCGCCGAACGAGGGGAACTCCTGGGTGCTGGTGGTGTCGGGAGCCCGCTGTTCCCAGGGCCCACCGCGCACAACAAAGCCCTCGCTCGACGGGGACGTCTCGTTCCAGCCTTGAGAGTTGTTGCCGCCACCACCACTGCTGTTGTTGTTGCCGTGGCTCTGGCGAGACGGGTGGTAGCTCTCTTGGTCCAGGATGTCCTCCAACTGGTTGTCAATGGAAGGAAGATGGGGGAAAAAAAAATACAGCATTAGTCGTAAAGTTACGAGTGGCCATAGCCTCTTTCATACAATTCCCTGCCCACTAAATCACTCGAACATCAGGAAGAAGGGACCATCTCTGATGTATGGCCAATGAAATGCTCCATAGTTTTACGCCACCTCAATTATGCAATCCAATTTCGGCAGCAGTGAGAAAAGAGGAGCAAAACTGAAGTCTGAAATGAGCTGCCACATTGAATATTTATTGCGAAGAGTCATGTTCAAAAGATGCTCCTTGAACTGGTTATCACACAGGTAATGCTAAACCTTTTAAGGGAATAAGAACCCTTTCAAAACAGGGATTCCAGCCCATGTGAAGGCATGCCAATTAATACATGAATTAGGGGCATGTATTAGTAGAACAAACAAAAATAATTCTTTAAGAATGACTCTTGTTCTCAGAGAGTCACACGCCACGACTCACGTGTTCATCCTCGAACTGCTTGAGGTAGTCAAGGGCATCCTCAACATCATCCTCTGCGCCCGTGACCTGCACCAAGTCCTTGTTGGGGTCCTCTGGCCGTGGAAACTTGATCTCCACCTTGTGCTGCTCCATCAGGCGGCGGATGTTGCGACCCTTGGCCCCAATCAGCCGGGAATGCACCCGATGGTCGATCTCGATTTCCTTGGTCACCATGTCCTCCTGCCGCGAGAGACAGCAAAGCAACAGGTTCACAAATGCTTCGTGCCACCATACTGTGCAAGCAAACCTGAAGAACTGAAACAGCCAGCCCTTTTCGAAGGACCAGTCCTACAGAATTTTCGGGCTGTTCTTTCTAGAAGCAAAGGATCCATAGAAGAGAACATGACAGCTCTAAAAAATTAAGGGGGGACGAGGGTCTTAAAACTGGCCTTTTTATTTGTGGCTAGAATCTGGTGAAATTTTGCACACTGATGTGTGTTTCTCTTCTGATTTCAAAAATGTAGTCATAATTGAGCTTGTGGTCTTAGATCAAAAGTTATCTTAAATTCTAGAGTGTAATCAGGTAATTTCTTACACAGCTTTAATGAACTTACTTTCTTATTGCATTCTGTTGCTTTTAGTTACATGCATTGATAGCCAGAGGGTTCCAATACCTGATGAAATTCTTACTTTTTTTGTTTAAGCCACGTATAGCTAGCAATTTACAATTAGCTTAACGAGTTGCTGTGTGAAATACTGCGACCTTTTACTCTCGACTAGTATAAAAGGACGACTTGCCTTTAGAGAAAAACGAAGAATGTCATCGGGTATGGGAACTCTCTGGCTATCAATTCATGTAAATAAAAGCAACAAAATGCAATGAGAAAGTTCATTAAAGCTGCGTAAGAAATTACCTAATTACATTCTAGACTAAGATTTAAGACCACCAGCTCAATTATGATAACATATTTGGAATCAGAAGAGAAAAATACATCAGTGTGCAAAATTTCATGAGATTCTAGCCATAAATAAAAAAGTTAGTTTTAAGACCCTCGTCCCCCCTTAACACATTTCCTACTCCCCCTTCCACGTGTTACATGATTTGTACACAAGTGAACCACTGCTGGTCACACGAGCAAGAAAAACCGAGTCGATATACTATTTGGTGGCCTTGCCACAATTCGATTTTTAGCATATCAGTCCTTCAAGCCAATTGCGTTTCACAGACCTCAATCAGCAAGGTTTCATCCCGTTGCTTGCAGTTACTTTACATGAGCAGTCCCTGCTAGAACAGGTAAAAGCTACTACCCTGTATAGCTGCACAGAGTTTTGGCCCCTGCCCCCTTGGGGTTATGAAAGTATGAACACTATCCTGTTTACGCTAGGCTTTTGCACACACTCTTCTCATTCTACTATTATACAATGATAATTGATGGTATCAATTTTTTGGCTCATTGCACAGCTCCCGTTTTTGTGCATAAAAGCAAAAGCAATTTCACTTGCGATGAACTAAATTAGGTTTGGTTTATGGGGGTTTAACGTCCCAAAGTGACTCAGGCTATGAGGGGTGCTGTAGTGAAGGGCTCCGGAAATTTCGACCACCTGGGGTTCTTTACCGTGCACTGACATCGCAAAGTAAACAGGCCTCCAGAATTTCACCTCCATCAAAATACGACCGCCGGGGCTGGGATCGAACTAAATTAAAGTTATGATTGCTGGTGCGAGATGCATTTAGCACATTTTTAAAAAATAAAAAACAATGAATTTTTTATCGTTTTAACATTTTTATTATGACAAAACAATGTCCTTCTTAAGAGAGACAACGAACTCCATTTTTATCAGCTATAACAAATTTTTTTCCAGAAAAGTGGCCTCACGCCCTGAGGCAGAGCATAAATGTCCCAAGTATTGTTTTGGCTGCTGACTGGCACGCCAGTGGTCTTTTCTGCCTTTTTATACATGTACATTTTCCTTGCTTCTGTCCGTGCAATTCTTCCATCTTTTGAAAGTACCAAAACTGTGCACTCGTCTAGTGCTACAGTCAAACTTCGATATATCATATACGGATATCACAAATTCTTGGTTAAATCAGTCTTCCTAAATATTTTTGATAAACACTTGCACTTTTCACTCAATAGAATGAGTGCGATTGGCCATAAAACGGATATATCAACTCCCCAGGGCCAAGCGATGCCCACTGGGATGACAGAATGGATGTTTCGCCACGCTACACAAGTGATTGGTGGTGGTGCAGCAATCATTTGCACTTCTACCTCACACCTGCCATGGTGGCCAAGTGGTTAGGGCCCTCGGCTGCTGAACCTGAGGATCCAGGTTCAACCTCGCATGCGGAGGCCACGTTTAGTTTCGATGGAAGCGAAACGCCCGTGTGCTGTGGAATGTCAGGGCGTGCTAAACAATCTCAGATGCTCGAAATTATTCTGCAGCCCTCCACTATGGAGTTTCTTCCTTTCACCACTTCCTCCATCCCTTCCCTCACGGGTTGAGGTGTCCACTGAGAGGCCAGATAGTAACTGGGTCTTTTCTTTTTAAAACTACTAATTTTATCTCGCATTAGAGCCAGGGATACAGTGGCACGGTCGTAGTCTTGCAGTAACTATCCTGCACTCAACATTGGCTGTCATGGAGGCGATGCAAACTGTGACAGCTTTTGCTCTAAGAGACCATTTTCTGCGCAACGTGGCTGTAATGTGGGGAAGCTACTATCGCTGGCGCTTGGCCTGCCACTGTTGCTGTGCAGGGAAGATACCCTATTTAGCACTGTTTTTCACAGTCTCCAGCATCGCCGCATGTGTCTATAAAACAATGCTAACACTCCGGAAAAGGTCTCCCCATTTCTCTACTAAGGATTGTCTAAGCTGCCGCCCCTTCACTGACTAAACCACGCTTCTATTATGTGCATTTCTCATGAAATTTTTATACTACAAATTTCAGCGATATCGAACTAGTATTTTACAATTTTTTACCTGTTCACTATAACAAGGTTAGGCTGCATTCACAGTTTGTGGGGTGAAGCCTCAATGTTCCCGCTTGTGAAGGGGTTCCAACACTACCACGTCACACCATGAAGGATGCTGTAGGGGCCTTCTTCATTTCTGAACACCTCTGCTTCTACACTGCCAACAACGTGCATGCAGTAAGGCATTGACAGAGCTGAGAAAAAGTCACTGCCATGCAGTTCTCATCCCAAAAGCAGGTAACCATTATGCAGCCTTTCACCAAACAGATTTGCTGACTAGTCTGCGCTTTATGTTTTCTAAAACAGCGGAAAACACACTGACGAAGACTCAAAGGAACACAGA
Organism: Amblyomma mixtum; assembly: GCF_055824585.1. Taxonomy (NCBI): domain Eukaryota; kingdom Metazoa; phylum Arthropoda; class Arachnida; order Ixodida; family Ixodidae; genus Amblyomma; species Amblyomma mixtum. Next base: position 295,333,160 of record NC_143013.1, on the reverse strand, counting down.
GCGCTTAGTGTATTCCTTTGTATCTCCATTCGGGTGTATCTTTGTATCTTTTCTAGAAATATTTTCCTGGCCCCTTGAAGCCCGCATAAATGAGCTTTGACTGTAGCATGCGCAAAATGCTTGCACATTTGCAGCATTGGAATGCTATCGCAAGGCTAGTTCGCTCTTCTTCTTGGAAGCTGCACGTTGCACAAGAGTTAGAATGTGCACATCGTCCCACACTCACCCACTCCTTGACGATGCGCAGAATCTCATCACGAGCAGCACAGGCATTCTTCTCGTATCCAATGATGGTGATGACATTTTCACCCTTCTCGGGGAATTGCACTTGGACGTTGTGATCCTTGCGGATCTTTGTAACCACAGCACCTCGCCAGCCAATGATCTTGGGGTGGTACTTGGGGTCCACCTCAACCTCCAGGTGGAAGCTTCGTAGCTTCTGCAAAGCCCAGGCGAAACAAAACACCGAATGAACGCTTAACACAAGATAGAGCATGTGCAAGGATCTAAGGAAATGTCCTTAAACTGCACGAAGGCAAAGATCTCTTGGCTCGATAACACTAAGTACTCTGCAACAAATGCGATGCCTAAACGCGCCTTACAGATGCAGTTCTGATCCAAGCATACAATGCAGTTTCCGCAAGCATTCAAAGCTGCAGCTAGGCTTTGCCCTTGTGCACGTGCTTCCACTGACAGGCATAGGTAATGCGCTCACCCTGTCCTCTTCCTCCTCGAGGATCTGCGCAACACGCTCTAGCAGAGCCTCCTTCGCCGAGGCAACGTTATCGGCCAAGCCGGAGATGACCAGGGTGTCACTCTCGTCGGCCTGTGGGGGCACCGTGATGTTCACGTCGTGGTCCTCCATGAGCCGCCGCACCCCGGCACCCTTCTGGCCAATGATGAAGCGGTGCAGCTTGAATGGAACCTCCACCTGGGTCGAGAAAAAAAAAACGGAAAGTGCAAATGGTGAGCTCAACACGACAAATACAGGCAGCTACTCAAGTGCACATCAGTCATGCCTTTAACAAACATATGGAGGAATAAAACAGCCCAACGATTAGCTCGTGCTCACAACTGTGAAATTGGTTTGGTTTATGGGGTTTAACGTCCCAAAGCGACTAAGGCTATGAGAGACGCCGTAGTGGAGGGCTCCGGAAATTTCGACCACCTGGGGTTATTTAACGTGCACTGACATCGCACAGTACACGGGCCTCTAGAATTTCTCCTCCAAAGAAATTCTAGCCGCCGCGGCCGGGATCGAACCCGCGTCTTTTGGGTCAGCAGCCGAGCACCATAACCGCTAAGCCAAAAATGCACTCCCGTCTTTGTTGCAATTTTTACGCAAGAGTTCTTTCCTTCACTCTTTATTATGACCGACAATCACTCTGCTATTTGTGTTATGCCCACAGAGCGCCATGTATTTCCAGCTTCATTATAACGAAGTAAAATTTTCCACACTAGCAGCATAACAAAATTTCACCACTCGCTCTAAACGAACCCAAGGAAAAATTGCACCGCGGGCTCAGGTAGCTAAGTGGAACGCGTACCAAAGGGCACACCAGAGTACAAATACAAGTGCGCACCACGCAGCTGGCAAATGCCAAGCGCATGGGCAGACAAAAATACAGTGATCACGGTGGCACGTGCGCCATCTGTTGCGCCATTCGGGGTAGGGCAGGAGAGACTGGCACGTGCACTGATGAAGTCTGTCAGGCCAGCCTGTTATTCTCGCTATCTTGCCTAATATCGGCACCAAAAGACAGCACACCACATATATCATGTTTATCGACTCCCAAAACAGAAGAACTAGAAAGCTTCATGCTGTCTGCAAGCCCGTCAGCTGTGACGGCAGTCTTAAGCCTAGCCCGCTTGGAGTATTTTTTTGCATGTGAAAACACGTGAACTTACACTACCATGAGCGTCCACGATGGTGCATGTTCAGCGGCGCAGCCATATGTGTATCGTGCGGCACATTTTCATGAGTGAAAAACACTCCATCCAAGCCAGGCTTTGCACTTAACACCTCATAACCTCTCTTCCTCCTCAGGTGATGCGCGTGGACACACAAAGGTGCACGAGACAGATTTCGCATAAGCCAATCCGTGTTCCACTACCGCAGCAGGTAAGCGCTGGAGGCCATCTGAGCATGCCCAAAGACCACTCCGTGGATCGCAATAGGCTAAAACTCTTCTGCTTGCAGTGCGAAAGCTACAAATTCAGTGGGGGCATTCTCACTCGATAAAATGTAGAAAGAGAATGTAGAAAAGGGGGAAGGAACCAGCGTAGCCTGCCACAGTTTCCTTCGTTCCCCATCTCCCTCCAATGAGGCAGTGGCAGCGGAATGCGCCGCTGTGTTCGGTCATGTTGACTATGTGCTTGGGGCCTCATACAAGGATGACAACAGAAAAACCAAATTTCCAAGGTGGGTGCCCTGTCCCCCTCACCTCGAACAGTACTCGACACGATATACCTGCTGAGGCAGTTTGCAAGCTCAAAGCTCGCAAGACACAGCGAAATTTTTATGGTCACACGAATGACGCGTAATGCCATTGATGGCAAAGGAAGTGCGTAAGAAACGAACCACTGTCACTCCAAATAAAGTTTTGGAGGATTTTTATTGCGAAAGCAATACTACTTGCACTTTCACGCCTTTGCCGTGCCGCGGCCGTGACCACCATTGACCTTCATTTGACCTTGATTGCATTAGATTGGATTACATTGGATTGGACTGGATTAGATTAGATTACATTGGATTGGAGTGGATTGAATTGTATAACCGATGCATCACCACAAGTCTAACCACAAGCACCACCACCAGCTGTACCATGGCGTAGGTACGGATATTGCTTTACAATTGCCGGGCTTAACCACGCTAAGCCACAGCGAATTTTTTACATACTACAAGATGAATTTCAATGAAGTGAAGTGCGGAATTCACAAACTTCGTAATACAGTGAAAGCTCGTTAATTCGACCCCCGTTAATTCGGAAAATCGGATAATTCGACGCGCACGCGAGGTCCCTACAATTATACATAGGAGTCTATGGGGCGAAACTCTCGTTAATTCGAACAAATTTTGCCGTGCGTCGGTTAATTCGACTTCACTCCGCAGCCCACCAAGCCAGTGCGCCGAGAGCAAAAAGAAAAAAACACTGCCACGAGCGGCGCTACTGTATGGCTGATAGGCCATCCCTATGGTCACCGTCATCAGCAGCGTGAGAGAGGGCGAGGGAAGCGAGGTTAGCGGCGGCCGAAGTCTTTTTTTTTGTGCTTTGTTGTGTCGCAGCAGTCGTGTAGGTGTCGTCCGCTTAACCCTATCGACAGCAAGTCTCGTTTTGGCGTGTGTCGTCGTTTCCACGTGTTCTTGCTGCTACAGTCGCGGTTATTTAACCATAAGACGGCGCCTTTTTTGGTAATTGCGCGCTCTGTCAGCGTGTTTACTGCGCTGCTTGTTGTTACTGTTTTGTTGCGACTGAGAGAAGGGTGAAAGGAAATTGCACGGGCCTGCCTACTGGCTCAGCCGGGCCACCACCACCGCCACGTGCAGATAGAAGAGAGTTAAAAGATCAGAGGAAAGATAAGACGCGCGCAGCAGCAACCGCGTCCGCCGATGCGGAAAAAGATAAGCGGCCGAAAGCCGCGCTCGCTTCACCTCCTCCCCGCGCTGCTTTCGAGTGGGTAGCGCGCAGTGCCTGCGCGCCTCGCCTTAGTGTCCTGTCAGCTGACCGAGGATGAAATAATTGAAGTGACAGGCGCTGACAATGACGATTCGTCGGAAGGTGACGATTGTGAGCAGTTGTCCCAAACGACGAAGTGCACGGTGAAAGAAGCCGCAGAAGCCTTGTCCGTGCGGGAGGACTTCTGTGAACAAATCCCTGACGGTGCCGCGGAGCACCTGGCAGCTGTTAGAGCTATCGTAGTCGCTCAAATTCGCTCGAAAAAGCAGACGGCGATAACAGATTTCTTTGCCAAATAAAGGGACGTCCTGTTGCGCGCAAACATTGTTTTTTGTTGTTCATTCGATAATTCGACATTCGGATAATTCAACAATTTTCGCGGTCCCGTCAGTGTCGAATTAACGAGCTTTTACTGTATTGAGGCTAAACTGTATTCCTTTCATAAACACATTGCTTTGCCTCCCTCCCTCGATGTCCCCTTTGGCCCTGTAAGGTTTACAAGAGGTGGGGTCAATGACCCATTTTCCAAGCATTTCGCCGCAGAGAAGCTGAGCATCAGGCCAGGAGAAAGCATATACCCAGCGGGTACCCGGCGGCACAGGATGAAACCCAGCACCTCCCACACATGTGAGTGATGAGTGAGTGAATGAGTGTAAATGAATGAGCATGAGTGAGTGGGGCTGGGAACTGCAGCCCAGTGCGCCTACCTCCTGGGTGACGGGCACCAGTGCGAGCAGGGCTTCGCGTGCCTTCTCGCAGTCCTCCTGCTTGCCCGTGATGTGGATCAGGTCCTCCTTGCGCACCTTGCCCGGCTCTTCTTCGGCCGCATCCCCGTTCACCGCCACATCCCCGTTCTCCAGGGTCTCCCCCCGCTCGCGGAAGTCACGCTCGGGGAACTTGATGTGCACATTGAACTCCTGGCTGATGCGCTGAACCTGCAGGGAAGAAGAATGTACAAGCGATGTTCGAAATCATTGCACTCCTCATTGGGCATACATAAGCAAGCACGAGCCACACTGCTGTACCAGCGGTTCGCACTGGGAGCACGGCACGACTTTATAAGCAAGCACCGTGTAACATGCTAAATTTTCATTCATAAAGTTGCCAGCTCACTGACAACACCCGAGGACTTTTTTTTTTCCCAGCCAACACACGATCAAAAAGGTACAACAAATACTATTACAGCAGGACTTCAATGATACATTCCTGGTCTGCCTGATTGCCTGGTTCATTAACTGAATATCATGAGAAATAAAATTGACTTTTTTGTTTTGTTTTCTGGTTACTGCGTTACCAAATGATACGATTTCCCCATAAGTATGTTAATAATTTAGCGAAAATCCGATTGTATAGTTCGTTTGGCAACATTTGTGGGTACGCTAATGTGTGTGCAGGCTAACGAGACCTGACCGAGCTTTGTTGGAAGCAAGTGCTTTGAATCACATTATTCAAAATCTCTGTGGTCTTCAATCATGCACTTCCCCCGGATGATACACTCTGCACAACCCCGCATTTTGTAGACAAATTATCAATGCAATATCTTACTTAAACAGTTCTGGCAAAATTTTTAGAATACCTTCTTCAATAACGTAAGCCTCGAAAACAAATACACCTCCATACAAATTACAATAACGCTACGGTAACAGTGTTAGTCTCATGCCACCAACAAAGTGCATCCAAGCTTAGCTCAAGCTCTGAGCTGGTGGCACAGACTAGCCCATCCAGATAGTGCCTTCCTGGGAGAATGAACAGACACTGCCTCCGCCCATATCGTGTCATTATTTCTAGCAACAGAGCAAAAACCAAGAGTGAGGAAGAGGGCATTCAACTGTTGGGACTCCCAAAACTGACCTTGTGGCCCTTGGCGCCCATGATGGTGCGGTGGTGCTGCTGCGGGATGACGCACTCGATGGTGACGCGTGCCTCCAGGTCCTGGACGATCTCCAGAATGCGCTTGCGGGCGCCCTCGACGCACTCCTTGGCCCCCTTGAGGGTGACCACGTCACTGTGGTCGCCGCTGCGCGGGAAGCTCACCTGCACCCCGCCAAACTCGTTGGCGATGTGCTGCAGCTCCTCGCCACGCCGGGCCACAAAGTGGCGGTGGTACTTCGGGTCAATGCGCATCTCCTCTTCCACCACCTTCTCCTGTTTTCGGAAGAGAGGGAGACGAGATGTTTCCACAAGTGCACACCCACTTTCCGTTTTCACTAGCTAAGCTTTAACATCTAGCTGCTCTTTATTTCAGAGTTACTGCATCTCGCCCTTCACCTTGAGCACTAAATAGGGCCCTTGTATCCCTAAAATCTTTGCTGCAGCATGCATGTTTATTCAAGACTCTGCCACAGAACAGGTGGCAAGGCAATAAGGTCCAAAGAGGTTTTAGTCACAGGCTACCAGCTGTTGCCTTTTTCACTGGATACAGCAATGATTTGCAGTCTTTTTTTTGTAATGTAAAGTGACAATTTACTGCCAATAAAAGAAAATCTCCCTCAATACCACTCTGCCTTGTACCATGGTCCAGCAGAACATGCACCACGAGCAGCTAACTTCATTTTACTTTCCTCTTCAGTGTCTTTGAAAGAGCTGGTTAGAAATGACACGCACAATGCCAAAGTTTAGAGATCCTCAGTTCATGGTTCATGAAAAAACCAAAAAATTAACAAAAATTAACAAAAAAATTACCTCAAATAAGTTTCTTAAAGGAGTGATCGTAACGATCTATGCATACTTGTTAGCAGCTGAACAACTGACAATCAAATCAGTGATATCTTCACTAGAAACCTCATTTAAATGTTTGCAATGTTTTGCCACCTGCACATGACCTGCTTGAGCTCCCTCTGTACCATTACACCAGAAGCCTCGCAATTTGGACTTCATAGTTTTCAAAGCACGGTAAAAACCACACACTGACCAGGCTCTCAATCATCTCCTCCAGCTGCTTCTTTGCATCGAGCACAGCTTCCTTCTTGCCAACAATGACGATGGTGTCCTGGTTCTCATCACGCTCCGTTGGAAAGATGATTCGTGCACCCGTCTTCTCCCTCACCTGCACACATTTCACAGATATTGCACTCAACTGTAGTCATAGCTGCAATGAGCCCATGCCCGACACAAACTTCCCAAGTGCTTATGTTTGTTTTCTAGTCCCGCTCAAAATACCACACACACTTCTTCCTACCAAGCAGGCAACAGTGCGATAGTAACAGAACTATGTTACATTTGTGAAAATATTTTGCTTCTGCTCAGCCTAGCCTCAGTGATAAAAATAAAAACAAAGATAAAAATGGCAGAGTATAAATAAAGGCAAGTAACCCCATTTACAGCACTAACCCCCGTATTCACAAATGTTCCTTTCCTTAAAGCGTTAAGTGGGCCTTCGGCAAGGACGGCCTAAGTTGAAACGTAAGATAAGGCTGAAGTCAGCCTCAAAAACCAACCTTACGCGATTTTAAGGGCGCCTTACGAAAAGGGGCTCCTATCCGAAAATGTTGGTGATATGGGAGCGAGGCTACTCGCGTTTTTATGTTGGAATCATCTGGAGATACACGTATAATTTATTCCTACGACAAAAAGTGAATAAAAATTTCTCCTAGCACGCTTGCAAGTAAGCATCAGAGATTTTAGGCAAACAATTTTCCAATTTTGACATTTTTTCTTCTTTTGCAGGCCACCCTGTAGTGTAGCAGTCACAATAATGTGCTTGTTGATTTCACGTCGCCCGCCTCTTTTGCGAGTGTTTGCTTCTCGACGTCGGTTCGACAATCATGTTCGACAATCGAGTTACAATCCGGGAAACTGTCGGCTGGGACACGTTTACAAGGTCTCCGGAGACCACTTGAAAGGTCCCCGCTCCGTAAAAACGCAGCGTCACGAGCAGTTGCAACAGCGGCGGCACAGGGCAACCTCGTCCGTCTGTGTTCTGGCGCAGCGGCAACATGGACAGAACCTTGACCACAGCAGCCTTGGAAAAGCGGTACCTTGCGAGGAATTCCTGGTTGTTGTACACTTCCATGGGATTCTGGCGATCCCTAAGGTTCCGCCGCAACGGGTGCGCAAAACTGTACGCTTCGTCATCGATGACATCTTCCGCGCGGCGAACAAAATCGACGAACTCATGTTGAATTCCAATGGAAGATCGGGATCAAGTTTTTCTGCTCGGTTTGGATCAGTCGCATTCCAATGGTAAAATGGGAGCGCGAGTTGTATGTTCCAGTGGCAGATCGGGATCAGGCGTAAATCCCTGATCGCTCCGTGGAGCAGCGATACTTGATCCGCCGAAATCGGCGGATTTGACCGGAACCTCGCGTGTCGTTTTCTTTTCCGCCGCGTCTGCTTCCTGTTGCGACCGGCAGCAGCCGCTTCGTTCCTGTCGTCGCTACGTGGTGAGCCGGGCGAGCCGGGACAGCCGCGCACTTTCCAGTCAACAGTGGACGGCAATGATCTTGCTTCAAGCCGTGCGGCACTAATTTTGCTTCATGGAAGTGACAGTTCTGACTCGGGCACTGAAAGCTCAGAGTCCAGCAGTGAAGATTCGTCTGAAACGGACTGCGAGTGTGCCGGCCTGTATGCCTGCCGCCGGCGTCAGAAAAATGCGCTAATATTCTTTGTTCGCGTTCATAACAAGCCCTTAGTAGAGGAATTTAAAAAATGAATCATTTTTGAGGATCGTTGGCCAATACCGAGTTGCTGGTAGAAGTGATAACTGCGATACAAGCAAATTTCTTCCTGATGCCCAGTGCGGCTGGCCTGCTGTCTGCTAGCTCCACTGTTGGAGGCGTCGCAGAAATCGATCATGTCTTTATTTTATTATGAGACGAGGAACACAGTAAAACGGTGACGCGAGTAGCACCTTTACTACAGCGCTGACCAATTCCGAAGCGCCCTCAGCTGCGGCATCGATGAAAAACAGTTAGGCTTAGCGACGACTACGGCAGCCAGGGAGAAACGTTTGCCGGGGGGCAGCGCAGTTCGTCGCTCGGCAGTTCGTCGCTCGGCGTGTCCGCGGGCGGCGTCGTTGCCGAAAGCTCGACAGCCTCGCTGATTGGTTCAGCGGCTTGCGTCTCGCAGTCGCAAGGCTGGAAAATCGAGCAGCGAGCAACTTGCGTGCGCGTCGTCCGCCACTTCTTTCGTGAACGGTAGGGACAGACTCACTGGCTCTCCGAAGACCGCGGCCGCATACTCGCGTGTTCACGGAGAGTGGACCATCCTGTACATACGCTTTGGTTTTGGTTTTACATTACGGCCTTCGTACTACATCCTTTTTGTTTCGCCGAGACGGCGTCTGTCAACGCGGAGATCGCGCCTCGCGCAACTCCTGTCGCACTCGAACACGAAGCTAGCAGGGCGTCCGCTCCGGCGGCGCGCCTAGTTTCCACGGCTCGCCGCTGCGGCGCTGGCATCGCGCTCCCGAGGGAACACTGGCATTCCAATCGCAAAATGGGAGGTGGCAAATCTACGCGCTCCGACGCGCTCCGTATGCGATTCGACGGAGCGGTCTCGATCTGCCATTGGAATTCAGCATCACTGAAGTCGTCATCGTAGCACGCCGCCATGTTGAATTGTGGTAAGGAGCAGTTTAAGGTGCCTGGGTTGGCACCTTAAATGGCTCCCTTTACCTGAATTTTAAGTTGGGCTAAAGGGGACCGTTAAGGGTAAGGTCTGTTTCTGAAACGCGTTAAGGAGCAGAAAAGTGAAGGGGCGCTAAAGATAAGGGCAAGTGTGGTTTTTGAATACGGGGGTTAGATGCTAACATAAAGGTGAATACTTCCTTTGCCAAAAATTACAAGAACACTCAAACATCACATGCCTCTCATCGATATACTCATATAAATGTCTTAGTATTCTCATCACTGGCATTCAATACGATTAGCATCTAATAATGCTAATCAAATGCTTGGTTACTTGCGACATAACTTTTCCACAGAACCCGACTAAGCACAAGCCTTTTTAAAAACCTTTGGTTCATGTAATACTTCAGTATACACATGCCATTCTGGACCCTAGTCAAAGAACTTTGACTCAAGTCCTCAATTCTATTCGGGTTCATGCTGCTTCCTTTATCATGCCAAACTGCCACAACAACACCAGCTTTGCATCTGCGAAGATTTCTTTTATCTACCCCGCCTCTTATTGCACCATAAATGCCATCACCATCTCTTATTCCAGTAAATTTACTGAAATCCCATTTTTAAAAACGAGCCCATCGCCTCTCCTCCATATTTCAATCCTTGCTTTAAAGTTTTACGCCACCATGTTGAACTTGCATGTACAGCTTTTTTCATTGGAACAGTGTAATGACTGGAAATGCTTTCCTGCACTCTTGGAGCGCACATTAAAAGAATGCCACCCAAAAGCACTTAGCTGACATTACTTCATTGTTTATAATTCATGTGCACTATCTATCCAGATTCCCTTCTTAAGTCCTCCTCATGCGGAAAGTATACAAATAAAACAGTGCAAAATTAAGCACATTTCGGCGCAGCCGTTTGGGCTTACCTTGCGAATGTTGGAGCCATTCTTGCCAATCAAGAAACGATGGTGTTTTGGCTGGGCACGCACTTCCTCTGTGTAGCTGGACAGTTGCTGTAAAAGAAAAAAAACAGCTCTTGTTCTTTCTATGTGCTCATATGCTATTTGCAAGTAGTCATTCACAGCACTGCTCAAATGAACAACAGATGAGCACAGACATCAAACTCTTCATGCTTTCTGCCAAAAATAACAAATGTCATTGCAGACACATAACATAATGAGGAGTTCCCAACATGTCACATAATTTTACTAACAAGCTCTCTCCAAGATCACCAAGTAGTTACTCCAAGTAGTTACTCCAAGTTACGCCATTACTCCAAGAAACTTCCAAACAGCTGCAGTTATGCAGGTGTCAAGAGAGCAAGTTTAGGACAAGTGTCATTTTGAAGGAATGCTGGTTTGTCCTCTTATCTATACTATATATAAAAAAATCAGTTGTCTTCGGCAATGATTGGCTGCAGTTAACGGAATTTTTACACAGACTGCTGTCATCACTGCCACTGTTTCAACGTACGAATCGTGGGAGCTATGTCAGCTAGCCTTGGGTCGTTCTAATTAGGTTGTCTTCCAAGTAGGAGCTCCATGTGAGGGGCCAGGGCCCATGAGATGGCACAGCCAAAATGACCAAAAATGCCCCAGCAAGTCGCTAAACTAATTTCCATGCAAACACCTAGCTGAATTCAGCTTATGACTACCTGATCTTAAGGGGGGACACGGCTCTTTGAGACGAAAAAATCGCGAAAAAATCGATTTTCTGAAATTTACATTTTCGAAATCTACAGCTAATAATCCTTAAATTGACCAGGTTTCCAGCCCATTGGTGCAGTATTTTAGGCGCACGATCAATTTATAACATCCCTGTGAGCTGAATTCCACGCAAAAACAACGCTTTTTGTCGCGGCGCGTCGCTCTTTTTCCACGCTCGCGATCGCAGCCATCTTGGTCTCGTTGAAAAGAGCGGCTTTTCTTCTTGAATTTCCCGCCACAAATGGCTCCGACCGCTCACTGGTGACGTCGAAATCCGCGCACAAACAAAAGCCCCAACGCGCGGCCCTATTCGTCAAGCTAGCGCACGTGACCAAAAAGCGCGCTGTGATTGGCTGCGCGAGGCTCCCATCGTCTGCTTCACTCCGCAGGCGACGCGACGACGCGTCTCTTCGTTCTTTGTGACAAGTGTGCAACGATGTCCGATCCAACGGTGAAGTTCGCCACGAGGCACAAGTTCGGCAGAAGAAAGAAGCGATCGCTTTATAACTTCCAGAAGCGTGCCATTCCTTCGGAAGACATCGAGAACAGTCCGCCGCCACCGGCAAGCGATGCCGAAGCCGCGGACAGTGCTGAAGAAGGCCTAGCTAGCTCGTCGACGAGTCAAAGCGTTGCGGGCAGCGGCCGCGTTCGGCATGACACTGCAATGTTGCAGCGTGCGGATTTGGTGCAGAGGGAGGCAGAAACGCAAGAAAAACTTCGAGTTCTTGCTTCAACGCCAGCAACGACGCGAAAGCGGGATTTTTTCACTCGCGCTGACGACGATGCGGACGCGCCAGTCGACATTGAGACAGGCTTTGTTATCGTCAGCTTGATCTCCGTGAACGCGATGATGTCGTGCGTAAAGTGCAACGTGTGCGGCGGTAGCGTCTCTGTAGGCAGAGGCGAACGAGAATATGGCCTTGCCATAAAGATCGTTATCAGGTGTGCTTGCTGCGGTGATGTTTCGTCGGCGTGGAGCTCGCCCCGCGTGAACGGCAATCAGAAGACCAACCCTTTCGTGGTGAACGTTCTTGCTACGCGCGCGATGCAAGCCACCGGGAATCGGCAAACGACGCTAAACGACATTTTTGCCGCGATGAACATCTCCCACCGCGGCCTTCACATCAAAACATGGCAGAGGTATGTGAAGACGAAGTTGGCGCCCGCGGCGGCTCTTGCTGCCGAGAAGCAGACGACTCAGTGCGCGCAATCGGTTCGGGAGCTGTACGATGACTTGAAGCTTGGGAATCCCGGAAACATTGCTGTGTCATACGATGGTTCCTGGATGACGCGCGGCCACTCGTCGCACATTGGCGTCGGCACTGTCATCGAGCTCTTCACGGGGCTAGTCCTCGATTTCGTTGTGCTCAGCAACTTCTGTGCTGGTTGTGAGCGTGGGCCAAAGGAAGGTGATCCGACTTACGAAGCTTGGAAGGAGAGCCACGCCTGCCAGAAAAACACCACTAAGAAAGCCGGTGAAATGGAAGTTGAAGCCGCCCTCATCCTTTTCGAGAGGTCACTACAACGACATAACCTGAGGTACACCACCCTACTCTCAGATGGTGACAGCCGTGCTTTCCTTGCGCTGCAGGAGGCCAAAGTGTATGGGTACATTTCGGTGGAGAAAGAAGACTGTGTCAACCATGTACAGAAACGGATGGGCACAAGCTTGCGAAACCTCATCACAAAACATAAAGGACCTGGATTAGAGAGCCTTGGCGGTAAAGGCAAACTAACTGCTGACCTAGTTTCAAAGCTAACGCGGTACTATGGCTGGGCCCTGAAGACTCACAAGGGTGATGTGCAGGGAATGAAGGAAGCAGTGATGGCCACCTATCACCACTGTGAGCACGGATGTATTTATTCTACCGTCGAACAGTTACAAACGAAAGGCTTCAAATACAGACGGCAGCGTCTCCGCTCGCGGCTGAAGGCTCTCTCCCCGACTCGGCACTTCGAGAGGGAACGCGCGGAGACAGTCAGGGTTGCCAGGCCACTTATGAGTTTGGCTGTTCTAGGCGGTGAGTGGCTTGCACCTCACATCCCACCCCGCCTGCAAGTCCAAGTCCTCTTGGACAGGAACATTAGTCTACTAAGGCAAAGTCGTAGTCAAGCAGTCGCTTGGGTGGTGCACGGTGACGCTGAGGTCACTGACTTGCTGAACCAGTTGGCTGGTCCGGCTCATTGGTCATAGGTGGCATTTGCTCGGCATTGTCTTCATCAGGACTCGGGATAGGTTGCACGGCTTCGCATGTGGGCTCCACTAGCACTGGGTCAAAGTACGGAGGGTGGTACAGTTTCATTTGACTTATGTGCACTGTACGCGTATCTGGTGAGGATGTGGCGGAGTTCGTTATGCGCCGAACGTCGTAGGTGACGGGCGTCCTTTTCCGTGTCACCTGGTAGAGTCCCTTGAACTTTGGCGCGAGCTTTTCAGTTCCGCCAAGTACTGGCTCTTGTCTTCGCACCCAGACAAAGTCTCCGACGTCAAATGAGGCGCTGCGGTGGGTGCGGTCGTAGATTATCTTGCGGTTCCTTTGAGCTTCCTGGGAGTTGCTCGCAGCCTCGCTGCGAAGGTCTGGCAAGTTCATAAGCCTGTCACGAATGTCGGCGGCTTGCGTTGTGCGGACTTTCTGATATGGGAGTTTCGGCAAAAATCCAAACAGAAGCTCGAATGGCGAAAATCCTGTACTTCTGTGGCGGGTTACATTGACAGCGAAAGCTGCTTCATCGAGTTTGGAGACCCACAGTGACTGATCATTGTTGCACAGTTTTCGGAGGACGGTCACAAGTGTGGCATTGGCACGTTCCACCAGTCCGTTGCTAGCTGCCCTGTAAGCTACTGCGAAGTGTATGTTCACACCATGCGTATGCATGAAGTTCTTGAACAGGTGTGATTCAAATGACTTGGCATGGTCACACAAACAATGGTCAGGAGCACCGAACCTGTAAAACATTGAGTGGAGATGTTTCAAGGCATCTTTTGTAGAGGTTGTAGGCACAGCAGTTTCATTGTGGAAGTGTCCCAGTATAGGTGCTGTTGTAAGTGCGGCACGAAGGGCTTCAAAGGCTTGTTGACACTCAACTGTCCACTCGAAGTCAGCCTTTCGGATGACAGCTTGCAGAGGTGCGGCAACTTTCGAGAAGTTCGGGATGAAGCGGCTCTTTTTGTCTTTCTGCGTCACGACAATGGCAGGAAATCCCCAAGGTCTAGATGAAGAACGGATGATGTCATTTTGAAGAAGAGATGCTGTTTGGGTTTCGAGGAACTTCCGATCACTGGCTGTGTAGCGGTATGGTTGCCGTCCATAAGGCTTTGCATCCGGCAGTAAGTTGATCTCGTGCTCGATGCCTTCATAAAGGCCAATGTCATCAGGACTGGTAGCGAAGAGACGTGAGTGGCGGTGCACTATTTGCTTCACTGCTGGCTGTTCTTCGGGCTTGAGTTGGGTCCCGATGACGATATCAGGGAAACTGTTGGGCGTGGATGAACATGGCTCAGAAGGAAATACGCTGCATGAGGCTGGCTGGGCTGGGCTCTTGTAGTCTGCTGGCTGAGTTTGAGACTGGGCTGCCTTGTTGAGCTTGCTCCACACGGGCTCGTGTTCGTCTGGTTCAAAATCCACTTGTAGGGGTTCGCTGGTGGTATGCGGTGGGTCAAAGCGAGACAAAGTTGATGTTTTAAGTATCACTGCATTGGACATACGCGGTAACAGTTCCTCTTTGCACAGCACGACAGTGTTTGTAGAGGGCTGGCAGATAACAGGAAGGTGTGGTGGTCTGAAATGAAGTTCCGCTTGAGCAGCATAAAACCAGTCCTCTCCCAGAATAAGGGGAAGGGCATTTCTCTGAAGGACTGCTGCTTCCACAATTGCAGAGAGGGGGCCTACGCTGATTTGCAAGAAGACAGATCCCTGAGGCGCGACGGAGGCTCCTCCTACGACGAGAAGGGGTGGCTTTGTCCACGGCTCTATGCTGAGGTTTTCAGCTAGGCTGGCAGCGAGGATAGTGACGTTGGAACCACTGTCTGGGAAGGCATTGATCTCTCCAAGGCCCTTGACGTGAGCAGTGATAACCGCACACCTGAGCATGGATCCAAGCAAAGGGTCCTCAGTGCGGCCAACACAAGCTGTTGGCGTTTTAGGGATTGTTTGCGTCTTGTCTCGGGAGGGCTGTCCTTTCTCAGTGCAGTGGCTAGCCAGATGGCCCTTTTCCTTGCAGCTATAACATACTGCTTCGCTTAGGTCTTGCCCTCGTCTGTAGGCAGGTGCACCATACTTGGAAGAGATTGCCTCGTACCGATGTTCTTGGTCAGCAGGTGGCAGGTTGGATATTCTTGAGGGCGGCAGCCTTGCACGGTTTGGTTGCTGGTAGGTGCTATTTATAGGTTGGGAAGGCTGGCGGATGTCTGCAGTGCTCTCGGTCGTGGTTGTAGCACTGGAGGTGACAGGACGCGGCTGTCGACTTGAAATTGGCGCGGATGGCTTTGTCAGTCTAGTCATGCGAGAGTGGTCCATGGCACGATCAACTTCTGAAGCGATGCTGACGAAATCCTGGACAGTCTTCGGGCGTTGAACGACGATCGCTGTAGCCACTTGCTCATCACGGATGCCCTGAATTAAATATTCGATGCGCTCTTTGTCAGTCAATGAAAGCGGGCACCTTCCAATTATCTTGAGCTTGGCGAAAGTATAGGTAACCAGGCTCTCACCGGGGCTTTGCTCACGCGCACCGACAAGTTCCTGCCACTGTATAAGCGACAGTCGCTCGCCGAACTGCGCTATAAGCGCTTCCTTCCACTCTGACCAAGTTTTTAGCTGGTGGCTAGTGATTTCCTTCCAGTCAGCGGCTGGGCCACGAAGTTTTGAGAGGGCGATGGCTAGCAGGGTAGCGGGTTCCCAAGAGGCAAGCTGTTGGGTGCGCTCGAGATCGTCTATCCATCGGGTTACGGATAACCCTCCGTCGCCACTGAACGTCGGAAGCGTTGATGACAAGTCCGGCAAAGTTGTTACGTGCACTGCTCTCGTAGAGGCTTGTGACAGTGACAAAGCTAGTTGATTTTGAAGGTAGGCGGTCAAAATCTGCATATTCTGTACGGGGTCGGCGCTGAACACTGGCATAGGCTGGAAAAACTGGTCACCTTGAGTTGGAGCGGGCTGCGTCTCGGTGACTGATCCAGTTGTTTCCGGTAGCAGGACTCGTTTTGCGGCAGTGTCAGCAAGGATGCGAGAAATAAGTTCGTCCTTGGAACCAGTATTGTCCAAATTGCGTTGCGATAGTTCATCTCGCAAGAAGTCCACTGTAAAACCAGCGAGGTCCGAGGCGGTGGCTTCCTCCCAGTTTATGAGCGGCATGGCGGCGGCGGCGGCGGTGAGACGGGCGTTGGGCTTTGGCTGCTGGTGCTCGACACACGTTGACTCTGGCTTTCGGTGAAGTGGCTTGCGGCTTCGAATGGGCGGGCTACACCGAGGTTCGGGACGTCGACTGCGCCATATGTGAGCACGGATGTATTTATTCTACCGTCGAACAGTTACAAACGAAAGGCTTCAAATACAGACGGCAGCGTCTCCGCTCGCGGCTGAAGGCTCTCTCCCCGACTCGGCACTTCGAGAGGGAACGCGCGGAGACAGTCAGGGTTGCCAGGCCACTTATGAGTTTGGCTGTTCTAGGCGGTGAGTGGCTTGCACCTCACACCACACGACATCAAATGACCTGGTGTCAGACCACAGCCATTGCCCACCAGGACCAGGCTCATGGTGCCGCCAGAATGCAGCAAGCGCTAAGGGCGAGGCAGCTCCTAAGCACCGTTACAATCTGCCTCCATACGTCTGTGAGGCCCTGCTGCCCATTTATGAGCGCCTTTCTGACGAGAAACTTCTTGAGCGGTGCCAAAGGGGCAGTACTCAGAACAGCAATGAATCCCTTCACTCCCTGATATGGGCACTGGCTCCGAAGGAACAGCATGCCTCGCTCTTCACTGTACAAGCTGCAGTGGCTGAGGCTGTGATGCGATTCAATGCTGGCTATGAGAGGACGTCCACAGCAATATTGAAAGAGCTGCACCTCAAACCTGGAGCACTGAGCACAAAGCGCATGGCGGAGAAAGACCACCGCCGAGCAGTGGCATCTGCAAAGAAGCACAAGACCACTTTGGACATGCAGCACGCCTTCAAAAAGCGCCATTTGGGGGGCTGTAGTCAGACTGACTACATTCCTGGTGGCTTTTAGTCACACAGGATGTAAAATATTGCACTATTTTTTGTGCATTTTTGGTTAAAAGTGAATTTATTTCTTTTTTATCATTTTCTCAAAATGCCTATTTTTGACTTCTTTCAAATTTGTGGACACGATATCTCGGCCTTCAAGGCAGGTAGAACCATAATTTTTGTTGTGGAATGTAGCTAAGAGTGCAGAGCACACAATGTTAGGAGCAGATTTTCGAATTTGGGTTTTAAAATTTAGCAGTTCTGCTCTATATCAGACAATAGGGTGCCCACGTTTTGAACAGTGAACTTTGGATTGCTCTAGCATCGCGAATATTTGTTGCATCAAAAAAGTACTCCTAACATTGTATTCCTTATGCTTTCTAGTACCTAGCCATGTGTTAATATCAATTTCTGTAGTGTGGTTATTTTTTCATTGTTTCTGCAAATTATGAACCATTAATTTCATTTATCTTCGTAACTAATTGGCCTATTGAAAAACAAATTAGATATTTGAAATCAGTGGAAGAAACTGAATAACACAGGTAAATTTTATCAAATTTGGCCAGATAATAATAAAAACAGCTTTAAGAGCCATGTCCCCCCTTAAGCGTACCCTCCACAACAACATATGCTATTAGTGAGGCACAATTTTAGAGAGAAAACCCTTTCACTGGATCGATCATCTAAAACTCTTTCACACTCCTCTGGCATTATTTTTTGGCAGTGGTAGCAATTTTTGTATGCATGCATCAACTCAAACAAAACATGTCTGTCTGCCAAACCTCACAAACCACACAACTCGTCAGCCATTCCCTGTAATTGAAAACATTCAAGGCTTAAAATAATAACTGGTCAAATTAAGCTAAGAATAAAAACAGACTAAACCCTCTCAAAGTGACCAATTCGAAAACTTCGTTAGGTGAATGCATACCACTACTGCTTGTACAATTACAACCATTCCCACACATATACACTACTACAGCAGACTGATGAATCCTAAAGTTTGTCCCTTAAAAGCAGCATGAGCAGTCCTAGAACTACAGCATTATACTGGCTGAGATGCACGCCTATGAAAGCAGCAACAGGCCTGAACATGGCATGGGACAAGCGTCCCCCCCCCCCCTCATAGCGTGCACACAACACACCTTCTCGTTGGAGAGGTTCAGCAGCTGCTTCTTGGCCCGGTCAACGTCGTCCTTGGGTCCGCTCAGGGTGACCCGGTCGCTCTTGGACTCGGGCTGGGGGAAGGTGATCTGGACGCGGCCGCAGTCCTCCATGATGGAGTGGATGAGGCGCCCCTTGGCCCCGATGATGGCATTGTGCAGGTGGCAGGGGATCATGAGGTGCACCTCCACCACGTCCGCCTGCTCCCGCTGGGCCTCCAGCAGCTTCTCCTTGGCAGCGGCCACGCACTCCTTCTTGCCCGTGATCATGACCACGTCCGAGTTGCTCGACTCTGTGGGCAGGTCGATGCGGGCCTCGGTTTCCTGCTGGATGCGCCGCACCAACGGCCGACCCTTGCCCTGCAACACAAGCGGCAGCCAATCACCAACAATGAGGATCACTATGAAGATTACAGTGACAAGTACCATGAGGATCATTATGAGGAGCATGAGGATCACTATGAGGACCACAGTGACAAGCACTAGGGAGACGAGGAATAGCAGAGAAGCCGGCCTAAAGGATGCCCATGAAAACACTAAAGTGCAACTTGCCTTCGTGTAACCCAAACTTTTTTTTTCATGCACATTTGAAACCGACTTGCTTCGTGCGGCGCATGCATTCGTTTGTGGCACAACCGGTGGCCGTGTCGCACTGGCTGGTATTGCAGCCCGTTGTGCTCCATGTGGTGCAGGCTGGGCATTATTATTTTTATTTCTTTTTCTGCCCACAATAATTTATGTCTGGTTTAGTGACGTGAGGTGATGCGGACATGACGAAAGTATGACTGCGGCTCAGATGCAGTCTAATATTACTGCTTGCAAGCGGAACGCAAGAAACAGAGGCGACGTTAGCGATTTTTTAAGCTGGTTTTTCGCAGAAAGATTATTCTTTGAAGTTCACAGATTTTTCAGACTGTTCGATTATTTGGACCATTTTCCAGGTCCCTTCAAGTCTGAAAAATCGGTCGGTGACTGTAAACCGGAAGCCAAGAAGCGCGTGCAGCAGTGTTCGATTAGATTATTGCGCATGCACTTCAGGGCAATGAGCAAAATTTTCAGTGGATGCAGAACCGAGAGATGAGGCAGGCAATAAAAGCAAAACACTTCGCTTGCCGCCGGCGCTTAGGCCTTTGCGCAAAAAAGAAGTTTGCCCCATTGAAACCCTCAAGCGCCCCCACACAAATGTTACATCATTTTTTCAAATAAATCGGATTCTGCATGCAAGCAGCATCACTGTTTGTGTGCGTTTATTTTCTCTCTCAATAAGGTTTCACACGGTTATACCATGCTTTAAATTCAAAAAGTGCATGTCATGTTTTTGCAATTTCTTGTTGTCCACCTTTAGTGGCGTTTGCTTGGGTTCATTTGCGGATTGTTTGCGGTAATGAATATCGGAATTTACAAATTTTTTGCTTAAAATCTGGCTCCGTTATGAGGTTTGACTGTATTACAATAAAACGTAGATAACATCCGAAGACTTAGTCGAGTTTGTGCCTGCAATGGATCATCAAATGATCAGGGAAAGTCAAGATCCCGAACATCAACGATTACCATCATAGAGCAAAATTAACGCTATCAATTGTACTATATTCACCACAAATGAGACCATTATAGTAAGGCATGACACGCAGGTTTTTTGGGGCCTTCCGAGAAACATTGGGAGTTTTAAATCATCTAGTACCACCAGACACCTCATTATAAACAGGGTTCGATCAGGTTCTCTTGTGGTGCACTCATACCTGAAGGTGCTTGAGGAACTGCTTGAAGAGCACAAGGTCCACACGGTGGCTGGAGGCCTGCAGCTCCTGGCAGATCTGGCTCAAGTGCCGGTAGCATGCCTCCACATCTTCCCTCGGACCTCGGATCAAGACCTTGTCGCTGCGCGATCCAGGCTCCGGAAACGTCACATTTACCTGCCCGCACAGGGTGAGACGGAAAAAGAAACATTTCTTGGTACTGGTATTCATAGGAGGCTGCTGCAAACCATGACGGAAAGCAATGTATGCCACTCCTTTCAATAAACTTCAGCACTTGCGGGTTACAACTCACTGTGCACTACAGCCCAAAAGAAATTCAGATCCGTCAACTTCTCAATGCCCAATAAGCATTACCTCCACATCAACGCATAAATCATGCTTACTGCTAAGATGCACAAATACAGAACAGCAAAGCAATGTGTCCTAGTTTGCATCAATCACTTGCACTTGTCTTTGGTCCAAGGTATAGCTCAAATTTTCCCAATATAAAAATTTAAAACCTGCTCACTCAATACAGATACAATCTCAACACTGCCGCCAGAACTCCAATGAAAAATGCCCACTATGCCAATTTTAACTTCACACTACGTAAATAACACCCCGTCTCGATTCCCCACCTGGTTGAAGCGCCTGCGGACGTCCTGTATCGCTTCTCCCTTGGCTCCGATGAGCGTCCGGTGGAAGCGCTGCTCCACACACAGCTCGCGCGTCACCTCATTCTGCAGCTTGTGGGCCATCTCAAGCAACTCTGCCTTCGCCTGTGCCACTCCCTCCGGTGGACCTTCCAGCCTCACGACCGGAGACCGCTCCTCGTCAGCCGGCACGTGCACAGTCACGCCCAAGTCCTGCTTCAGGCGGTTCACTGCAAGGGCACAGAGGAAACGATGTTTCCAGGCATATCCTTTACCAAAAATGATACTTGGCCATGCTGTAGCATGAAAGGTGTAGAAAAAAACAGATGTTTTGTAGTGCAATTTTGCTTTTGAATGATGCGCAAGGCTTTATTTATATGAATCACCCAGTCAAATTTGCCTATGCTCAGTACCTAACTTATATTTGAATTTATTTTTCCATGTAGTTTCGATTTCAGTTTGCACAGTTGACAGACGGCTGCAACACCACAAGTGAGCACCAGATCACATGAAGTATAAAAAAACTAGATTATAACAGTGCTTTGGCCAGTAGAATGATTTAGTTACGACGCAGCTATTACATTGTAGCTTTTGTATGCCTCAGGTGATCTCGTACTCACTTGTGGCGTTGCAACTATCGTGTGGCAACTGAAGCCAAAACTGAAACTACAGAGGAAAGAAAATTCAGTTAGAAATTTATTGAGCACTGATTAAGTCCCCGCAGAGATCCATGTTTACGAATGTCACATGCATTGTCCCAGAGCATAAACACACTCCGAAAAATTCCGTGCCTCCACTCCTTTAATGCATAATCAGCACTCGAACTCTCAACATGGAACGAACTTCCATCCTCTCTATTCCAGAGCTTGGGACTTCCGGGGGTGCCCCAAGGACTCCCCTACAAAGCTTAGAAGAAAACCCCTCAGGCTCTCCAGCTTTGACAAAGGCTGCACACAAGTGCTGGATGCAATTGTAGCAGAAACTCATTCACACCAACAGCCCATGTATTTAATGAGTGCACTGAGAAATAAACTGGCGGGGTAGCACTGAAGCTAGTGAGATTTGTGATGGGAGGGAGCAAGCCGCCATGGGATTATGTAACACTGCACGATGGAGCAAAGCGTGGGTATGATCTCCAGACCATTATTCGATTTCCTGATGTACTGACCTAAACTCAAACCGCTCGAGTCCCTGCACGCCCACTAAAGCTGTCACTGAAAGAGGTAACAGCCCTGCGTTGTCCGATGCAAGCAATGCTTGTACTGAACACTTGTTTTTTCCAACCTTTCACAGAGTTGACTTTTATACCATGCTTTCCGATATAATGAGCAGTCACCTAACAGAAGTGTAAAGATTTTGTTCATTAGTCTGTAGTTCACGTTTCCAATGGCTGGATTACAGACACCCAAGCATTTTTTTTCTTTTTGTCAGTAAGCTTCAGTGCCTACAAAAGCAAATCAAAGGAGACATGCTATTTACTATTACAAGCAACTGCAAATAAGCAGTCAGTAGGAAATTTAGCCCTTGTTTAGACTTGCATGCTGCTCTGTCCTCATCTCAATTTATACTGCATTCTTTTCAACCACAATCAGAAGCTCACCATTGGAGCCAGACTTTCCGATGATGTGCCTGTGGTACAGCGGGTCAACCTTGATCTCCACCGAGTCCATCGTAGTCTGGATCTCCTTCACCTTCTCCTCCAAAGCAGTCTTGACAGCCTCGAGCTCTTCGTTGGGGCCCTCGACGCGTATCACATTTTCGTCCTCACAGAAGTCCACGTGTGTCTTGTGGTAGTCGGCCGTGATGCGTTTAATGTTCTCGCCCTTCTTGCCGATTATGTACTTGTGCATCCAGCTCTTGGCCGGGATCTCCACCGTCCGCACACTGTTGGCCTTCTCATAGACCAACGAGAGGGCGTGGCCCAGGTCCTGAGGGTTGCCCCGCAGGACAATGGTCTCCACGTCGCTCTCCATGGGAGGAACCTCCACCCAGACACCTGTCTGCTCAAACAGCTCCTGCAGCGTCTGGCCCCTGTAGCCGTGA
The DNA here is from genome assembly GCF_055824585.1 of Amblyomma mixtum. Classification (NCBI taxonomy): domain Eukaryota; kingdom Metazoa; phylum Arthropoda; class Arachnida; order Ixodida; family Ixodidae; genus Amblyomma; species Amblyomma mixtum. The sequence continues at coordinate 295,310,407 of NC_143013.1, read as the reverse complement.
ACGTACTTGTGCTGAGACTTCTTCACTTCAACGCCGACACTTTGGCAGTGCTGCTTGCGGTCTTCGTAGATGGCCGTTATCTCGTCTCGGGCCTTGGCCACATTCTCCTTGTCGCCCGTGATGGTAATCTCGTCGTCTTCCCTGTCAAGCCGGATGCGAGTGTTGGTGTCCCGCTCGAGAGCCTTCACGGTGTTCCCATTCGGTCCGGCCACGAATGGGTGGTACATGCGCGGGATCCTCAACTTTTCCACACCGTGTTTGGACTGCAGGGTCAGAGAAAAGAAAAGCCCCCCCATCAGGAAGATTGGTTTGGTTTGGTTTATTGGGGTTTAACGTCCGAAAGCGACTCAGGCTATGAGGGACACCGCAGTGAAGGGCTCCGGAAATTTCGACTACCTGGGGTTCTTTAACATGCACTGACATCGCACAGTACACAGGCCTCCGGAATTTCGCCTCCATCAAAATTCGGCCGCCGCGGCCGGGATCGAACCCGCGTCTTTCGGGCCAGCAGCCGAGCGCCGTAACCACTGAGCCACTGCAGCAGGCCATCAGGAAGAGCCAGTTGCACTAGTACCTGAGGGGAATCCTCACTGCCATTACAATTCAAGTAAATTGTAAACTGCAAAATGAAGTTTCTGCCCATCACTACATTATCCATTGCACCACCGTAACCCAATTTGATGCTTCGCTAATGCAAACAATGACCAAGCAAATGCTACACTGAACTGTTCCAGGGACACTTTCGCTCCCACTTTACATACCTTTCAACCTACAAACTATGTGGCAATAGACACAAACATCCTGTGAAACATGGCGACACTGTACTGGGTTATGTGAAGTGCTCCAAAAAGAGATTATGGGCAATAGAAAAAGCCTGTAGTGACAATATCTGTGTGTCGTTACTTGGTCCTTCCTAGCTGGCAAGAGCTCAGTTTCAAGTGACAGCCATTTTGCCAGTGGAACATAACCGCACCAGGTCAACTTCCAATGTGTCATCAGAGACCATTTAACTGTGCTCATCTGAAAGATTCATCTCTCAGCAACACAGAAGGAGCAAGCACAGCAAAAATGCAGACCATTTGCAAAATTACAGAAACTGCAGTGACACGACAAAAATGTACCTTTTCCTCGGAGATCTTCTGAATATGATCGCGTGCCCGGTCGATGGCCTCCTTGGTGCCACTGATAGTGATAAAATCGGATGGGTCATCCGTCCGTGGAACCGTGATCTTGGTGGCGGTGTTCTGTTCCAATTCGGCCAACTTCTTGCCATTTTTGCCAAGGATGAAGCGGTGATGTTCTTTTGGAATCTGGATGCTGCCCGAAGCCTACATGAAAAAGAGCCATTACCGTAAACGACCAAAATCTGGAAGAGAGAAATTTAGGGGAAATCAATGTGACTGATGCGAAGGAAATGAGACAGGAACCTTCTTTCGCTCAACGATGTGCTCCAGTTCTAATTCTATTCCAATTCAGACTATGTAACTGAGTCAGTCTTCGTCGAATGTCCCTCCTCTCCTCTACAAGAAGAGACTCTGAGGAAAGAGGGACAGGGGAACGGTTGACAGGTGGCAGATGGAAAGGCAAATCCCCCTAAACACCACCTGGCAGGTGAAGGCTTCACACAGACGCCGATACAGAGTTTCGACCTCCATGGCCCCCCTAATGCTATTGCACTTAAAAAAATTACTAAGGTCAATGTTGTATGTAGAAGCCTTGTGCCAAGAGAGTCCATTTTATCAAAACAAATCAAAACCGTCAAAAGCAAACAAAAATCATTCACATCTGTGCTGTTAGAACACATGATCTCTAGCTGTACATGCAATGCAGCATACGCTGCATAAGCTGCTCATTTGAAGACAGAAAAAGTGCTGCAGCTGTAACTTGTAACACCTGCCACCATGCCAGACCAGTGTCATAGTGTGCCTGCATTCAACGAACTTGAAGTGGAAGCCTCAGAACTAATTTCACCCCCCCACCAAAAGTTCCTCCTTGAGCACTGAAATCTATGCTACACGGGCGTTTTCACATTTCACACTCATCAAAATGGGGCCCTCAAACCAAACCCGCAAGCTAATGCTAAGCAGAAGAATGTCACAGCAACTTCTTTGGTCTGTGTGTGCTTGCGCTGTTGAACCACCATTATGAATCTACACCAACTAGCCCAACCTGCAGTTCTACAGCAACTGAGTTACTCTGAGGAGTCCCAATAAGCTACGGCACAGAAACTTGACAGCGCTTCACTTTACAGTAGCTCTCCCTCTGCATGCAAAGTAGATGTAGGGGACAAGGGAGTAACAAGCTGACCTGCGTCTGGAGGGCACGGAGCACGTGGGCGCGGGCGAGGGCCACGTTGCGCTCCCGGCCCGTCACCAGCACGGTGAGCGAGTGGTCGCGGGACGAGCTCACTTCGATGGTCGTCTGGGTGTCGCGCATGATGTCCGCACAGATCTTGGCCTGCTCCCCCAGCTCCCCAAAGCGCTGCGAGCTCGTCTCCCGGAAACGGCGCTCCTCGCTCGGCACGTGGAAGATCTGGGTGATGACGGAAGACTTGACGTGCATCTTGTGGGTCCACTGGCCCATGGCGCTGCCCCCAGCGCCCCCCGCGCCACCACCGGCCTCCAGGGGTGCCTCCTTCTCGGGCAGGGCGGGGAACACCTCGTCGTAGCTGAAGCCAGCCGCCGCCGACGAGGAAGCTCCACCAGCCGCCCCTCCATCGGCAGGCTGCTGCTGCTGCTGCTGCAAGTCCGCATTCATCCTGTGGCTGGGGACTTGTCCAAAGTCAGACAGTACAGCTGCAAAAGGCGCAGGGGCAAGAGAAGTTAGGTGATAATTACCGCACGTTATGTCACATGGGGTTTAATGTCCCCATGCTGCTCATGGGCTATGAGGGACACTGCAGTGGAGGGCTTCGGAGGTGTTTGCGGTGTCACCACTAAGAATCTTGGGAGAATCATTTGCGAGCTACTTTCTTTTACCTCTACTGCTTGCTTGTTTGAATGTAGATTCACTAATTTATTTGCCAATTTATTCTGCGACATCACTGACAGCACTGCACCATTGCAAAACCAGTGCATTTTGCTCATGTGCATGGCGCAAGTGCCGAATTAGACAATTCGAAAGTAAGCATATGCTATCACAATATGTGGGTGTAGGTCGGTTGTTGTGCATATGCAATGCAGCCGGTTTCACATGCAATTGAGAGTTTAAAAAATCAGTCAATACAATTTCTGCAACGTGTACAATTGGGTAGATGACACGATATAGTTTCCTCATGGCGTGTAAAGGCTGCCAGTATGCTAGCAGACGACCCATACATGCCACCATGCACACCGTGCATATGAACACGATGCGTGACGTGCTCATGGAAAGCCTTGTTACATTATTTTTTTTAATTCTCGTTACGTTACAGTTCACATTTCATGCGAGAAGACGCCACAATGCAGAGTAAAGTCGATGCTGCGTTGGCGATGCAGTGCTATCAGTGATGCCGCAGAACGCATAATAAACGACATCAACCCAACAACTGCGATGAGAAAGACGAGCAAGGGGAGAAAGCATGAACCAGAAGTAGCAGACAATAATCCTATCATCCTTTGCGCACTGTTTCTGGGAATGCACCTCACTCATCATGACAACATGGGATTCTTTTAATGAGTTGACATCATGCAGCACACTGCCATTTTTGCATTTCGCCTCCAGTGAAATGTGGCCACTGCAGACAGCATTCTATTCAGCAACCTCGGCATTAGTAGCAAAACACCACAGCCACGGAGCCATCACTGTAGGTTCAAACACTGCATGACTCGAAAAACAATGTCAGTGGCAGGGAATTTAGTTCATATTTTTTCTTATTTGGGACTGTTAAAAGGTATTTCTGTTAATGGATACCAAACAAATTGAAATGGCCCGCAACATAGATATACACACAAGGAGAGATTGATTGCTTTAAAAAGTTTGTGCACAGTCTATTTCAATTGTGCTAATCATGCTCATGAAAGGAATGAGTCCGCCAATGGCTTCTGTTGAAACATGATTGGTTTAGGTCACTAAACTAAATGCTATATGACTGGCTCCGAAGCCAACAAACTCAGCCGCACTGTGCTTTTATATTACAAAGAGTCCTAAAATTGGAAGTTTTTGTCAGAACTGCAGCGTAATCATAGCGCGGGAGACAACACAGGACTAAGGCGAGACGGAACAAGCGCTAAACAACACAGGACAACACAGTCCTGTGCTGTTTCCCACGCTATGATTACGCTGTTGCAATGAATTACCAACCTGCCCAAGCCTATTCTGTTCTTTTTTGTCAGAAATCTGACCTGAGTGCAAGCAGTTGGAGACCAGGGGGAAATTTCGCAAAATATTTCGTGCTTAACAATGTTAAACCGTCAGCCATTTTTTTCTTCTTTACAATTTATAACTCATAAAAGCTTCGTTTTGCAGCATCTTTGTCATCTAAGAGGCCAACTTTGGTACGTCAGTGTCCCTCAAAGCACCTCTGGGTACTAAGACCGCAGAAAAGTGAGAATGGTAGTTTTCTTCAATTTCCAAAGACTGCGGTTGATAGGGGTAAGATACTAGCTATATTACACAGCCAAGCTGCAACCATGTTGGTCGTAGAACTTTTGACAAAGACATTACATTACTACCCAATGGCGCAGTGTGCTTTCAATGAAGCGGCCCAGTAATCTCGCCGGCTTAAGAGTCAAGGACAAGAACAAGGATCGAGAAGGTCAAGGACAAGAACAAGGATCGAGAAGTAAACAACTGCTCTGATTATCTACACCTTTGCTTGCTGGTTTTCTTGACATCGAACATGTTAATGTGCCAGATGATGGTAAGCGACAGAAAGAAACAATACAAGCATATATATATTATGCTTTTAAAACTCCCTCATTTTCTTCTGGCACGAAAGCATTAAGCCTCACCCAAATCTCCCATCTGGCAAGGTCCAACCGCAGCAAGTAAAAAAAACATGAAGTAAAAAAATCCCTTTCAAGGACATGCTTAGTGATGAGCAAAGCATCAGCATAATCACCACGCTCAGTGCCTAGATCACACCACTGCAGAAAAAAAAAAAAAAGACCTTCCCAAATGCCCTCCAATTACCAATTATCCCTGTCTGATCTCTCCACCAAACCCCACACAGTCTTCCTTCCCTTTGAACCCACTGTTACTTTGCTACTTCTAACAGATCATTGGTTAGCTGTTCACTGCATAATCCCTGTCCAAGTCCATTTTTTTCCTCCGGAAATTCCGCCGGGATATCATTTACTCGAGTTTTCCTCTGATGCACATTACTGCCTTTGTGCCTCTCAAGGCTACCCCTTATCATTTTCCTTTCCAAAGCAAGCCAAGTTGCTGAGTGCTCTCGCTTTCGTCACTAAAGGAAAACTGCTCGCTAATGTTGGCTCACATAGAAAACAAGCTGCTTGTCCCAGAAGCTTGAGCTGTGCTTCAGCATCACAAGGCTGATTGTTTGCTTGCAAGCACAAAGTGCGAAAATTACAATGTTAATCACTTGAACAAAAAAATTTAATTACCATCATATGCTTTGGCAATGCAACAATCAGGCACGTTCCTTTTGGCAGAGAATGCATCATTGAATTTCTCACAATCGACAGTCCAACTTTGTTTATTGCTCGAATTATATCCTGATGCTGGCACAGTTATATCTTTTTTTTTTTACAAAATATATGCTTAAGCAATTCTGATGCTATGCTGTTTGCCATCATCTACATCAAAAGCTGTTATGTGGGCTGGGCTGAGTTCCTAAGCTCATTAAAATCTCTATCATGTGCAAACACTGGGTAAATATGTCTCTTCACTGGAGTTTTAACATATGCACCTTTAAGAAATCTAAAGGTCTTCTCAATATCTACAATTTCAAAGGGATAAAAATCACATAAGTCAAAGGCTATGTTAAGACCACACCAAGCAACAAGTTCTGTTGAACAAAGTTTCCACCTTTTTCTACTAGCCACAAAATGGCCAATAATTGCTTTATTTTTCCCATCCAATCTATGAAGTAGTTACTCATCTGCATGGCTTATGCTTGTCTCCACACTTCAAAGAGCATTAGCGTAATAATGTAAGAAAAAAAATTAGGACATTTAAACTCTACGACGCGATAGCATTAATATCTCCCCTCAGCGGTTTCTCTTCACAGACAGTCAATGTTCTTTGTTCAGATTCACTCATGTCTTTGAACTCTTCCACAATGTAGTTTACATACATAATGTTACTCTAATTAGCACATCTCTAATTGACTTCACTAATTACTAAGCTAGGTTGCAGCGATGGCGTAGAGGTAGAGCATCCGCCTCGCGTGCAAGAGGACCGGGGTTCGAATCCCGGTGCCACGCAATTCTCCACCGTTTTAAAAAAAAAAAACTCCGCGTGTCGATGGAATTGCATAACCAGGCTTGGAGTGCGCCTGATATCGGTGACCAGAACCGACAACGCACTTCCTCACCAGAACAGGATTTGGCCACCCTGGTGTAGTACTTAGCCACAACCTTCTATGAACAAACCAATTAACCCTCGGCCCTCAGTCCCCAGCGGCTGCGGAGCAACTGACCAAGGCGGCGGTCAGATCTGTGACGCAGCGGAGGGTGCTAAGAATCTCTGGCTCCGGACAGGCCGCCATTGGAAACTGAACCTGGCAACGTTTAACGCAAGAACCTTATCAAGTGAGGCTAGCTTAGCAGTGCTGCTGGAGGAATTAGCCAGTATTAAATGGGATGTCATAGGGCTTAGTGAGGTTAGGAGGACAGATGAGGCGTATACAGTACTAAAGGGCGGGCATGTACTGTGCTATCGTGGATTAGCAGATAGGCGAGAACTAGGTGTGGGATTCCTCATTAATCAGGATATAGCTGGCAACATCGAGGAGTTTTACAGTATTAACGAGAGAGTGGCAGCTATCGTAATTAGGCTTAATAAGAGGTACAAGCTGAAGGTGGTGCAGGCCTATGCGCCTACATCAAGCCATGATGACCAGGTAGTTGAAAGCTTCTATGAGGATGTGGAATCGGCAATGACCAAAGTAAAATCACAGTACACTGTACTGATGGGCGACTTTAATGCAAAGGTAGGTAAAAAGCAGGCTGGAGACAAGGCGGTAGGTGACTATGCCATAGGTTCTAGGAACAGTAGGGGAGAGTTATTAGTAGAGTTCGCAGATAGAAATAATTTACGGATTATGAATACCTTCTTCCGCAAACGAGCAAACAGGAAGTGGACGTGGAAGAGCCCCAATGGTGAGACTAAAAATGAAATAGACTTCATACTGTGTGCACACCCTGGCATCGTAGAGGATGTGGAGGTCCTCGGTTAGGTCCGTTGTAGCGACCACAGAATGGTAAGGTCTCGTGTTAGCTTAGATTTGAAGAGGGAACGGAGGAAACTGGTGAAGCGAAAGGCTATTAACGAGTTAGCATTAAGAGGGAAGGTAGAGGAATTCAGAATGTCACTGCAAAACAGATTTTCCGCTTTAACTGAAGAAGACGACCGTAGTGTTAAAACAATGAATGATAATCTTACAGCTATCGTTACAGAGTGCGCCGCAGAAGTAGGTGGTAGGATGGTTCGACAGGATACCAGCAAGCTATCTCAGGAGACTAAAGATCTGATTAAGAAACGCCAAAGCATGAGGACGTCTAACTCAACAGACAGGATAGAACTAGCAGAGCTATCGAAGTTAATAAATAAGCGCAAGGTAGCCGACATAAGAAAGTTTAACATGGAGAAAATCGAGCATGCTCTAAGGAACGGAGGTAGCCTAAAATCTGTGAGGAGAAAACTGGGCATAGGTAAAAACCAGATGTATGCGCTAAAAGGCAAACAGGGCAATGTCATCAGCAATATGGATAAGATAGTTGAATTAGCCGAAGAGTTCTACACAAATCTATACAGTAGCGAATGTAATCATCAAGTTACTGAGGGAGGCAGTCGAGCACAGCAATGGGACATCCTGCCAGTAACGAAAGAGGAAGTAAAGAAAGCCTTAGGAGCAATGCAAAGAGGGAAAGCAGCTGGTGAGGATCAGGTAACAGCAGATTTGTTGAAGGACGGAGGAGAGATTGTGCTACAAAAACTAGCCACCTTGTATACGCAATGCCTTGTGACTTCGACAGTACCAGAAGCTTGGAAGAACGCTAATATTATCTTAATTCATAAGAAAGGAGACGTCAAGGACTTGAAGAATTACAGACCAATCAGCTTATTGTCCGTTGCCTACAAGGTATTAACTAAGGTAATCGCTAATAGAATCAGGACAACCTTAGACTTTAGTCAACCAAATGATCAGGCAGGCTTTCGTAAAGGATACTCGACAAGAGACCACATTCACACTATCAATCAGGTGATAGAGAAATGCGCAGAATATAACCAACCCCTATATATAGCCTTCATTGATTACGAGAAAGCATTTGACTCAGTGGAAACCTCAGCTGTCATGCAGGCATTGCGGAATCAGGGTGTAGAAGAGTGTTATGTGAAAATATTGGAAGATATTTATAACGATTGCACAGCTACTATAGTTCTCCATAAAGTCAGCAATAAAATTCCAATACGGAAAGGTGTCAGGCAGGGAGACACGATCTCGCCAATGCTCTTCACTGCCTGCTTACAGGAGGTATTCCGGGGACTCGAATGGGAACAGTTGGGGATAAGAGTTAATGGAGAATACCTCAATAATTTGTAATTCGCTGATGACAATTGCCTTGCTAAGCCACTCAGGACAAGAACTGCAAAGCATGATCAATCAGTTAGACAGGCAGAGCAGAACAGTGGGGCTAAGAATTAACATGCAGAAAACCAAAGTAATGTTCAACAGCCTAGCAAGGGAACAGCAGTTCGCAATTGGTAGCGAGGTGCTGGAAGTAGTAAGAGAATATGTCTACTTAGGGCAGGTAGTGACCGCAGATCCGGATCATGAGAGGGAAATAACTAGAAGAATAAGAATGGGGTGGAGCGCATATGGCAGGTTCTCTTAGATCATGAATGGTAGCTTACCAATATCCCTGAAGAGAAAAGTATACAACAGCTGTATCCTACCGGTACTCACCTATGGGGCAGAAACGTGGAGGCTAACAAAGAGGGTTCAGCTTAAGTTAAGAACAACACAGCGAGCAATGGAAAGGAAAATGATAGGTGTAACGTTAAGAGATCGGAAGAGGGCGGAGTGGGTGAGGGAACAAACGCGGGTTAATGACATCTTAGTTGAAATCAAGAGGAAGAAATGGGCTTGGGCAGGGCATGTAATGCGAAGGCAAGATAACCGCTGGTCCTTAAGGGTAACGGAGTGGATTCCAAGAGAAAGCAAACGTAGCAGGGGACGACAGAAAGTTAGGTGGGCGGACGGGATTAAGAAGTTTGCGGGGATACAGTGGCGGCAACTGACAAAGGACAGGGTTAATTGGAGAGACATGGGAGAGGCCTTTGCTCTGCAGTGGGTGTAGTCAGGCTGATGATGATGATGAATTACTAAGCTTAAAATTAAGCCAACACCACACACACATCACCCGCCCCCACGGCTTGTACCTCAGCCAAGTCAATGTGCCTGAGTGACCTAGCTGGTAGCATGCCTGGTTGGCGACCCAAGGGTCATGGGTTTGAATCCCAAAAGAAATTTATGGAAACTTTGCTTTACATAAAATCAAATACTTTATGAAGTTAAGTCATTTCAGACATGTGCAGACTTAATTCACATTACAAGCGTTCTTATCAATTATTTTCATTCCAGACATTCATAAATGACTTGGGTTTCTCGAAACAACAACGCCGCTGGGACAACACCAGGTTTTCCGCTGAACGGGAGCATTGAAAAGTAGACAGTCAGCTATGCCTTATGTGTCCACAAGGTTAAGATACTCCAAAGAACTATTGAATCTGTCATTGCATGAATGCTACCTGCAATTTTGGAACCATTTTCTGCATAGTTAGTCACAGAATTATGTCACTGAAAGATGTAACAAGTGCTTTCAGCATGCATTTTAATGTCACTCAAGTAATACAGCTGTCACTGAAAGAAGTTGCGTCATTCAAGTAAAGTCCTCAATCTGACCTTAACTGCAGGCAAAATTACATTCAGAACTTCATTTTGCACAGGTATTGGTGAAAGTCACCACGATGATGATGAATGTTTGTGCACAAACACTGCATACATGTAGATTTGTGCAACTGCTTATATACCTGGCGGTACTAGCCGCACTTCTGTTAAAACCTCTCTAAGCTGCCGGTAGTCCAATGCTCTTCACAGCTTCTGAGCAACTTCCTCAGTTAATCAGAAAATTTACTCGTTTACAAATGCTCCCATTCCTGCAGCTTGCATTGTCTCCACAACAAGAGACAGCAAAATGTCGAGCTCACTGACAAATTAGGTAATTTATATCTCGCAGATGCTGCATATTCCCGCGAGAAACAACTAGCATATTCAGAGCCACCTGCCACTTATCAAGCCACCTGCTACTGATGCGACCTATGCATGAACACCTGACAGGACTTTCAAATGCCCACACATTTTTCAGCACCAGCTGTGTTTGTTATGAAAGCACATGCATGTTATGCCTATACGACTTTAAAGGTGTTTAAAGCCACTGACAGTTCTTAAGGGCACGCTACCTTCCTTTTGCATTGCTTGAATTTTACATGCAACTCACACATGTAAACAGAAATACAGGCAAAATTTACACATAAGGGCAGCAGCACCAATAATGGCACAAAAACAATTACTTTTGTTGAGCCCTTTACCAGGTAGTTACATTTCTCCCCATATTTTGCTTGGCCTCTGCATTTTAGTGCAATCAAAACAGCACGAATACTAATGAAGAGAACTGTGCCAAGCCAACCATGTCCAATGTTTCCACAGGGCAAAGGTGTTACTAATAGAAAATGCAATCATAGTAAGGCTGCTCGTAGCAACTTTGCATTCACGCAGTTTGCACATTCACAGCTGAGTACTGCTAGCTATTTCACAATGTAAAGACCACCTCTACATATTGTTCCCCAATCTCAAAATATTTTCAACAAAACATTTCCTCTCTGTATGCAGAATACAATTACTACAAGTTGTTTCAGTTTGTTAAAGTTCGTTTTCCGAGTCGTGCCAAACTACAGACAGCACTTTGGCAACTCCCAACAAATTTATGATTAAAATATTAAGCAAATTTACCTTGAGCTACGTCACCAAGTAATAAACAACTGTCACATCCTAGAGAACTCCTATCCTTTTCCATGTATTGTGATGATAACCTATTTCTGCAACCATTTAAATAATAATAAAAAAAAACTCCGCCACAACTTAATTATTTTCTCACATTGCAGCCTTGCATGAGTAAGCTTTTTCTAGCTGCATCTCAGTAGAATGCAACTGGCCCTTTATTTGATAATGTGATATTACCTTTAAAACCATTTGGGCTTGCATGTGCACTCAGCTTAGCCTAAAAACAATACACTGCACATACACTCAGCGCAATTTGTACAATGCTGAACTTACAAATTTTTTATGGTGTGCAACTAATGAACAAGAACTTTCCATTTTCATAGTACCTATATGGCTAACAAACTTTCACAAGCAACTACAATGTGGCTACAATGATTTTGTTCTGAGTCCTGAAAAAAAAAAAAATGTTCTCTATGACCCCATAAATGCCCTGGACTAAAGCTTCAGCAGATCCTAGTGCACAATTGCATTTGATGGCCTATGTAAGCAAATGGCAGCAGTTCTAGTTTAACTAGCCTTGAATGAGGAAGCTGGCAGTCGATGAGAATTACACAGTAAAAATGGCCACATGTTCTCACAGTAGTACCCCTGTTTGCAATTTCAATGTGGAAAGATGCCCAAAGGACATCTAACGTAAATGCCATCATTCGGCTGTGACGGCGCTAGGCGGGAGTGGTTATGAAACAAACATTGCAGACATACAGCATGACTGGCTGGTAACTGAACTTTACTGATAAAAGGCCTCTGCAGCAGTCACGCAAATACTATGCCCATGTTGCAAAACCCGCACACACAACTCCATGCAGTAAAGTGAACGGCCTCCATGCACCCTTTATGAAAACTAAAATAGCAACCCTGGCTATCTGAATGCATCTGCGTTATCAAGAAAAGCTAGCCGCTTTCAGGAAGTGTCTGTCATGGGCCCTCGTCAGAGCTGAAGCAAAGTTAAAGTCCAACTGGGACAAACCCCACAACATTACCAACAATGGTACTGAAAGGAAGGGTTTACGCAATCTTTCACGAAGGAAACGAAAATGTAATGATGAAAAGACAACACTGCCCACTCTCGAAGCATTCATACAGGTTTCAATTCTGACTGCACAAATGCTGGAAGATATCTATCTGCCTTGATCACTTTACGGACGTCTGCGGCAGAAGCAATATTATGCTTCGATTTCCGCAAAGTACTAGCCACGTGCCTTACACTATTGCGCAAACTCATGCTCATGCTAGGCCGTAAGCACACTGCATATGTTTCTACACTGTCCATCATTCCACCTTTCCCACAGGAGGAGGCCAGGTGCAACAGCAGCCAGAAAAAAAAACTGCTTTTCAAGATGCACGTCCTTCCTTCCACTCCTTTATCGCATGACACCACAATGCAAGGTTTGGACAACCGCAAAACGGCCGCTGTTCGTGCCAGCACAATGCAGTTTCCACCCACTCGAGCTCTAATCACGCGTGGTCACCGCGCATTGTCACATCTGGAATGAGCTCCGCACTTCAGCATCAACTCGTTTTCAACGCATGTTTTCGCTTTCTCGACGCACAGAACATCGCTCACACCGAAAAAAAAAAAAAAACCAACTCCACAGAAAACAAGACTTTGAGCAGGCGCAACTTCTAGCGCCGACAGCGAAAAAGAGCTCATCGGCACACGCTTGCGATTTCGACGTCAAGAGCGCACAAGAAACAACGCATACTAACATATGGGACAGCCTGGACTCTGGTCAGCTGCGCAGATAACATGACCGCGCCTCGAGTCGGTTTCTTACCACTAGATAGTCATCGTCGCGAAGACGTGTCCTCATTAGGATTAAAAAAAAAAAAAAACGCTTGAAGGTTACACTCGAAACGGGATCGCCGCCACATGCGCGAGCAGCGACAGTTGCGAAAATATAATCTGCCGATTTTGTCAACTACCGCGAGCGATAGCACTGCCGGAGAACCGCGGGGCCACTCAGCCGCGAGCGAGTTCGTCCGATGAGGCACGCGACGGTGGCACGCTTTTCCTCTCGCACCGCACGGGCGGTCGGTCAACCGGCCTCGCTCGCTGCTTGGCACGGCCGAGCCCCGCGAGGCTGCACGTATTCCAATCCACACGTGCTCGTGACCCGCCACACACGCCCGACTTTTGCAACGCGGGACGCGAGAAACAAACCCGGGACGACTCGAGCGGGTGGAAAAACTAAGTCGGGGACACGGACCGAATTCTTGTTGACCGGATCTGCAACATGCCTGAGCCACACAGGGGCAGCGGCGGCGATGCCAACGTGGCCACGGTACTGCGGCCCAAGGTCTTGGGCAGAACAATCGCGCCTAGCGCCGTTTACTTTGCTTCGCTCTGACATCTGTCTCGGGCCTAGAGCATCCGTACGCGAAAAAAGTCGACGCGATGCGACCGTTCTAAGCCTATTCCCCAATATCCGTCGACGTGTCATCGACTCGGACGGGGGGCCTCCGGGAAAACGACAACATGACACCACGCGAGGCGGTTTGCACTGATAAAGGTTGCGGACCAGCGGCTCGCCCAAATGCCACTTTTGACCGACAAACGCGCAAAAATACAGCGAAAATTAGGTATCCTTACCGTACTGTATCCGTGAAAGGCCGTCCTGTGAAGAAACTGTTACGCTAGCCGCTCCAGCCTGTCTTCTCCAATTGGCTGCGAAACAAACCGCGGGCGAGAAAAGAACACAAAATCACGCTCGCGTCGAGCTAGGGACACTCCTTAGACAGCCATTTGGCTACGCAAAATGACATATACTCGCAGGCGATCGCCGTGGGCGAGAAAAAATACGTACCCGGGCCGAGAAGACAAAATCTACGTGATGCAGACTTCGTCGGCTGTGCCTGTGCTCGCCTCTCGAGCTACGAGAACGTGAGCAGCAGGAAGCGGCCGCTCCGATTGGCTGCTAGCGCTTCCATGTGGCCGCGGCCAGCCAATGGCGCGCGCGACTCGCAGGTTTTTATCAAATGGAGACCGACGCCCGATAGAGCAGCAGCGCTTTCGTTCTACGTGGTGCTTTCGATGTTCCCCTTCGGTTCGGGTCAGCGAAAAAAATGAGAAAATAAAACAAGGCTAGAAAAGGTGTCGGGACTGCAACGCCCGAAGCTACGCACTTTTTCATCCTTGCCTGCGGGGGGAAGCAGCCTTTGCACCGGTATCCAACTTTCGACGCGGCAAGCCCCGTCCGCAGCCAAGACTTGTTTACAACAGGCACGCTCAAATCAATACGTTCGTGCGCAGCAGACGAATTTCACCAAGGCCGTTTGAAACAATCAAAGCATAGCTCAGTTTATTCACAGTTGTCTCTGTTTCCTTTTTTTTCTGGTTTTTCACTTCCGTTCTTTTGTACAATCACAGGACGTTTGTACAAAAAAAGCTTGAGCTGTACTTAACTCCTCAGAATATATCTAACTTGTGTGTACATTATGTACAAAATATACAATCGGTCATGTGTAGGGTCGTCGAACCCCGCGAGCGTTATTGTAATGCCGGACGCATCAAATAAAATCATACACGTAACATGGCTTTCGAGGTGTCAATCACAGCTGCGTACACGGAGGAAACACTTTCAACAAAGCAAAACTCAACAAGTGATGTGGTGGCTGTGTCAACCACCAGCCCCAAAATGCAGGAAGTCGTTCCTTTAGCATACACTTTAAGAATAACTTAAGTGTGACTTAGGTCATGAGGCAGCGACACAGGTTCAAAATAAATTTGAGGCATGCCGCTGCTCTGAGAAGAACAAAGCTAACCACCTTCTTGTGGGTTAGCAAACCAAAAAATAATGCAGTGTGGCAAGCAACATCTAGTTGCCTACAAAGTGGAGTGATTACAAATTCATATGACGTATAAGATGCAAAACAACTTAATCACTGAAGAACTCCAGCACTGAACTATCTGACAACATGAACATATGAACCAGAAGGAAAAAGAGTTGACATTTTGGTACAGACCTATTCAGTCACTCTGGACAAGTCAAAGAAAAGGTCTAAACTGACGACAGCCGCGTTCACTCCCAACTCATAGTGCACAAAGTCCTTTGGCCAAGACATCATACTCTTGTTGAAATACAAGTCGTATTCTGTTGGCTGGACTTTGCTTCCAGTAGTGTCCACATTTTTAGAAATTTCAAAACAGCAATAAGCAGTTGAAATAACCCCCTCACCTCCTGACACAAGAAAAGGGAGCAGCTAATTGACAAACAAGAGCTGGCAAACAATCGCAAAACACATTGCGCATGCAATGATTTGTTGAGAACGTTTTTTGTCGACGGGGACTACAGCCAACAAGGTAAACAATAATAAAATAAACACAGTGAAGAATGAAGAGGTGTGAATGAATGTGATGGGCTGCATCTACAATAAGACTTAGATGAAAAAAGAAAAAATTTTCTTCGTAGCAACTTCAAGAACTTCATGAGAACATATTTGTACCATGGTGACTCACCATGAAATTACATCAACATCCTGCTGAACCAACAAAGAGGAATAGTGCATCAGAAAAGAAGAACTTTTTTTTTCCAGTTCTGTGTTGAGCTCAACACAACATGACAACATAAAATTCAAATCTCAAGGCTGCTCAGCACCCAATTTTTTCTAAATACGACAACCATCAATAACATGTCAACAAATGTCGACATGAGTCAGAAACAGAGAAAGGAATTCACCTTGAGGCACCAGCATGCCAATCAGCATCTAACAATAATGGTGCACGTGCCATATCAAAGCAAGTGGTGTGTGATGGCACATAGTGTTGTTGTCAATTCACCACATACATCACAACATGGCAATTGGCAATGCATGCCAGCAAACGACCACTACACTGGGCACTCTGCAAATGTTGAACAGAACGAACAACCTAACAAAAGGTCATTATTGAAGCCTCCAGAGTGGCTGCTTAGTCACACTGCCAAAAAAAATAAACAACGTGGTGCCGTGTTGCCACATTCCGCAAGGAACAGGGAGGCACAACACGGCCACACACATTTTGCTGCCTGCATCTTGCAAGCAGAAACTAGATGAGGGACGCACAGAACAACGCGCAAGTGCTTTTTCAACACCTCTGTCTGACAATTATGCCACAATGCACCTCGAGGAGGTCTTGTAGGTGACTCGATCTTGAAGCATCGTCGCGAAGAAACAGGAGCGGCACCAGGAACACGGGGAAGTTGTTTGTCATCTCAAAGGAAAAAAGGAATAAGAACAGACATCAAACAGCTGCTCTGCATGATTCGGAGGTCCCGGACCAACAGCGGCGGGAGTTGGCAACAAGGCCACCACCACTGCAGAGTCGATGTGCTAGCAGTCCCATCAAGACGCTGGTGCGCCACGGCAGCTTGGAAGGGTGTCACCACACCAAGCTTGTCGTCTTTGTGCCTCGAAGAAGCTTCGGAGGCATACGTGGAAACTGCACCCACTGCCGCTGGCTGGGAGACATCAAGTTTGGGCTCCGAGGGATAGGGAAAGAAAGGGAGTGTGGGGAGTCCTCCCTCCCCAACAGGCTGCAGTGGTGTGATGGGGGTCGGCAGAGGTGGAGCCAAGGGATGTGGAAGTGAGGAGGCAGACACAGCCGACGCTACCACATGTTATGAAGGTGAAGATTGCGGCTCAGCACCGAGCGGACGTCACTGGTGAAGCGCAGCGCATCCAGCACGGGCAGCAGGTTGAGCAGCGCCATGTCCCTCGGGTCCGAGAACCATGACTTGATGGGGATGGCATTGTCTGCGCACGTCCACGGGAGGAGAGAAAAGAGGACAAGATATGGACTGAGCACGACAAAGAGAACGGTGTTAACACAGTGTAAAAAAAAAAAAAGACTATGGACATAGAGATCACGCAACACAAGCGCTGTGTCGAGCAATTTTCCTACCCACTGTTTTTTCTTTGCACTGTGTTAAGATGAACAAGCACCAATTTGAAGAGTTTTCCGTTCTTAAAGCAGCAGTGACTAATGACAGCACTGTAAAGGGCATGGGAGCAGGTAAAGAGACTGGAAGAAAGATGCAGGTACCAAATGCGGTAGCTGCACCTTCCTCAGATCTCAACATATCGGTGTCTTCAGTTACACTTAGTAAAACTCAACAGCAGTTGGAAAAACACATCAAGGACACACTGCTCCTGAGTACTCGTTTCCAAATGGTGTCCCACAGACTGCAGCATGAGAGCAGCACACATAAAAGTTGCACAACTGCTCCTACAGAGGCAGCACAGTGCGAAGTAAGGTGAAGCATGGTGATTCACCACAGCAACAGTTCTGGCGAGTAAGTGGCTGACCTCGTGAAGAACATTTATTGTCAATGAAACATATACTCAGGGTGTCTAGTGAAGTATCCACCCAGGCTGCTACAGCGCAGGCTACCAGCCAAAGTTGCCTGAAACATCAGAACATCTCTCTCTCCCCTCATAGCCAGACATAACGACTGCAAGATGAGCAAGTAGCAATGTTTCACACAGAATTTGCTTTCAAAACCAGCCCTCATAAAATCAACGCGAACATTCAGCACATAATACAAAGGTTAAACGTATACCGTTTCATATTTATAGCAGTTCCACTTCCTTTCCTTTCCATTTCCATTTGAAAATGATAAGTGCTAGAATGTTCCAGGAAGTTGTACTACGGTAAATACAAGCTTCTAGCCCACTTCCTATACAAAGATGAGTTTAGTTTATGGGGGTTTAACATCCCAAAGCAACTCAGGCTATAAGGGACGCCGTAGTGAAGGGCTCCGGAAATTTCGACCACTTGGAGTTTTTTAACGAGCACTGACATCGCACAGTACACGGGCCACTGGAATTTCACCTCCATCGAAATTCGACTGCTGCAGCCGGAATCGAACCCGCATCTTTCGGGTCAGCAGCCAAGCGCCATAACCACTGAGCCACCACGGCGGCTCCAAATTAGTTTGTGTACAAACACAAAGTTTGAGAAGGAAACGGCAAATGGTGCCACAAAAACCTGTGTTACGTGATGAACATTGCGGATATGGAATCCTCGAGAGCAGAAGCTTTAGCAAAGAGCAAGGGTAAAGCCTCGGTCTGCTGACCAATGTTATGACAAGGGGACTTGCATTCATCTGGGCAGATGACGATCAGCTGGTGAGTGGACTGATGCTTTCCTCCTGCCACTTGTTCAACTCGTGCTATAATGAACAATGGCAACATACAACCTTTTGGTCTGTTAGTTCTTGCAAATTATGGGAAGGGCAGCACAAAGACTGTTACAGAGCAAGATGTTCAATTAAGACTTTTGCTTTGGCGAGTTGGTTCATTTCTAACAAGGTACGCACTTTAGCGAAGAAGACAGGACATCGGTGCACTGTTTTCCAAGCATTTGAAGCAAGCGGTACACATGTGTCCCGCTGCTTTACAGAGGGATAATTATTAAATGCCTTGGGGATGACTTAGTAACGGTGTTAATTGTAATTACGTAGCAAATATAACAGCTAGCTTGAAATTAAACGCAATTCTGAAATCTACACCAAATGTTACGTATATGTGCCAAATCTGGCTACATTTCATGCATAAGTAAAGAAAATAGTTTCAATCACCTTTATATCTGGGCATAAAAATCTTGATTTTTCTGTCCTGTTCATCAAATAAGTCTCAGCTGACAACACCACAGTGCAGAGCACTCGAGCAGTGTGCAGCAGGCTCGAAAATAACGGGTTTCAAGCAACGCACTCAAACCCAGCTGGTTTCTAAGTTTCTGTTGTTCTACTTTTGAGCAAGTATTACCTCTAGAATCTAACATCTGCAGGTAGGTATTGCACTGTTTGCAGAGCAGTACACACCTCAAATGCTCTACACAAGTCTCACAGCAGCCATACTACCAGAGCTCACTTGGCTATTTTGTGTGAACTTAAGCACTTAAATAAACTGAGGCACTTTGGCAGCAGCCACAAACATAGCCTCTAGGCAAACACCAGAGCTGCCAGTTTTTTTGACACAGAACCATCAGAAGCAGAACAGGCCTAGACATTGCAACCAAAGCAGCGAAGAAGGCCGCCGCGGTGGCTCAGTGGTTACGGTGCTCGGCTGCTGAC
Organism: Amblyomma mixtum; assembly: GCF_055824585.1. NCBI lineage: Eukaryota > Metazoa > Arthropoda > Arachnida > Ixodida > Ixodidae > Amblyomma > Amblyomma mixtum. The sequence goes on along the minus strand of NC_143013.1, from coordinate 295,291,126 downwards.
CCGAAAGACGCGGGTTCGATCCCGGCCGCGGTGGTTGAATTTCTTTGGAGGAGAAATTCTAGAGGCCCGTGTATTGTGCGATGTCAGTGCACGTTAAAGAACCCCAGGTGGTCAAAATTTCCGGAGCCCTCCACTACGGCGTCTCTCATAGCCTTAGTCGCTTTGGGACGTTAAACCTCATAAACCATAAACCATAAAACAAAGCAGCGAAGGAGCAGTTCCACAAAAAAGGGGAAGCACATTAAGAATTCACTTCCCCACAAATGACGTGGGGTTATGAACAGTGCGAGATCCCAACAACATGCAGTTCTTTATCCACCGTGAACAGTGCAATCTTAAGTTTTAAGCACAACTCCTTATGATACAATCAAAGCGAGCAGTTTTAACACGTTTAACACAAGCACGAATTTTCCTGACCTAAGAAAAGTGCTGTGCATTCCGCATCCTCCCTCATTTCACAAGACGCCCATTTTACAAGAAGGTTTAGAGAAAATGTAAATTACGTCAGAAGCGCATTGTTACATTGATGCCACAGTGGCACAGTGACCACCTTCGTCTGCTAATGTTACATACGAAAGTAAAAGCTACCGCTCAATAATATTTTGTATATTCTGCAATTCCATCATATTGAAATAAATGTTTTACAACCATTCCTCATCTCTGCACTGCGTTTTGACCACAAGGGTCTCTGTGGGAGGGGGGGGGGGGGGCACTGCGGTGAAACATGGCTCCCCCTAATGGAGGACCCTGCGCACACCTATGCTGACAACACAACATATAAATACTCAAGCATAAGCTTTCTTGGTGCTTTAGCGTGAAATAATCTTGTGCGAAGCCTCGGAGTCACTCGGGTAAGTTCGGAGGAGCGTCACGCAAACTGCAGCCTATGGGAGGAAGCTCAGGTAAATTCGGAGGAGTGTCACACCAGCTGTAGCCACTGGCAGGGTGACCTTGATGGTGACCTTGAGTGACCTTGGTCAAACATAGCATAGCAACAGTCCATGCAGATATGAAAAAAATATTGCTGCGACTAGGTTTCGAACCCGTGGCGGCGCAAAAGAGATACACTTCACTGGCCGCTGCATGAGAGCACTATACTATCGCTGCAGCCGATCACGCCTTGTGTTAAACTGCAGTACACTCTCGCGCTGTGCATTGCAGTCACCATCTTCATCAACTTCCATCTGCGGCGCGAACAGATCAGGTCAGCTTAACCTCGATCAGAGCTTAACCTGAGTCATGTCGTCGCCAGAAGTGCCGACGACCCAGCAAAGCAAAACCATGAGCCAACCAGGCTAAGCACATGCTTTCACATGTCTACTCAGTTCATCTACGTTAAAACCCTGCCATTTTTTAACAACATTCTGAAACTCCTCAGAGCTGAAAAAAGTTCTCTGCCACAAACAATAACAAAACCTGCTCCTTTGTTTTTCAAGTCACATTTTATACTCTTAAGTTTCAAGCTGAAGAAGTTCACCAATATCTCTGTGAATGCATCGGAGTCTCAAAATGTCTGTGCTCGCAGATCTAACATCAATGACTACACCACCAACAGCATGTGTAAGCATGGAAAGAGCCAGTGCGTGGCCATTTCCACTTCGTTCTTTCATCTGAAAACAAACAGTAAATTGTGTGGGCTAACATTTCGAAGCGACCCATGGGCTATGAGGGACGCTGTAGCGGAGGTCTCCAGATGAATTTAGACCACCTGTAGTTCTTCAACATGCACTGACATCGCTGAATTTTTTATGATACGCCTTTGTGACTGCATTTCCATGCTGTGCAGTTGCAGTACAAATGTCGTCCAGGGCAAACAGCGTAAAAAAGCGAAAGAACAATGCTGTCACAGTTCACAGCAACAGTGACAGCCAAAGTTACTTAGTGGTGACCACGATGACCAAATGAAAAGACAAGAAGGGACAATTCAAGAGTGCACTGGCCAAAAGTGTCTGTTCCTGCAACTGCTTGCCGAATGGTATAAAGACACGCCTTGACAAAAAAGTAAATAAATACTGCAATGCACTGAACATTGATCTATGCTGAAGTGCAGCAAAGACAGCTTTCATGGTGTTTTGTTTTTATTACTTGACCAATAAGAGCAGCTCATATATTCGGCTTGGTGACATGTTTTCTGGCTGAGATTTGGAGCTGGCACTGGATCTGAACCCTCCGAGTTAAAAGACCAAAAGGGCCAGTCAAAGGTCCCATTCAGTTCACAAAGTTTTCAGTGTTTCATCACCAAAAAGCTTTCCACTGCTGTGAAACAAGGAAGTCAACAGACCCAAAGTAAAAGGAAAACTACGATGTGTACTTATCCGGTTACAGCACAAAGCTAACTCTTCACACATTACAGCCACACAGGCAACAACCAGACAAGGAAACATTTCACTTGCCACCTACTATGAATCCATCTAACAAACAAATCAGCTAAACTAGTTTCATTTCCTTTCCAGTGAAAAAAAAAAAGGCACATGCATGTGCTTCAGGCAGATATACTTTGCTCACAAGCACATGCAGCAGTAAATATGACCCTCCTGATACAGCTTGGCACATGAATGCCAGTCCTCTGCAGTGCGGTAAGCCATACAAAATAGGACTTTCAACTAGCCCTCAAGTTTTCGTGCGTCTTCATGCAGCATCAAGGTTTGCATCACAAGAGTCCTTGACAGAAGGGCGGAAAATTTTCCATGGCACGGCAACACTAACAGTCAGCTAGACTTCTCGATCTTGTACATAACAGAGAGAAAAATAGTACACATTAACAAGAATATGTAAAGACAACCATGTGGTCAGCAAACAGATTAGTTCCAGTAATAGCTGAGTTAGGGATTCCATGCAACTATGCCCACTTAAACACGGCTAAGGTACAAGGCCAACTGATCATCATCATCATCATCAGCCTGACTACACCCACTGCAGGGCAAAGGCCTCTCCCATGTCTCTCCAATTAACCCTGTCCTTTGTCAGTTGCCGCCATTGTATCCCCGCAAATTTCTTAATCTCATCTGCCCACCTAACTTTCTGCTGTCCCCTGCTACGTTTGCTTTCTCTTGGAATCCACTCCGTTACCCTTAAGGACCAGTGGTTATCTTGCCTTCGCATTACATGCCCTGCCCAAGCCCATTTCTTCCTCTTGGTTTCAACTAAGATGGCATTAACCCGCGTTTGTTCCCTCACCCACTCCGCCCGCTTTCGATCTCTTAACGTTACACCTATCATTTTCCTTTCCATAGCTCGCTGCGTTGTTCTTAACTTAAGCTGAACCCTCTTTGTTAGCCTCCACGTTTCTGCCCCATAGGTGAGTACCGGTAGGATACAGCTGTTGTATACTTTTCTCTTCAGGGATATTGGTAAGCTACCATTCATGATCTGAGAGAACCTGCCATATGCGCTCCACCCCATTCTTATTCTTCTAGTTATTTCCCTCTCATGATCCGGATCTGCGGTCACTACCTGCCCTAAGTAGACATATTCTCTTACTACTTCCAGCACCTCGCTACCAATGGCGAACTGCTGTTCCCTTGCTAGACTGTTGAACATTACTTTGGTTTTCTACATGTTAATTCTTAGCCCCACCGTTCTGCTCTGCCTGTCTAACTGATTGATCATGCTTTGCAGTTCTTGTCCTGAGTGGCTTAGCAAGGCAATGTCATCAGCAAATCGCAAATTACTCAGGTATTCTCCATTAATTCTTATCCCCAACTGTTCCCATTCCAGTCCCCGGAATACAGAGTGCTGATTCAGGCTAGTTGGTTCATGGCTACAAGGAACGACGGCAGCGCAACGAAAAAAAAAAGTCAGCACTTGTGTCTGTCCATTTTTTCGTTGTACTGCGATCGTTCTTTTTTGCATGAGGCTACTTTTGGAACGCTACTTTTGGGCTATTTTTGAGAACATTCAATTATTCAAAATTTTTGTTGAACCCTTTGAGGGTTGAATTTTTTTTGAAAGAAAACTTTCCCAGATAGTAAAATCACTTTATTGCATATTCTGAATGTAAAACATGTACAAAATCAGAGTCTGAAGAGTCACCACTGCCGGTGTCAAGAGAAGGGGCAGTGCATTCGGCCATATCGCTGCTTTGCCATGCATCTGAAGAACTCGAAGGAAACTCAGTAAATAAGGACAGCGAGAATACCTTGTGAGCATTGGTAATAAACAAGCTAAGAGCAGCGGCAATAAAGACGGAAATCAACTTCCGCGGCCCCTGCGATAATAATAAAAATCAAGTTTCGCATGCCTCCGCTGCGATCACATGGCGAAACCGAAACCGCGAAAGGGCGTTGCCAGAGACCGCGCAATACGCTGAAGCTAGAAATCAGTTCTGCTTATCTCCGCAAGAAGGTAGCACAATGAAATTTCAAACGCTCCTTGCAAGTCCTAGAAGGTGGCAGCACCTCGCAGTGAGCATGCGCGAAAGTTCAAATGGAGGGTTGAAACCGTACCTGTACGTCAAAGACCTTGCGGGACGGAAAGCCGCCACCGTGCATATACAGCAAAATCCCTCGAAGTGTTAGTAAAAATGCCGAATAATTCATTCCTGAATGAATCACAAAAAAACTATGTATCTAATTAACACTGTTACAAAGAAACAAAGTTGTACCCTCTGTGCACCCCAAGAAACCTAGGTATTAGAACACTAGTTATTGTTCTTAATTTTTGAGTATAAAATTGTATTAGCACTTTCTTACCATTTATGTCTTTTTTGTTTATGTTTAATGATTGAAACGCTTAAAAAAGTGCCACGAGACGTTCGGAGCACAATATAAGAGATGAGCTACAAGTATGGTGGATTTTAACTATCCTGGAGATTGGTTTACGAGATTTGTAGTTATTCCCAATTTTCTTTCGTGTTTTTCCCAAAACACGCTTTTATGCCATTCCATCTTACGTGAGCAATCCTGCAATCCTAACTTTATCCCTGTATTAGATATTTCATTGAAACTTTGTACACATTATTTCTTATAACCTATGTGTGCAATAAACCAATATAAGCAAAAACACGCAATTTGTTTTCTTATTTCTGCAATTTTTCTCAAAAGATGCTTATATGAAAACCATTGTTTTCGATCATTCGAGTATTAAACAATGACAATTGATGGTATAATTATTTTGGTTCATTGCACAGCTCCCATTTTCATGTGCATAACAGCAAAGGCAATTTGACTAGCCATGTACTATATTAATGTTATGACTGCCGGCGTCAGATGTACAGTCGAGCCCATTTTTATAAAACGTGACGGTCATGCGGACTGTGTTAGTTGTATCTCAGGTTCATAGTAAGTGGACTTCTCAAGTTACAGCCATAACTACAAAGTAGGACATATGTGGTGTTAATTTGCGAAGATGTATCCTTTATGCCCGTCTGATTCTTCAAACTAGGTCCTATAATGGTGCTTTCCAAAATATCCGACCTTAGATATCCGGGGCCTTTGCAATCGACAAGCTGTCTGAAGGGGGTAATATAACTAATTGCAGTGGAAGTGCTCTCGCCGACTGATGGTAGGTCGTTTATGAGCGCTGATGAGTTATTCACAAGAAATGCAGGGCTGCTGCCTAGTACTTCTCATCTGCCCGCAGCTGTAGTGGAACTCCTCTGGTGTAAATGGCGTCAGCATTGTAGTTGCACATACTGTAACCATAAACACCCAGTTTTATTTGCAAGCCGCCACGATGGCTCAGTGCTTATGGTGCTTGGCCATTGAACCAAAGACGAGGTCTAATCCTCGCCATGGAAGTTGCATCTCAATGGAGGCGAAATGCTAGAGGCCCATGTGCGGTGTGATGTCAGTGCAGGTTAAATAACCGCAGGTGGTTGAAATTATCGGGATTCCTCCACTATGGCGTCCCCCATAGTCTGAGTCGCTTTGGGACATTAAACGCCATAAAACCAAACCAAACCAGTTTCACTTGCTGGTCAATGAGAAGGTTACACAGGTGGGCCCAGCAGTAGACACCATTGACAATAGCCCCCTCTGTGGTCATGCGACCCAGGTGGCATGGACCATGTCAGATTTTGAGAGGGTGCTCTTGTGCGGTGGTGTTGTGTAGCGTTCGGTTTTACGGAACAAAAGCAGCTAAGTCTAGCATGTGCCGGACACAAGGATGTTTATATCTCTTTTTGTGATAAAGAAGTCAAACGGTTTAAAATGGAACAGCTTGTTTCAAACCACTTCTTTTTTTAGGAATGCAAAAGCACCCCAAAAATCAACAAGTGTGTTTTCTCCGAAGAGCAAGCTATACTCTGTAACATACATAGCAGTCAACGATGCCAAAGCTAGAGTGGCTGTTCGTGCAAGCTAAGTCCACGCCCAGAAAGTAATTCACCATAAAACCAAAGAAAATATGGGCATATTTCATTACGACAAATCTCAAGTAACGTGACTGGTGGCAAGCTCCTGCACTTTGTTTTGCCACTTGTCATATTTTCGTCCTGTGACTCATCAAGACTTCAGGAAATAAGAATGACACGTGGCGACACGATACATGGCTGGCAGGGCGAATCCCACTGACTACATCCATGCATAAAAAGTAGTTTGCAAGCTTATAGCCAGAGGCCCCAAACACTGAGCTCCTCACAGCTTCATAAGCGATTCCCAATGCTAGCACTTCATTAGCGCTCTTTGTTTTCGTTCAAACACTCACAGAGGCTTCAAGAAGAACGAATGATATGTGGCGGAGTAATACAATGTTGCGGGCGCACTCCTTCCGCAGACTCCGCAGCGTTGACTGCTATGTATGAAACTAAGTATAGGATGGAAAAGGATGTGTTAGTCATAAAACTGAGTAAATTATTTTTTTCCACAGTTTCTCGCTTTTCGCACATCACAACAGCATGTTGTTCCCTGTGACAACTTCTCCGTATACTCTGCACATAAATCTGGGTTTGTCTCGTTCCTCGGGTATAAATTAGTAGTGTGTGAAATGATGTTAAATGCAAAGGTGGCAAAGAATCACTAAAAAAGCGTTGTTGCAGTGTAAACAACTTCCACTCGATAGGAAGAGCTTTACTTGGTATAGTTTGTAGTTTGCTTCAGCCTCCCATGCAGTCTGCCATGCGGCTCCCAGCTTACTGTGCACCAACTTTATGCAATCTTTATGGCGCATGTATGCTTGTTTTTTTTTTTTTTTACCGCTGTAGGGGTGGTGGGGAGGGGCGCACAGCACTAAGTGCAGTGTTTACAACGTGTCAGTGTGTGCATTGCCCCGTCAATTCACAGCGCCGAGGCCCCCCCCTCTCCTACTGATGCCACTGCTCACCAGCAGATCTTCTGAAGGGTGTAAGGTTCACAGCCCTGCCATCTGGTATTGTCACTGTTGATGGCCTGGAGGCCTGTCAGTCAGTGTTGTTGGCCTGGAAGCCTGCCACACCACGACGATATGCAGTCGTCTGAAGAGTTAACATCATCGTTCAAAACCATTACCACGTGCCGACAAGCTGGCTTATCATCAGTGCCCAGTGGGCAAGCCTTCATGAAAGCAACAGCAGCAAGGTATGAACAATATGGACCACGCATTCCTCCTCGTGTACCTAGTCTGCACTCACCTCATAACTGAGATTTCCATCACTCAAGCAAGACCCCCCCCCCCCCTCCCTCAAAAAAAAGAAAAGAAAACACTTATTTTGTTCAGATTCAAGTCAGACAATATCCCACTTTTCGTCCATCATGGTGCCAGTCTACCTTTGGATAGGCCAAGGAAACAAATCCTATTCAAATAAATGCAGGACTTTTTGTATTAAGTACCATATTTTTTAACTCGTTCCGGGCTCTCAGCGAGGCAACATGCCAAACTCAGCTTGCCTAAGCCAACTCAGAAGAAGGGAGTCAGAGTTGCTGCTTGACCTTTGCATTATAGCTGAGAATTTTCTCTAGCTTGGGTGTTGAAATGATTCATCTGCTCTTACCCATCATTTTGCATATCTGCATGAAGCTCAGATGCTCAGGCATCTCAGCCAGGGAGAAAGTTTACAGTGCTGATTCAGTGTGCTGTTCTCAATGCACGTGGTGCACACCTTATGAGAAGCCATCTTCAGCATCTAGTATTGCAGGTACGATTTAACTTAAAGCAACAGACAGAAGAACGCTTCCAGAACATTATGATGCATTAACATTGCAGGCATGTTTAAACTCTGAGCTAAACACGCAGAAGAACATTTCCACAGCGTTAGGATACATGAACATACTGATGTCAAAACCTGAACTGCACCTGGCAAGGGAAGCACGAGTAACGCGCAGCCAAGCGTGTGCACTGAACAAACTTTGAGGTGAACCTCCACTACTGCTCATTCAAAGGATGCCTGCCCAGTTTCTTTCACTAGCAGAACATCCCAAAGGCAGAGAAAGCTTGCAGAATGGACAGAGAGCTGCAGCTTTGGCCACAGCAGGACAGGGGGAGCCACATAGTGATTGCAGTTTTGCCAGTCCATGAGGCTTTTATTTTATGTCACACACCAACAAACAGTCACGCACAGCTCCCGCAAGCCAAAGTACAGAAAAGAAATACAAAGAAGGTCTGGAACATGCCAACACATGTTATGTCCCCCCCCTCGTTTGCCGAAGGCTTTTGTATTATTCTCAGAAGGCCACAACGAGGAAATATGTATGCAAGGCAGAGTTAAATGCATCTCGGAGATAAGCATACAAATGTCATCTCCAATTTGTGGTAGATATTTGTTGCCATCTTCAAAGCATACACAGAATCTAACGGGGAAGTCATGACAGCAACAGCAGCACCCACCTGGGTAGGACCGATAGGCACCGGGAGAGTTGTCCAAGATGAAGATGCTTGACAGATCTTGCGTGATGGCGGAGAGATCTTTGGTGTAGCTTCCATAATCCAGCGTACAATGCTGAAAAGGACAAGGGGAGAACAAATCCATAATGCAGCACCGCTGCCCTAAAATTCATGCCTAATAAAATGCAGAGTTTTACTGGCCATTTCCAGTGACTGCACACCACTGGCAAGAAGTGAAGGGGGCTAAGAATGCAAAGCTACACACATGAAACGAGATATAGAAGGGTTCGGGGACTCGTGACATAGTGCTGGTTGTCGCCATCTGTCTTGACCCTTGCCTTTCTGTATATAAAGCTAGGAAGCTACGAATAAAGAAAAAACGTCTTGCCAAACCAACAGGTCCAGCAATTTCACAGACAATATAAATTAAGCCGGAAAACAGACAATGCAAATGTAAAGAGCATGAATCATGCTGACATGCACTTTGCTGCACACTGACAGATGCGAGATGCTAAATCCACACATGACAAAGATGTGACTGGTCACTGAGCACTGGTTGTGCAATGCAACAAGCTTCCGTCTGGGCCATCTGTGTTTCTCAACATGCACAACTTACATTTGTTGCACATCCTCAACACGCCTAGCCAATGCAACAAGGCGTCAAACTTAGTACAGCCAGCAGTTTCCACACTTCATCATGACAGAAGGTGAAGTCGCATCAGGCCAGGGACAAAGCTGCAGCTAGTGGATCAATGGCAGAACAACAGAAACAGCACCTGGCTCTGCTACAGGCATGTAAACTTCAGAAAAATATAAGACTAAACAGCCCAGTGAATCTTTCTGTCCACTTCACTGTAAATCAAGCCGAATTTCTGGCACACCCAACATAAGCACACAGGCTTGCAGAAACGAGCGCTGAAAACTTTTGCCCTGCTGCGTACAGCATTACAACTAGGCAAGCTTCACTATGAAGCAGCCAAATTGCTATGATTTCTACCAAATATCCAGCGCATATATTTATTAAATATTTTCCAGTCTAAAGTCGCACCGATACATAAGTCGCAACCCTATGGAAATGGCAGGCAGTTGTTCCCACAAAAAAACCACACACAAGTCACACCATCGTATAAGATGCACCTGTTCATATGGTAAGCGCTATAAAACATGCTGAGAATCCCTTCTTTACGTAGTGTGATGAAAATACACACTTTCGGCAGCTGCCGTACACAGACGATTCTCGAGCTCTAGTCAGATTGCCTTCCGCTTGCAGTCGGTTGTTGCACGATGACGTGATTTTAATATAAGATAATGTTTTGATAATATCTCCAGCTTTTCCTCTTTTACACTTTGAGTTTCTTTTCAAATATAGTCAGCGGTCATGGCAAGAGACAATGTGCAGCAGTGCGTCATTTTTCGACGGATATAGGCCGCACTGTTGAATAATACCAAATCTCTGTGATATTACCAGTTGCAAAATTTCCCATAAGGTTCATGTATCAAAAAACGGCAGTCTGAGTGGGCCAAAATTTGGGTGTTTTTATAAACTGCTGTGATGCTCGTGTGATGTGTTCAAATCTCAAACTTCGAGATTGTTGAAATGCACAACCAACTGGCAACAAAATCAATAAAACAGATGCACTAACACAACAGTCAGAGAGAAGAAAAAAAAAGGTAAAAGAAGCAAAAAATAAAACACCCTTCAGAAGATAATGGCAACATAAGGCGCTCCCAGATGGCACCACCATCTGTAAGCACCAGGAAAGCGGCCCAATGACTGGTCATTTTTTGAAGCAGAGTTTTCCAACTGGTACAGTCTAAGAGCTCTGCTATAAGAAACACTAACAAAAATTCAGAAAAAAAAAACACCACTTAGGTACACACCAGCAAATATGGGACCTGCTGCATGGCTTCTCAATGGACCAAAAGAAATGCTACAACAGAACTATCAATCAATTGTGCAAAGTCAAGCACGAACATACCAGACAAATTCAGTGCTATTTTACTGCTGTACCTCTTCACCTCCGGCCCTCTCCTACCTGCCATTGTGCCAGGGTGCATATGTAAACACATGAAAGATCCTGTGTAGCCTGCTGAATTGAACACTACTCACTTGGCAAGTCATTTTTGAACAGCACTTACCTGGCGATAGTAGCGCTTCCTGAGGATTCCGCGATTGTTGTCGAGCTTGTCAGCCACAGCGGCACCGTAGATCTCCATGCTGGCCGTGAACACTACCAGGTCATACCACTGGCTCACCTGCAATGCGCGTAACAACCGATCATGCAACAACCATCACAGAAGAAAACATAGGCACAAAGGTAAATAGCAGGCCTTTCTTCGTCAATGGAAGCAAAGTTTTGTCATCACACAGAGCAGCGGTATACATGTAAACTAGTACCTCCAAATCCCGCACTTTCACAATAAAATGCAGGTGAGGCACCTATGGATGAAGAGATCTTTTCATACTTCCCTCATTCCTCTGTGTTAAAGCCAGACTGATTAGCTCATATACAACTGACTTCAGAGTTCCTAGTCCCTAACACAAGCACTGAGGGATGAACTTCAGGGTAGATTTTCGATACAACGAAAAGTTGCCTACACCAAGTGGCAATGATTTACGATCACATAGTTTGCTTAGACAGCACTCAGTTCAGATAGCAAGCCATGGCTGACATTTCCTTGGCAATCTCAATACAAAGTGTTCAACATGCAAAAAGCTAAGCTTGGTGCTGTGATGGTAATGTGATCAGTAGAGTAACAAAAGAAACCTAGGCAATTACTTGAAGAAATATCATCGCTGCCCCAAACAACACACATGATGAAATTAGTTTCTCTTTTTTCTTTTTGTTCTGCGTGAAAAACCAGGTTTTCTTATAGACTCCCAAATACCCACTGACTAGACCCTGACATAATTCAGAAAAATTTCTCATATCTACAAAAAGGAAAGACATGGCCAAGTTTTAAAAATGTCTACTATGGACAAGAAATCAACTTGCAGTGTAACAACGACAATTGTTCTGCAAGGCGGATGCAGTACCATCACTGAGCGTGCAATTGCTGTTGGATTAAAATTATCATTGATTGCTGGTAAAAAGGCCTTAGTGTTGTACAAATAAACACCATTTCAGTTGACTATTTCTCACAATTTCTACATCCTGATGAGTTAGTGCTTTAAAAACCTTGAGCCACACTTAGACAATGCAGCAATTCATACAAAAACAGAGCCCAAGTGTTTACGAAAAGTGAAACAAAATAGTAAGCCAAGGTATTGCTGCATGAATGTTTGCTGACAATTTCACCTAAGCATATCAGTATACCGTGGTTATGTCTTACTTGAGCAGAATAACAGAATATATAAACAATGCTTGAGGAATGCAACAGGGATCTTCGGCCCCATCTTCGAGATACATATATCAAAACTCAGGGCCAGTTGCAAGAGTTCTGACAATTCCTTTCACACTAAAAACACTTTGAATGAAGGCCATGCAAGTACAAAAGAGCTTGTGCCAGATATAGGGGCATTCGAAGTTAAGTTTCACTTTCAAAGAGGAGAAGGACTGAAAACAATTGCTTCGTCTAAAACTACCACAAGTTAGAATCTGCTGTTGGTGTTTGGGCCACTGTGGTGCTATGATGTGCTGCCTTCAGTAACAGCGTGCCTTCAGTAACAAACACTTAACTGCCCAGATCTGTACAAACGCTGTTCAAGTTTGGATTTCACTGATATATACTTGTGCAGAGACAGACAATACACATGAAAGACACGCATTCTCAGTAGGTACACCTAAGCCCTGCTGCCAGTTATAGACTGGCTAAGTCACACACATGAACACGACAGATAAAGCAGCAACTAAACCAAAGGGTTCAACAGTAGCAGGTAAGATTAACTGCAAACAACTAGTACAGAAACAAGCAGGAGTATGGATGCAACTGTGGCCACCATTACCACATTGACCTATACACTCATATTTCTATTCTCCACACTGTGCGTAAGCAGGACATGTAAGAAAGAGACTTACAATGTCAAGGAAGTAGTCAACGTGTGGGCGCTTGTGAACGAAGAAACGAACTGGATGGCGGTCTATTGTGACCTGTGGGCAAATAGCAAAAAAACCGGACAAGGAAAATAAGCTTAACAGGAGAAAAATAACTTGCCAGTTAATTGGGCACTGATATACAGAACTACACAAAGCAGGGACATTCAAAATATGTGGCAAGCAAGGCATGGGTGACATAGATATTACAAATATGAATTAGTTGCATTGTGGTGGGTTTTATGGCATATAGGCAGCTAACGCTATCATGCACCAGACGCATTTAAAAACCTAAAAATACAGAACAAATCAACAAGGGAATTTTCACCTCAGAGCAACCCTGGATGAAAAAGGATTTGTCTATAGTAAAACACAGTAAAATTTTTTTTCCCTTAGTGTCCTTGAGTTTTCTGCACAATAATGAGACATGGTTTACTGTGTGTGTGGTTTACAAAGAATATGTAAATGGGGAATGTTGTACATAGTGTATATTGCCACCCTACCCCTATTCTTTCTTCTATTGCCCTACCCCTATCCTTTCTCCTATCGTTGCCCCCCTTTCTTTCCCTCTCCCAGTCCTCTCCCTGTCCTTTTATTCCCGCTAGCCGCAGCTCAGGTGCTTAAGACTTCCATGGCAGATGCCACGGATAGCAGCATCTTTTACTTCCATTTTTATTTTTATTAATAATAACTAGCCACTAACAACAACAACAACAACAACATACATTCTACAACCCACAAAGATGACAACTAGTCTGTGCTTCATACTGGCAAGGGATGTGTTCTTCTGAAAAAAGCAACGAGCGTAAATTTTCAGTGTGCCTCTGCACAGCATTACAACTTACAACGCTGAAGGCGCATAAGCTGGAGCACCAAGGTTCCAGACAATGACCTCTGCTCGTGTTTGCATGGATGCCCCCCATGGCCTCTCTTAAACACTAAAGCTAAAAATTAAAGCTCAGTAACCTCAAATATGGTGCCTCAGATCATTAATATGCACTTGGCAGACAATGCTACAAGAGAATGTGAAAATAAAGGTCCAGTAAACAAGTGCTAGGGAAAACAACAAGGAAGTTCGCAAAGTTATGAGGTCCGCGGTATAATTTCATATCCACGGAATTCTCTAAAATGCATTTTTGCATTTTCCGACTGAGATAGGATGACCAGCACGTGTTCAAGACAGCAAATGGCAACAAATATGAAGCACAACCCGTACCCTAGTACTTATGCTTGGCTGCGGCTAGCTTAGCAGTTAGCCTCCCAGTCTTGAAAGGTGTGTAAGGTAGTGCGCAGCAACGCCTCAAAATGCAGAACTGCTCTACTTAACCAATCTCATCTGTACACCATCTCACCACTCCCCTGGCTTCCCCAGTTTGTTTGAGTGCAACTCCTACAGGATAGCCAGCTTGATGTGGCATGCATTGTGCCACGGTTATAACCGTGCCACGGTTATAACCGTGCCACGGTTTAACGGTTATAACTGAATTGAGAAAGTTGAATTCTGCGTTTTCATAGCTTTTTTTTTTTTTTCAGTTTAAACTAAAAAACCGAACTTCTAGTCAAGGCACTGGTACACAAAAATACTGCAAGCATGTTTCCCCTCAATGGTCTCCTTACCAAATCTCTGAAATCTGACTTGAAAATTATTTCCCCTCTCCTTTCACACAATGTCATTTTGATAAGGCATAAATTCATGCAGTAAAACTTCATTCTTGTTGACTTTACACAACCAAGTCAGTGGGAAGCATGAGGGGCCACAAAAAAAAAAAAAAAAAAACAGCCTAGCAGGAAATCGAAAGACACACTGAAAAAAGTAGAGGCCCAACAGAAACATTACAGAGCACCTTTAAAGGTCAGCAGAGACATCTGGGGAAGACAGAAGAGAACAAGAAATACAGTAACCTTTAGGACAAAGTCAGGCGGTGTCCCCGGCTTGACCATTTGTCTGATGACACCGTCATGGTGTGAATGAATCAGCGTTTCGTCCAAATCGAGGACTAGTATCTTCCGCCTCACCAAGCCTGGGTACAGAAAGTGAGTAATAAAATAGCTTCAGGTGAAAGCAAGGAACATCAATTGGATCAACTGTTATGTATACTTGAATGAATGAATGAATGAATGAATGAATGAATGAATGAATGAATGAATGAATGAATGAATGAATGAAAGCAAGAACTGCTGCCAATAAACAATCAAAACCAAGAAGGCTATGCTATGCTGTCTTCCATTAATCCAACATTGATTACAAACATCAAATTTCTGATTGCGTGCAAAGTATGACAGTAGTTCAACCACTTTCAATGTGCAGGTGCCGTCAGAAATAAATGGAAGGCAATATTAACGAAAAAAATTTAATCATTACCCCCTAATTCATGCACTCTTGAATAGATATGTTCAACCATGTGCAGCCTAACTGTGACTGTGAGAATTGCACTGTGAACCAATAAATATGGACCACTGTGCTTTAGATTTAACGAAATTAAATTTTTTCGAAAAAGTCGCCTTGCATTTACTTTACACTTTAGACAGCCGCCTTTTGATGGGCATTATATCATTATCATCACAACTCCGATAAAAGTTCCTTATTCTTACTCTGCTAAAAAATTGTACAGATTTAAACCTTTACTGCATCACCTCTACTGACACACTACAGGTGCTTCTTAACCTGACAAAATAAGCACCCAATTTTGCTGTCTATGGCTGGATACCATAAAGCTTACTAAATAAATAATATGTAAATTTATAGCCAAATTATAGCCAAAACTTCACAGTCAAAGTACTGTTTTACAAACAAGGAATCCAAGACCCCCTCCTCTGAAAAAGCAACCACCACAAGTTGTACACGATAGAGTACTGAATTAAAGAGCTCCTCCACAATACCCAAGAGCCCTTCCCAGACTTTCTGACCCCTGCTACTTAAAACCTTATTCAACAATATACAGTCCAAGTAGTTCGCTTATAAGCCGTGTAGTGGGGCTCTTAATGTAGCACCTGTGGAAGTCAATTTTCGAAGAGGTGAGGATGACAGTTCCTCTACATTCAAGAGACTTGGAACAAAGCAGAGCAAGCCACAAAGCATGGTCCAGGAGCAAACTTCCTGGACTCTTAACTTTCGACAAGGGCTGAAGAAAATATATGAAGGCTAACTACTTAGCAGCATCATAGATGCCACACAACATTTCTGCACATAATTTTGCATATTGTGTTGGCACCCAAGCCAGTACAACTGAAAGACAAGACACGATACTCACTGAGTCTATGCTTGGACAGCGGCGAAAGGGGTAGAACGTCATACTTGATTGTCTGATGTTGTATGACCTGGAAGAGTGGATGCGATCAGTACACAGCTCACAAATCACAAAAGTATGCTGAGCTAAAGAAAATGAATCGAACTACGGTAGATCTGTGTCAAAGCTTGCAAGGCATTCCTCCTTGAAATGCTCACAGCTTCCACCTTCATATGGCATCACATGCATTGACGATGACACACTATCGCTAAGCTGCTCCAATTAGATCAGGTTGATATCGCACTGGCAAAAACTAGAGCTACTATGTTGTAACTAGCGAAGACTATGAAATGCAGAAAATACAACAGCCCAAAGGAAAACATAATATGAAATGCTGCTTATACATAAGTGTATGTTGTGCAAAGAAAGAATAATGCTTCTTTAGTTACTGAACTTGGGCACCAATCTAACAGGGGCTTTAACAATATGTGTGGTCAAATCGTCACCTTCTATGCTCAGAACGTTCAAATCCTGCACACAGAACAAACTTTCACACAAGTGAAAAAGCAACTGTCAATCAGCTGCAGTTCTTTGGGCAACCTGTAGTAAGTGAAGGAGACAATCAGCACATGCTGTTTTGGTACAACACATGCTTGCATGCTTTATCAATAGGCAGTGTGCTTGCTGGCAGTGCAAATAAGTGGACACGCTATCAGCAAGGCACGCTTATCAACAATACAACATGTGCAAGCCTGCACCCTATCACACAACTGGACAACCCACGCAAGCCAGCATGCCATTGCATCAACATGACAAGCGTTGTCTCTTGTCAGTAACAACACACAAACTACACAGCTGGCTTCTGCTGCATGAAGTACTTTTTGCAAAGCACACTGGAGGCAGGTGACTGCCAATCTGTTTTGGTGCATTGAGGCAAAAAAAAAAAACGATACTGCGGAGACTATCCACTTTGTTGGCGAAACTGCAGTTAAAAGGAGGGTCCAAAAATGCTCTCAGCTAACAGTACTTCTCTGACAGCAAAAACCAAGAAAGGAAACCTCCCACGCCGCTCCAGCTTTAAATTAAACTGTACACTGATAAAACTGCATACCGATGCCTGCAGTTTAGGCTGTTGCTTAACGACTGAATTAGAGCAAAATAAATCATTACAACACTGCCATCAGTTTTACAGCAAATGCAGCACCAAATTCCTGGGCTGAGGGAAACGGATGTGGCCTTGTCACTTTTACACACAAGTATACACAATGACACATTTCGAACCCAATGGCCAGACTGTTCGGCAGGCAGACCTTTGAAGTTTTTAAGTTATGGCATAAAAATCAAAAATGTTCATAGTGATAAAGATCCTGCATTAATAATAATAACAGTGAGAAGACTGCAACCATACCCTGAAATACTGCCATTGCAACATTGCTAATAATTCACACTTTAGAAAGGTGTTTATCTGCTCGTTTTCTTTGTAATTGGCCCGTTTGACAGTGGATGGTCATGGATCAGATGACAAGTAATTCATTCGCACTGCAGGATCATCGGGCTGCAGGGATCTCCTCTGTATTTACAGCTGACACAAGCTTTGTTTCAGGCTGCAAAAATGCTCAGCTGGGTTTGGAGACATTCAACCAAATACACAACCGTAAAAGAACGCACTGACTACGTGCCACAGCTGTTCATTGGCAGGATGCAAACAGCCAGTGAGCGGAGCAAGTGACGCTCCTTTGTTTCCTGTTTGCCATGCATAATCAACTCTTTGAGGCACCATGCACACAACTGCGTGCTGAACGAACTTCCTACTTTTTCCAACTGTGGGCTACACCTAGCAGTGATTTCTTTGTTTCATGTGAGCTTAGCATCCTTCATGTCGCACATAGGGAGGTTCTTTATTCCAACTAGTGAACACAGCAAATTATATTTCACAAAGCAGTGAACTTGGTAGCATGCCCTCCCCCATTTTCATACAGAAAGATTTTGCAACCAGTATTGATTTCAATTTTTTTACTGAATTGCTGGCATCACGTGCATCTTCTAAATAGAGATAGATTCCACGATCTCTCAGGTAATGATCCAACAAATCTTGGCTTTTCAATGTCATAATTTTCAGCCACTATGACACTATGTACGAAACTTCGTACACGACAATAAAAGTTGACTATCAGTGTTATGCATTGGAAAACTAACGAATTGGCTTCAATAAGGTGGTAACACTTAGATATACTATTTAGGCACAAAAATTCTTGTCATCAAATGCACCATAAATCAACCATACATTTCAATATTTTAGAGCTGAGCTCACAATTCCTTTAGCATTTTTTTCTTCCCATATACAGAACAGTAACAACCAACACCAGTAGTACAATGGAAGCCCCAGTATTAAAAAATTCACCTGCAGTCGCACTGAGGCGACCACAAAACATGCTTCTGCCCACAAGATTCCACTACATTTTTTTTTGGCCTGTGTATATCAAGCACAGCACAGCAGCTACCTAAGACAAATAGTGTTTGCACACTCCTTTATGACAAGCAAGATACATACAGTACAAGCATAAAGCCGGCAAGTGATGAACAAAGACAAATGCGAAAGCTAAAGCACGAGGTTAATGTTTTTATCATACCTGCCTAACAATTCCGCGTCACCGGAACCGATAATTAAACATCCGCCCACATCGATATATCAAGCTGCACAGCTCCACATGCTACCCAGGTATATTAAATTACACATATTTCCATGTTTCCATTATTTTGTATCAGCGGTGACTTAAAACTACATTCGTTTTAGATACTGTTACACAAAATATTGCACCGAGTTAAATACCACATGCATGTCTGCGGTTGCGGAACTCATGAGTTCTCGGAAGGCCTCTTATCAGTGCCCTACTGTTGATACCAACCCACAAACGAACTGAGGACGCTACGCCATCGAGAAGATATACAATTTCACCTTCACAGCTCGACCTACTGTCCCAAGAACATCGCTGCTCAGACGAGCATCATGCTCGGAAATTAAAAATTCTTCTTCCTTCTCTCCGGCGCGCCAGTGCACAGCGCGGCAAGCTTGCAGAATCTCCGGTAAACGGAATAAACGCTAGTTTGAAGTCAGCTGCAGAAACTACATTCAAGACGCTAAAAACTTGATCACAGCATGAATGTTGCACTGCTTCGTTCATATGAAACAGCCCGCAACAACAAAGCGTCTGATCCGATACGCTGCAATTCCTTCCAATATTCCTAGCAGTACCGTGCAGTGAGCCACAGAGGCGATTACGAGAAAGAGATGAACGAAGCCGAGCATGATGAAGCATGGGACTGCTACTGGCGGGAAGATGTTGCGACAAAGGCAAGACTGAAAGGGCCATAGTCGATCGGATGCACTTTCTTTTTTTCGGGTGAGAAATCAATGACAAGGGCATCGCGGCAAATCGAGCGGAAAAAGAAAAAGCTCTTCTTTTTTTTTTCCCCACCCGGCACAGCGAACCGCCGTCTTAAGCCACAACGAATGCATATGAACAGCAGGCTACTTCAGCTGAAGAAGACAAATCGCACGGCAAGTAATTTTTTCTTCTTTTTTTTCAGCGCCACAGCGGATGTAAAGGCCAAGGAGGCAACGCATGAAAGACACCGTCTCTTCACACGGTGGTACCGTCTAAACACAAAGGTTGGTTTTACGACCTTGCGTCAACAGGTCGATTGCCGCTGGCATCGGCTCCGAGCGCGAGCTGCGGCACAGTAACCAACGGAAGCCAACAGTACAGCTGGCGACGTTTGAATGAATAAATTCGTTGGGCCAGTGCTCCAACAGTACTCACCGCTCGAACCTGTTTTCTAACAACATAACATATAAAACTCCATATCTTCGAAGCCACTAGGAGGAAGGCGCGAAGTCCCATTTGCAACTGTTTCAACATTGGTAGAAGTTTGATGAGCACCCACGAATGCACAAATAAAAAAAAAGGTGCGCGGCTATCCGAAACTTTAATTTACTTTTAGCGGACCTTCCAAATCTCTCGGTTCGAGGCCGCCATGATACCGACCACGAGACTCGCCGACTGCGCAAGTGTTTGCGCATCGCTACCGCAACCCTGTCTAGCGGCCGAAAGCGAAAGCAGTGAAAGCAGCAATGTGCTCTCTCCCGACCCTCTCTTCGCCGTCGTTTCTTCAGGATGATTCAAGAAAGCACTTTTGGCGTGACGCAGCGCTATGCTCCGAAAACCTGCAGTGGCCTGGCTACGCTGTTCTCTGCCTCCCATTCCTTTCATTCACCTTTTCGCTCGGGGTTGTTTTCGGCTTCCCCGACCGCCCACGACTTACCTTTAAATAACCGCTTGCCACAACGCTCTCGCGGGCTTCAAGGCTTTCTTTGTCTTAATTCTGGTACAAAAGGAGCGAATAGGAACTTCTTGTAGCGCAGGAAATACTTTCACATCTAACAACTTACTATGTCGCATTTTTTTTTTTTGACGCATTACTTTTCATTGTTCGGTTCAAAAGGGAGCAGGGGCTCAGGAGCAGCTCCTGTTATGGTTTCGCTTTCAGATAAGGTTTTCTCTACGCCTTCATATTCGAGAGAGAGAGAGAGAGATAACTTTTATTTTTCAGCTCTGATTTAATGTTTACTGAGCGTTTTGAGGCCCGTCGATGTGCGCCATAAAACTACGAAGTGCTTATCCCAATTGTCATGTCGATATCATGACTTCTACACGCTCCTACGCGATTTCCTTGCCCGCATATGATTGATTTTTTGCCATAGAACTGATCTTGCAGGATTTCGCTAGGTAGTGCACTTGCAGCTGATATCGTGAAAATTTTTGTTCATTCATCTCTACTGCGCAACTCATTTTAACGTGCCTTTGCCATACCTTTGCTGCGATAACAATGCGTTCTGTTAAGTGGTTCTACTCTGAATTTGATATCGGAAGACCATGAGGAAATAAATCTCGTAGTCATTATTTAGTATTCTTGTTGCGATTAGCCATTCTTCTGAACTAATAATAACAATACAAATAAGAAGATCAAGCATACTTTTGAGCTGGTTTGTATTAATGTACATTCCGGACATGTGACGCATGTCACATGTACGGAAGACGACTGGCGGTTAAATTTTTACAACTGACGCAAAAAAAAATGGCAAGTTTGTCGTTATGTTAAGCCTTCACACATTTGTAGTCATTATGACTCCGAGCTCCAGCTGTCCATCTGAGTCCAGTTGCCGAAAGTAATGGGTTCTGCGTGATTGTCTCAGATTAGCCGCCGACAGATAACAGCTGAATTGAAATCATCAAGTTAGCCTTGCCACGCTGGAAAACAAGAGGGGCAGCTCTCCCCCTCGGAACAAATTTACGTGCGCAAACCGAACCCGCAACCTCAGGATCTGATCCAACAGGGATATTTCCAAAATGTCTTGCCAGGAATACTGTTTCCAGTCTGACGCTCACGGGGCCCAGTCTACGCATGCATGCTTTTCGGCATCTAGCGCCGCAATATGGTTGAAAATAGACACGGCGTTTCACATTATGCAGCTTTTCGTGGAAACCGACTTCCTTCGTGTAATGAACTAGTTGAAACTCGATACCTTGGTGAAC
Organism: Amblyomma mixtum; assembly: GCF_055824585.1. NCBI lineage: Eukaryota > Metazoa > Arthropoda > Arachnida > Ixodida > Ixodidae > Amblyomma > Amblyomma mixtum. The sequence goes on along the minus strand of NC_143013.1, from coordinate 295,269,535 downwards.
TCATTAGTGTAGGTAAGATTAGAGGTAACGAGACGTATGTGGTACTTTCTCATCTTTCTTCTTTTTTCTTTCTTATTTTGTTGTGAAACTTCGTTCAGGATGATTGAACTATATTTTTTTACATGTCACTAAAAGGCCCAGTGCGTCAGACTCACAGTTGATCGCAATTAAATGACTCACAGTTAACCGACGAATTCTGCATTGATCTCAAGACCTCCCGCAAGTAAAAAAAAAAGCTCTATATCTCATTTTCACCCCTTTATTCCTTCATTCGCTATGTGGTTCGGCTGGGTCATTACCGCGCATTTCCTATCTCTATAACCTTCTCCTCCTCCTCCTGCACTGAACTAAAGTCGGGAGAAGAGAAGCAGACAAACTAAAAGAAGTAACAGAAACAAGCGAGTTTTATTTGACAAATTCTTTGTGCAACTATACCGAATGTACATTTAGACCAATAACTGGTTCAAAAACTTTTGCTATTTAACTTTATGCTCGCTTTATGAGATGCTTATGTGTATATTTGTTAACCTGAACAGCTGACATATTCCTTACAACGTTCCCTATACGCGCGACAGCTGCCTCGCAATACATTTTTCGTTCCCGCTTGTCGCTTGACGTAAGGGGCAGGAGAAAAATAAGTCAAGGAAACTTCAGTCACATGGACAGGATAAAAAAAAAGACAGAAAGAAAGAAATGATAAATCTGGCGGAGCCAGTGCTAATGTAACAGAAAGAACAGCCGTGAAAACAGCGATATTGTGGTGAAGCCTGCAGAGCAGTGCTCTCACGATTTCATTCGTGGAGTTTTTTTGTTTTTTTTTTCACATGTTTTTTTTTAATTAGTAGATATGTCTCTTTCACTCGTTGGCGTTTTGCTGTGGTTTCTCTTTATTTTTTTTCTTGCGTGCCTTGGGGCAAAGTCGGTGGTGAGGATGTCTTTTCATCGCCGACGCCAGAACGCATCCCTGCGCGCTTCAAGGAGCAGCAGTACGCTGTTGGTCTAGTCACCGGTCATCATCTCCATGAACTCTGCAGAAAAAAAAAAAAAAGTAGAGAGAAAAAATGCGGACTTGCACACCCATACGCAGATATCTCACTTAGTTCAAGTGTAAGCAGTCCTTCCTTTCATACATTCCATACCTGTCAAGTGCGTTGAATATCGGAAAGAGCATGCTATACTGTCTGCTGGTCCTGATAAAACTGCATACTAAAATGCCGCTATCGCAAAGTTCTTATTTCATTTTTTTTTCTTTTTGCAGGAGCTAGGCATTTCAGGGAAACATCAATGTTTTCATCACACAGTTATGAACGGTAGCAAAGAGTCAATACTTAATAGGCGCAGTGACATTATGTACACCCGCACGTCGTAACAATGCATTCGAAATAAAACAATTTCGTTATAACGAGTTGTTTTTTTTTGCTCAGTTTTCCCTTCAAGTTATTTGCCTGTACCCGCACGCAACTGCGTAAATGTTCTTGCTTACTTCGTAATTGCAGGCACTACGTCTGCGAAACGATCTTGATAACATTCTGCACGAAGGATGAACAACAAGATGACTTTGCACCGTTTCATCGAATTTTAATCTCAGTACTTTTTTTTTTTTCCCTTTGGCCAATATCCTTGCACTCAGCGACGTAGTACCACCGCTACCCTACGGCGAACTCGAACGTCCGGTCGGCGGCTAGCTCCTTTCGAGCCATTGCTAGAGGGACACCAAGAACAAGAACAATCCGAGCAAGGTGCGACAGAACCCGACCGCTCATATCCGGCGGTACCGGCTAGGTTGGGCGAGGGAAGTACAGGCAGGCAAGACAAACAATACGACGTCGGGCGAGTGACGCCGGCAAAACGAGGTCGGGGTCGACCGGCTTGCGCTGCTCGGAAGGCGTCCGCCGGCTCTCGCACCGCACGCACACACACATTCTGTGCACGGTTGGCGAAGGCGCGGCGTCGGCGACGGAGCGGCAGTGGATTCCGGTTACGCTGGAATCGCTCGTCGCGCGCGCGTTTGTGTCGCTGTCTCGTCTCTCGGCTCTTGTTCGCGCCAGCGCCCGCCTTTTGTTCTGTTTGTATTTTTTTCTGCCTCCTCGTCTTGTCTGTCCACGTGGTTAGCAGCAGCTGCTGCTGCTACGGCTGCATGCGTCGCCGAGGCTCTCTTGCCACTCGGAACATATTGGGTGTCACCCCGGTCGTGCTACGCTGTACTCGGAGAGAGATACTGTACATGTACGTACAGGGCATGTGTGGCGCTGATCGACGACGAGATCGCTCCAATTCTAGTGCGCGCCTGGTGTGAAGGGCTTAATTACGAGAGGTTTATTTTAACCACGTGTCCACCTGGCAGGATCTGTTATCGCGTTAGAGGAACGAGAGCGGTCTGGGCGAGCCTTGTTAGAGTCGGTTTCGGACTGGCTAGGTGTGTGTACTGATCAACGGATTAAAATTTAAAAAATAGAGCCGGGGGGTTCAAAGAGCGAAAATTTTACATGGAAAAACCAGCACTACCCTGTAGACTTCCTGCGTCCTGTGATGCTGGAACAAGAAAGTTCAACCACTGAACTGAGCCAAATAGGATCTATTGGGCAAATAGGACGTAGCTTAACCTCTCCCTCTCTGTACGTGCACGCATTCGAATAGAAGAAGTAAAACTCTAGTTTGGGCGAGTTGGTTCATGTTAAAAGAAAAACTGGCAATGGCGCAAGAAACGGGGACACAGAAGGCACAGTTGGCGTCAGTCCTGTCTTTTGTGTGCCTTCTGTGTCCCCGTTTCTTGCGCCATTGCCAGTTGTTCTTTTTTTGAATAGAAGAAATTTGTTTCCGGCTATGTTCAACTTTGTTCCAACCGAACCAATAGGCCTGTCATGGCGACCTCTAATATGCCTCCATTTCTGGAGGAAGCAAAGAGCCGATGAGGGGTGTAGTATACCGTCGAAGTCGACCGTGCCGCTGCCGTCAGTGTCGATCTCGGCGATCATCTCGTCCAGCTCGTCCTCGGTGAGCGCGTCGTCCAGGGCACGCAAGATCTCGCGCAGGTCGGACACGTTGATGTAGCCGTTGCCCTCTTTGTCGTAGAGGCGGAAGGCCTCGCGGAGCTCCTCCTGCATGGCCTCAGAGTCCTCCTCCACCAGGAACCGAGCGGCCAGCGCCACGAACTCCTCAAACTCCAGCTCGCCGGAGCCTGCATATGCGTGCGTTCCCCATTGGTTTTCTAAGGCAGTCTTAACTGCTCGATGAAATCGATGGAAACACTTTAAAAGAAAGATTTTTGCTACACGTTGGAAGAATAGATCCTTACGTTCAATGTTTCCCTAACAGTACCTTACAATTTTTCAATATTCAAAATTTTTCTCCAAGAATGTTGGACATGACACAGCTATAATTTGATGTGACAACAGCAGTCATGGGCAGCTCGACAGAGCATCCTGTCGCCAACAAGGATCTTAGTCGTTAGTTCTGATGGGACGGGACAGAGATGCTGCCGCATTTCAGGACGCACTGACCCAGTACAACCGATTTCAACCGGCTTTGTTTCAATGGAGATAGCGCTCACCGTCCTGGTCAATCTCGGCGATGAGGTCTTTCAAGTCCTTGTCCTCGAACGTCTGTCCCAGCGTACGCAGGATCGCCGACACCATGTTGGTGTGCACGTAGCCCTTCTTGTCGCGATCGAACATGTCGAACGCCTTGCGCAACACTGCACACGGGGAAAGAGAGAGAGCGACAACGTGATGATTATGTCCCTTCTGTGGCGCTAGGGCATCTGTTACAGAAGAGCGGCAAGGCACAAGGTGTTTTCGTCTACCCATGGTGCGGTCAAAGAGCCATTTACCAAGTATTTCACCCTAAAGATGTCGAGCACCACGCCAGAGAAAGCTTGTACTCATTGCATAACCAGTTGGTACGCGGCGGCGCTGGGAATCGAACCCCGCACCTCCCGCAAACTAGGTGAATGCTCAAACCACTAGGCCACCGTTCTGGTCCCAACATGTGAAGAGCAGGTTAGAATGTTACATACGTGTAGTTGTCACAGTATTAAAACCCGTCGCAACAGTGACCATGCCACATTACCACTATGTTACCAACTCCACGTTAGCCACCGTGGTTTAAAGTTCCCGCGCCTTGTATTAATTAAACGCAAAGGTTGAGAGAAAAAGAAAGTTGCTGTAGCCAGACAGCGCGACGTCTTTAGTTGGACAGGCAGTGAGGTGGCCCATGCCATTTTGCGCTCGTTGGCACTGAGTAAATACCTAGCGTGCCATTTCGAATACTTCGAAACCGTACGTCGTATAAGGGAAAATGGCTTTTCGACCTGAAGGTACATACTAAATAGGGAGCCGACAAAATTTACTAGTCACTCCACGTTTGTCCACACCCGTGACGCCCGTGCGTTGGGTACATACTCTTTCATTTTGCCGAACATTATCAACCAGCGGTTATAACCCGCCTTCCTTCCGTCCTTCCTTCCTTCCTTCCTTCCTTCCTTCCTTCCTTCCTTCCTTCCTTCCTTCCTTCCTTCCTTCCTTCCTTCCTTCCTTCCTTCCTTCCTTCTTTCCTTTCTTTCTTTCTTTCTTTCTTTCTTTCTTTCTTTCTTTCTTTCCTTCTTCCTTTCTTTCTTTCTTCCTTTCTCTCTTTCTTTCTTCCTTTCTTTCCTTCTTTCTTTCCTTCCCTCTCTTTCTTTTGCGACAGTATTGAAGAATATAGCGACAACTTTTCATTTAAGCTACCCGTAGTAAAGTTTACCCAAGAAATATTTCATGAGCTACACAAATGTCCCAGTGCTCGAGCCTTGTGCTGTTCATTTATTTATTTATTTATTTTTGGCCCCAGAACAAGCCTCTAAGTTTGTGTCTGCTTTCTGTTCCAAATTATTTTGGAAGGGAGCCAGAAAAAAAAAAAAGAAGACAGATGAAACTATGCAGCACGTCTGCAGCGCTCAAAGATTTTCTGTCTTGGCTCTTGCCCAACATATCTCCAACGAGGACCCACTAAGAGCGAATAAGTTACACAGAGTGCCTTATCAGTCGTGGGAGCTGATGCATTTTCCTTAGCCCGTCCGTCATGGTTTAAGGGGGGTTTAACGTCACAAAGCGACTCAGACTATGAGGGGCGCCGTAGTGAAGGGCACCGGCAATTTCAACCCCCTGGGGTTCTTTAACGAGCACTGACATCGCATGGTACACGGTCCTCTAGAATTTCGCCTCCACAGAAATTAGGCCACCGCGGCTAGGATCGAATCCGCGTCTTTCAGGTCAGTAGCCGAGCGCCAACCACTGAGCCACCGCGGCGGCCCGTCCGTCATGATCAAACCGGACGATTACGGTTACGCGATTTTCAACGAGGACAGCATCACAGTGCCGTCAAAAGAGCTGGTGTCAGCTTACAAGTAAGCTTGAGCGTATATCACTATGCAAACCATTACACAATCCTATCAAATTATGCCGAAAATCGCCGCTGTTTTGCAAGCAAACGTGAACAACGCCTCGTTTCTCTGCTAAAAGATACTGAAGTGTTAAAGCACCAATATATAATGCTGGGTGCAACGCTTTTCTTATGGTGCGAACCCGCTTTACAGGCACTACTAACCACTTGAGTTAGGTAATCTTTACGAAGCCTAAAGTGTTAAATTTATTTGAAATTATTCACTATAGTGCCACCTAGCTATAACACTGTTATTTGCTCTGACTGTGTGACATTTTATGCTCCACGCGATCATAGCTTAGCCCTGGATGATGTTCCCCAATAGTAGCCACAAATTCATATGCCCGCTGATAACGAACGAGGTACGCGCCATATTGCCACCGAAATAAGGCGCCCATCACTGCAATGGACGGCACACTGTACCGAATATATACTAAGAGGTTGTCTAACATGGAACGGTGGCGTCTTTTGTTTAAAGGATTCGCCATTGAAATGCAGAGTTGTACAGCTCAGTACGGCGTGTCCTTCGTGCATGTTGAAAATGCCTCATAGGTATTACTCGTACAAATGAAAACTGCTTAGAAAAAAAAAAAAACAAGGAGAAGGTATGCTTGTCGCTCATACTAACAAGGGGATCACTGGTTGAATGCGTCCTTTCATGTCCCTGCTACCTTTACGTTTTGGCCGGTAGAACAAGACAAACTAGTACAGTCACTGCCGTGGAAGTGTATCGACAAAACCACAGTTAAACGTCATGTAACAGTAAGTTCGTGCAATAAACAACTGGCTTGCAACAGGGCTGCTCTGAGGGAATGCTGCCTTTCTCACTGCGCTAGGCCTGCCGCACATGGGCGCTTGGCTGTCGACAGGAGGGCTAGAAAACCGGATGGTGCACAGACGTGCGCGGACCGCGGCATGCCTGCGGCGGCTCGGGGCGGCTATTCTGGGAGGCAGCCGAGGGACGGACGACTGTTGCGCAGCGTATATGCTCTGGGACGGAAGAGTGGGGCGCGACCCTTCTCCGTTCTCAACGGGCGGCCTGGGAGAGCGTTTTCACCGAGGTGCGCCTTCAAAGGAAGCGAAAACGTTTTTTATGGGGTGAGCTCACGACTTTGGCTCGCACGCGTTGTCTCGTGACTGTGCTCCATCGATTCGGACTTCGGAAGCGGTTTCTTTTTTTTTTTTTGCTTATTTGTTCTCTTTCTGGTTTGGTTTATGGGGTTTAACGTCCCAAAGCGACTAAGGCTATGAGACGTGCACTGACATCGCACGTTAAAGAACCCCAGGTGTGTTCTCTTTCTATCTGTGGTGAGAACACAATGCAATGCGCTTCTCGTACTGCTAGAGGCGAAACCAGTGAGTGGCCTTTGCAAACTTTAACTGATAGCTGATCCCTCTTAAGCCTAAGATCGTAGCTTAATTAGTTCGCTCTACTACGCACTTAATCGCTATGCAGCGCTCCTGCCTACTCGAGATGTTTGCGCTGATACATTGTGAAACGAAGCTCCTCGCAGAAAGTGTACCCCACATAACCCCGAGCCAGATAAATATGGACGATCAGTCGGTTGTGCCATGTCATTGGAGAACCATATATGTGGTGTCGTCACGCCCACTACATACGACCCCCCCCCCCCCCCCCCCCCCCCACACACACACACACACACAGCTCTCGAGAAATAGACGGAACGCTATTTACAAGTAACAGCGATGACTTAGGCACAACCACAGACATCGCATGCGCGCCCTGAGAAGCGTGCTTCGTTTTGTGAACACTTACAGTGCAGTGAAACACTAATTGTAGGAGCGAAGAAGTGCGACACGAAATTAGTGTGGTGATGGCGTAGGTGGCACGACGTTGTTGTTGTTTATGATGATTACAAATTAAAAAAGGATTAGTCTACGGGCGGGAGAGCGTCTTGCTGCGTTGACTGCGTTCTGTGCTGGTCTTTGTGCTGGCAATCCTCAGATGCAAACAGTCCCTGCCGCTAAAGGCGCAACGGTTGAAATAAAGCGAGCGAAGAACGGGACATAGAGAGAGAGAGAGAGAGAGAGAGAGCGAATAGTAGAAAAGAGAAATGACATTACTGAGAAAGAGGTAATGAACACTAGGGTGTTGGGATCAAAATAAGAATTTAGGCAAAAACGTAAGAAAAAGGGTTCGAATGAGAATGTTACATCATTGCGCAAAACTGTTATTATCCACCATCACCAGAATCAGCACCAATATTATTATTATTATTATTATTATTATTATTATTATTATTATTATTATTATTATTATTATTATTATTATTATTATTATTATTATTATTATTATTATTATTATTATTATTATTATTATGTCACGTATACTGATCGCTGACGCAGTAAGGGGGGGGGAGCTTATGACGTTCTACTGAATAAAAAATTATATTTACAGGAGAACAGGAGAAATAACATTTTACTCATTCGTGGATATGCACCGTCACTTTAAAATTACTTTGTATTACATCCCCCAAATCTATTCAAAATTTTAATGCGCTTATGAGGTCCTCCACGAAGGCCAAAACCGTTTCGACAGGTACAATTTCTTTTACTTTCAGGGGGGGGGGGGGGGGGGGTTCCTAGCTATTCGCTCAACCAATTTCAGTCCCAGTATTTTCAGCGCCTCCCAGTTGTACCTATTTTTGTTTAGTCATCCTTATATTCGCAACCTGGGATTTCGAAACTTCAGTACAATTTCTACGCTTGTGTGAAACAGCAAAACCTGCTCACTTTTCCTCCTGAAGAGCGTGCTTTACCTCAAGCATTACTACCTAACAGTGAAGCACTCTTGCAAAGAGTTAAGTTAGAAACGCGTTCAGTCCTGTGTTTGCTGACACCAAATTTTAATAAAAACGACCACATAAGAATAGTTTTTTGTGTGAGGAGGCAATAGATGTTTATAATTTGTGACTACCGAGCATTTGGACACAGGTGTTATGGTGCCAGTGCACAGTTTTGTCTGTGTTTTTGAAATCGAGGCTGAGTCAGCAGCAGCAATTCGAATTCCCACCGTAAGTACGGGTGGAAAAAAAATATAGGGTATTAAAACTGCGCTTAACATGCATTAATTTTTTGCTCGCAATGTTACGCTAAAACTAGAAATTTATTGCGTGCGGGATTGTACCACAAATATACTGAAATTACACTCCTTGGCAGCTTTCGTCAGGTTGTGCGTAAATGTCTTACGCTTGCGCACTCAATATACAAGAAGGGGTAATTTTCTTCAGCTCTACTTGCCTCCTCTGTTCACCTGCGCAATATCAAATTGGACGCTGCACCTTTGGACCCACTGCCAACTAGAATGACGACGTTACGACACCAAATAAAAAATAGAGCAAAAGAAGCTTGCTCGATAAATTGCGCGTACAGTCTGGAGACATTCTGCAACACGCAATAAGCTCAGAGAATTTTCGCAAGTGTGCATATAATGCATATTTGCTGCTGCCTGGTCAAGGGTCGAAGCAAGGTCGTATCGAATTCTTGCGGACAGCAATATTGAAGAACAATGCTCCCAAGAAAAAACACAGTGAAGAAGAAAATTGGGTCGCATTGGACGTGAACCGCTTGCTGACTTGGCAAGAGGCCACATTCGAGGCTGAGGGTATTTTAGGTCGCCTATAAACCAGGGCTGGTCTTGCATGCTATACAACTGCGTGACCGGGAATCCCTGAGACGGAGATGCCTTTACCGGTGCGTTTTTCGGCGTAGTTGTTCTCCGACAAGTCTAGCTAAGGTTAGCTACAACACGGTAGCCATGCAGTCGCTGTCAAGGTTTAAAATAACGCAAATATTCGAGTAAAGCATTCAAACCTTCGAATGCCCCAAAATCCCAGAATATTCAAGTCCCCCAAAAGGACTTGAACGCAATTTTATAATTCGACATGCGAAATCTGATTTCTGTGCAACATTGTTATTTGCACATTCCCCGTCTCCTTCCTCGTCGATTCCTTTAAGCCTTATTAGTTAAGCTCTCGTACAGAGGCTGTGAGAGACATTTCCCAAAATGGAGTTTCTTTCTATCCTTTTGTTAAATGTTTGCTCCATTCTCCATTCCTTTTCCTCTTTTCTGTAAGATTTGTGGATATTTCGTGACGCACTTATGTACGGCCCGGGGGGGTCATCACCAGACGCCAGGCGTAGTTTAATTTGATATGCTCTATTACAATACTGGCCATTCCTTTTCGTACCTTGCTAGGACAGGCAGGTCTGTCGAAATTTTATAAGGGAGATGAAAACCGTTAACAAGCCGTAAAATATATCAAACTTACTCTGCACTTGCTCTTTCGTCAGGTCATCCTGAAACCGCAAAAAAAAAAAAAAAGCTCTCAGAGTGCATGAAACACAAAGCAGACAAGTCGTGGGCTAAATGCACAGCGGCAGCGAATAGCTACCTCTTGGTTGCTGCCACACTTGTGACGACAAAAGTAAGACTTAATAGTTATCGGTTCCTTTCTACAGATTCACATTAGAACCAAGCTTTCTTGTTTTCTGGTGTTGTCCCAAGTATGCGCATAAAAAGTCAACTACGAGTCAAGGGCAAAAGTGAAATAAGTTTTGTAACGCCAGTGCTGCAGATTGAACGTAAATATTAAATGCAGAGCAGTGATTTGGACAAAAGGAAAACCAGGCTGCTGGAAGACGTGTCATTATTCGTTATTGTAATGCCGTTTTTGGTCATTTTCACCAAAGATTACTACCACACATAACTGCGTTTGCCTCCTCAAACTGTTTAGCTTTCCTCAAACGAGAGCTAGCCGAAAGTTACAGCGAAGTCCAAAAGTTTGAGCAGCGGGCTTTCATTTTATTATTTTTTTAGTGAAATAACGTTAATACGATCAAATCGATATTGGAAACTGTCGATCCGCCCGTCCATTTCTGTAAATCAACGTTTCTGTGATGTTCCCAGACGCCGGTGAAATCGTCACTCTCAAAACACACTGGCATTAATTTGTGGAATCCAGAAAGTCGGGGAAGCCCGAAATGAATAAGTCTCGGTTCAGTCTGCACAAGCACTACGCAGACGAAATCAGCCCTTGAATTTTACATTGTTCATAACCATATTTTCAAGTGCACAACGCATGCTATTCAGTGCGGAACTAGAACTAGAAACATCGCACTCCATGTGTCCGTTCGCAACTACCCACACACAACCAGTTTGCTTTCGTAGAGCGCAAGTGACCTGTGACTGGGCAGCTTCCATTTATCTCGGACGCGGCCAGATTATTTCGCATGCAAAATCGAATCTATCTTTTTTTCTAAATGATGCCGAGTTTAAACCATGCTATCGAATGATAACTTCCCGCATTTATTTCTTGTCATTTTTCTGGACTTTGCTTTTCTAAATGCTTGCTGGTTCGACACTCTGACGGACGTCACGCCCGAGATACGCTGCAGACTCATCATCAAACGCGCCCAAGTTTTGCGAAAGAAGAAATAGTTTTCTATGTTAGCGGTAAACGGCTGAACAGAAGGCGGGAAAAGCCGAGTAGGAGGCGAATACTTTACCATGTCGATTCAAGACGGGCTACGACGGCAAATCCTTGTAACGCTGCTCGGACGCACCGGTCGAGGTTTGTTCCCCGAAAGAACCGCGCTGCTGCTTAGGCGTACTCCCGACTGGATGGCAGGCGGGTGGGCGCAAGGCGATCGCACCGCGCGGCTCGGCCCGGGGCTCCATTTTTGGAGGGTCACGCTGAGAAGGGGGGGCGCTAGCAGCAGAACCCGCCGCCGTCGCCGCCGCCACGCGCGGGCCGGAGGGTCCGTCACGTGACCGGCGCCTCCCGTGACGTCAACGCCGGTGTCCGACGGCGAACCCCGGGCCCCCAGCGGTGGCGCGCCTCCTCACTGTAGTTCCGTTCATTACCACCTGAGGCGCGCATTTGTTTTTCTACGCGCAAAGAAATAATTCCCAAATATTCCGAGAGTCCAGTATCTCTGACCTCAATCATAGCTAGAGTACAGTGCATCCATTTGAGAGATGACTGCTGCAACAAGCTTGGTGGGTTTAACAAAAAAAAAGTGCGAAACACAGGAGTAACCTATACGAGCCGGCGGAGGGATACGGAATATCTGAACGCATTCTTTCTCCTGATTGGTTCAGTCGCGGATCAGCCTTTCGGCTGCACTGCACGCTACTGCCGAAGCGTGCGCGGTGGTCGCAAACAACTGGCGGTAACTTGAACGCCCGAAGCTGGGGTTCTCCGAGACGAGTACATTTCTTCTCCCCCCCCCCCCCCCCCCTCCCCTTATTTTTTCCTCTCTCTTTTCCTTCTCCGGGCGCTGTTACGTCGAGACCCTGTCTTGGATCTGGGGTGGGCCGGGTATAATTTTAGCGACGCGTCGGCAGCGAACGTTTAGCCGCCGCCGGTCGCTGCCGCTGCGATGCCCGTGGAGACTCTTCTTTCTCCCTGCATAGCTGCGCATGCGCTGTTCCCAAAGTCATCATGATTTCGAAGTTACGCGTACGCCCCCCCCCCCCCCCCCCCCCCCTCTTTCTAACCCTTCTCTTAGGTATGCGGGGCTCGCAAGTTTTATTTTCAAGTTGCCGACACTCGTCCTTCTACGTGCTCAGTTCATTTTCCTTCGTGTATAGATTTGGCCGCGGTTGGTTTTCGCAGCCCGCCTGGCAGGCACTGCGTTGTCTGTAGTACAGTGCTACCTTGGCTGCTGACAAGCGTCTCATTTTGGTTTGCTTCTCTGCTTCAGCTGGCTCACATAGTGGATGTCGAATGTTGCAATTATAACTGCTACAGCTACAGGGGCGGATTTACTGGCGGTAAGGGGGGGGGGGGGGGAATTTCCCTCGACCTCCCCCTCCAGGAGCAGCCCATAAATCCGCCCGTGTGCTACTCATGCCACAGCGAAGGAATAAAACAAACTATGATGCTAATAGCAGTGAAGAGATGACGATCGTGGTCATGCGTTTAAGTTCTGTACAGAAGACACAGATCAGCAACGTGCCGCATATTATTTAGAAATCATCCCTGCTCAACTTCACGAAGTGATGAACGAATAAATAAATTTATTTCAGAAACAAGATGGGCATATAATACAAATTTATCTATACTTGCCCGCACAAGAGGTCATAGTGATAAGGTAGTAGCAGTAGCAGCAGTGATAATACAGTAGTAATCCCCGATGAAAATTTCTTGCTGTAAATCTGCTGATTCGAGCAGTAGTGGTGTATTAGCACATTCCCAGCAGCTGTTGGATCCAGCAGGTGCTCGTAACAGTAGCTGCTGGAATCAATAGCTGCTTGCTGGAACCCCGAATCATTACAATTATTCTTTGTTTGAATAAACCATTCGTACAACGTTGTTTTGTTTTCTAACATTTCTTAGATGCTAAAAGCAAATGCTAAAGTAACAGTTTTTAAATGTTAAGCATACGAAAAGTTATTAAAAACGCTCTAAACCTATATTTAAACGTTAGTCATCCGCAGGACCTTGCGGATCTGCGTGCAGTCGGAACGAATGTCCCACGACTGGAACGAATGGGAAGAGTCCTATTGAAGGACTCTGCTAATGTCATGGGCTTATTCTTACCCTCCGATTAAAGGACAACTGCACAGGTTTTAGAAATCGACAAGCCTAAAAGGGTCGAATGTGTGAAACTTGCAGGTAAGGCATGCGAATTTCTTTCGGGCTAGCATTTAAAATGGTAACGTAATCGTCCATTCAAAATCGCGACGGCCTTCAAGCTTCTCCGCAGCGCACAACGCCAAGTTGGGGGCGCATGATAACGTCATCGAAGGTATCAGCACATTTCCAACGCATAAACGCCTGCCGAGCGTTGTTTGGTCGCATCCAACGAGGCACAGCAGGGTGTGGCTCACGGCAGCGATAATTTGAAATCATACCTTCCGTGACGTCACATTAAACTTCTCCGCACTCCTTCGGTGCTTTGAGAAGAAGCGCAAAATTCAATCGTCGACTACGTCACTATTTTAAATGCTAGTGCAAAAACACGTGGCATGTTTTACCTACAGCTTATATAGATTTGAATTCTTGAATATCGCGAAATTCTTAAAAAGTGGTGCAGTTGCCCGTTAAGGGTGTCCCACAGGTGTGAATGAGGGAATGGTTAAAAGGCAAGCTGCAGATGTTTTATAATTCGACGAGCTCAAAGAGGTCGAATAAGTTCGAAATATTCTTATCAACCTCTTATAGATCAAGAGCAGCATCTTGACACAAATTTTGGTCACAGGCAGTCTTAAAGCGCGTGCTCTGCATAGGACCACACCGCGATCATAGCACTTCAAGGCTGTCGGTATTACCTATCGGTAATAAGGCTGTCAGTATTAAAGCTGTCGGTATTAAGGCTGTCGGTATTCAAGCAGTAGGTGGCGTTTGCACTAAAACAACAAAAAAAGCACAAACAATACGGTTGCGAGATAGTAACGCGGATTTTTTTTTTGTTCTTTTTTCTGTGTTAGCTGCAGGGCGCGGACCGCAACGGTTGCCATAGTGGTTTGAGCACAGGCGCTTGGATAAGACGGCCGTGATTGGAGCATCCTCCTCGCATGCGGGAGGCACTAGGCTTGATTCCCTCGGTCTGGCAGTCGGCCAATCACCTCTTTCGAGAGATCGTTGGTCCTGGAAGGACATATTTCCTCCTTGCGAAAAAAGCCCAATTTCTCAGGCTCGGAGTTCTTCGGGGATTCGCTACCTCGAGAAAAGAGGGATTTCGGAAAACGAGGATAAGTTTGCGGACGTTTTCTTTTTTTTTTTTCCATTTAGCGCATGCATAACGGGTTTGTGACAGCTGAAAGATGTACTGCATATACGTAATCAGGGAGCAAATTACTCGTTGGCATCCACCCGAGCGCAGCCATACGGCTACAGAGGAAAGCTGTACAGCTTCCACAGAAACTTCGTAGTTAAAGAAAAATTCGCACTGGGCCGGGGTTCGAACCCCGGACCACCGCTTCACCGGAGCAGTCATTCTACCAACTGAGCTAATCGGGACGGCTTGCATACGGTAGGGCGAGAGCGAATTGATCAATAGCTCGAAGTGGTTATAGTGTTGGCTGCACTTTGAGGGATGCCAATTAGCCATTTCTTCCCTTATTACAACTTTACTCCACCATGCGGGATTCCCCTAAACATTTGACCTACAATGTAGTACATATACGTCCTTGACTAATTCTGTTTTGGAAGACGTAATCGATCCAGTTGTTTTTAGACGTGGTGACGGCTACAGCGGGAATGCCCGGAGTTCCTGCGGGTGGGAGGGGGTCAACTTTAGCTACCACAGCCATCGGCAATCGTTCCAGCCGACTGTGTCACATCCGTTCAAAAGTGCCCATAAAAGCTGCGCTACCATTTATTTTATTTCACGTAGTTTTGGGAACCACGTATGGAAAGGATAAATTTGGAAGTTTCCAGAAGGGAGTCGGGTCGTCTGTAATGACTCTGTATTTCTGCGGATGCCGACGACGCCAAATTTCCTGTTTTATGCTCTAAAACGCAGCTGAAACAATCGTGAGGTGAGAAAATTTTGTAATGGAGGATGGGGATCTTGGATGATATTTCAACGGCGCCTGCAGAGTTGTGCTCAGCAGGTCGCCGTTTACTGACCGCACAACGTTCATTATTTAGACTATATATTGTTTAGAAAATACTGCAGGCGTTTACAGTGGGCCCAGACAGAGGAGTACATAAAAATTTGACAACTGAAAGAAATGTGTAAAAAAAAAGAAAGACAAAACACAATCAACAAGTTAACAGAAACAACACAACTTTTTGTAATATAATTATATCAAACACAAATGCCCATCTAGAAGCTGCAAAACAATACAGAACACTAGCATAAAAAAACGTAATCCTGAAAGTACTACATTCAGGTCTGTGAAAAGAATCAACGCTGCTTTGTAGGTTGGGACGGTGGTGGTGAAAACATTTATTAGGAAGGGACAGGAGGTATGCTTGGATCAGCCGTAAGGAACCGGTCCTTACAAGCACTAGGTGGAGGTCCCTATAGGATCGCCTCCCAGTCCTCCCGGGTTGGGTTGGGGGTGGGGGAATAGCCGAGTTGGAGGGACAGGCCCACACTATGTGATGTGATAGGTGTCCGAAGACACTGCTCTACAGTGCAGGCAGCTGCCGATAAAGGAGGGATCAAAATGTTTTAGTGCTGCTGGGCACAGCAATGTATTGCTGAGAAGGCGGAGAAGGAGCCGATCGTCCGCCTTCTTCAGGCCTTTATATTGTCACGTTGTAGTGACGGCAGTCCAGCGGTCAGGAATACAGCAACAAGGTTTGCAAACAAAACTCTTTATTTGGGCTGACTTGCGCCCGCAAAAGAACTGAATCACTCGGCGGCGGCGTAAGCAACAACCGTGCTCGTCAGTCGTCGAACTACGAATGCCCGCTGCTCGCGGCATCGTTCAATTTAAAGCCGGCAAGGAAACTTCGAGATAACAGGTCGAGATCATCTAGAGTAATCTGGAAACACGTAGATGCAGCTCGGCATGGCTGTGATCAATCGAGATTAGTCCGGCTGCTTCTCGCGTCACGAACACAAATGATAACACCCCTTTCCTGCGGCCTTGCGCGGACACTACAATGATACGTGGCAATATGGGCGGGGGTAAAGGCGACGACTATCTTCATAGTATTGATACTGTTTTCATAGTATCAGGGCAACCCCCACTTCAGGGGTTGCCCTTATGAGCAGGGGCCCATATAAGGTAGCGGTGTGTGGGGTCTGTATCCCGTATGCAAGTTTGGCAAATTCGATAGCCTAGGAAGGGAGCGCAGGCTTGTCTGACGTTCCGACAGGGCCCTTCGCGAGTCGGTGATTATGCATTTTGAATCGGAATGTGAGGCCGCGAAAGCAATCGCGACCTCTTCTGCGTGTGTGCATGGCGGGCTCTGAAGGTGAGGCCGTTAACTCTGTTGCCGTTGTGAACTACAGCGGCCGTGCACCATCCACCGTGGTGAGGGCCGGAGGCCTCCACGTAGTATACACCTGTTTTGTCGCCATAATGTTGGGCTAGGGCTTCCACTCCTGCTAGGCGCCGACCATTATGATCTACGTGTGACCTGTTGGCTGGAAGAGGCCGCACGTGGAGGGCGCGTCTCCACAGTTCTGGGATGCGAAACCTGTCTTTCATTGAAGTGGTGTGTTGGATGTGGAGCCGAGCAAGAAGGCGGCGACCCGACTCCGTTTGCGGCAAGCGCGTGTACAGGTTTGTAAGGTGCGCCTCCAGGAGCTCCTGATAAGTACTGTATTCACCACCCCAAACGACGTAAGACGGCTGTTTGAAGTAGTGATAGGGAGGGCCAGGGTACGCTTAATAATTTTGCGAAGGATGACCTCAAGGGCATCCTCCTCTTGTTTCCGTAGGTGGAGATAAGAAGTCGAATAGATAATTCGACTGGTCACGAAGGCGTTTGCCAGCCGCAAGTCATCCTGACTTCATAACCCCCGCGTTTGCTGGAAACCCGGCGGACCATGCGGCCCACCTGGTCCCTCACCTTACGGACGGAGTTTGGCCGTGTAGTGTCTGGCCGTCTGTGTTTGTGGATGTAGAGTCCGAGTACCCGTATCTCGTCACTTTCTCGTATGGGACCACTGTCAAGAGAAAGAGAGATTTGAGTTGTGTACTCTGGCGAGGGGCGGAGGTGCACAAATTGCGATTTTTTAGGGGAACATTGAAGACCGCAGCGGCGGGCGCAGCGCTCTACTATCGTCGCCGCTGTTTGCAGGCTGGTTTCAATGTCCCCTGTGCTGCCCTGCGTGGCCCATAGAGTGATGTCATCCGCTTACAGGGTGTGCTGCACGCAGGCGACACCACCCAGCTGGGCCGGAAGCTGCATCATACCCAGATTGAAGAGCAGCGGGGAAAGTACCGCGCCTTGGGGGGTTCCCCGCCTGCCGGGTAGGTAAGGGCAGTGCTCTCTACCTTGGATGCGGATGTAGGATTGACGATCCGTTAGAAATTGGTGTATGTAAGAATGTGTTCAGGGGGCGAGACTTTTTCCAGAAAAAGCGGACGTCGCGCACGCCAGCTAAAGATTTGGCCAGCTGTATACACCTCTACTTTTCTGGAACGCTTCTTTTTCCCCTGAGCAACCAATGTTTCAATGCTTGAAGTCAGTGATATATGAGTACTGCTGAATGTCTACTTTCAACACTACTGTCTGCTTTTTATTGAGCGTTTCAGGAAAAAATTTGGCCACAGGGAAATTATTGCCGAACAAAATTAACTGAGATTCAATTGACTTGCAGTCAATTGGCTTCCTGTTGTCTCAAATTCAACTGAGACTATTGACCTAAGCAGTGTGCTTCCTATTGACTCATATTAGTAGAAAACATTTTGACATCATAAAGAACAAGCTCAATACGAGAAATACACGCATGAATACTCAAAATTTTCAACATGGTCGAGGAAGTGGTATTGGGACGGGAAAGGCTGTCGTTGCCATGTGAACTGCACATAACACTTAATGATAAGGCGCAGCTTTCACGCCTCACACCATGACGTCACATAATTCAAATCACTTTGCAAAACGCTAAAATCGTGCTCTAGAATTGCGGATGCGTCTGTAAATAACGCAATCGGCGTAGAGGCGTTTATGAGACGAGGTTCCATCGGTAAGATAACTAATAAAAATTTTTAAGAAGTAACGGCCCTTTACCGGCCCTTGTTCCATACCCGACGTCACATCAACAGATGAGGAGAATATACCGTTAACTATAACACGCTGTGTTCTATTCGACAGGTAATTTTGTACCTACTGGAAAACAGAGGCAGGTAAAAGAAGAACGGACAACTTGAGAGAACACGTGGAACGGTGTGAAATGCCTTCTTAAAGTTAAAAAATTCAGAATATATTTGAAGGCTTTTATCGTAAGAGACGAAGGTGTCATTTTAAAATTCACACAATTGGTTCGGTTTGGTTTATGGGGCCTAACGTCTCTAAGCGACTGAGGCTATGAGGGACTCCGTAGTGGAGAGATCTGAATTCGAACACCTGAGGTTGTTTGTGCATTGACATCGCAGGGTACAAGGGCTTCTAGCATTTTGCCTCCATCGAGATGAGGTCGACCGCCGCATATGGGATCGAACCCGCATCTTCCGGGTCAGCGGCCGATCACCACAATCACTGAGTCATCGCACCAGCTTCACACAAGTGATGGCGCATGACAATCTGGATTTAAAACAGCGTTGGTGTTGCGAGAAAAATTTACTGTTTTCTAGGTGCTTCATTATACATTGTGTGTTCCAAAGATTTGCAAGATACACTTGTTAGAGAGATGGAATGATTGCTCGGTGACTTATGAATGGGCACTACATTTGCGTACTTTCATTGTGATGGTAGTTCATTGTCCTGTACTGATTTGTTAAATAGAATGATAAAGAAGGGCGCCAATGCTCGGGCACATTTTTTCAAAACATAATGAGATATTGCGCCTGGCCCTGGAACAGAAGGATTGAGACGCTGAAGTAGTGAAAACGCACTGCTCTTTAGGACAGCAATACCACGCACGAGTTCAGGTAGACAATGCAGGATAGTTGGTATAGGTTTTCTTGGTAGCATTCTACAAATACTGATTTGAAGTGTGCAATAAAAAGCATCGCCTTACGAGCATCAAGGAAAGATCCTTCATACCCAGCGTTGAATGGCTTGGCTGGAAGATTGTAATCGCCGAGCACGTTTTCCTGTCCCATGACTCTTCAATCCAGGTAAACTTAAAATTGGCGCCGCTTGAGACGATTGAAATCTGCAAAAGGTGAAGAACAATAGACTGTAAGTACCCGCCCTTATGGCGGCACCGATACCCCTAGACTTCTCTAAATCATTCGATCGTGATTCTAACTAATTCTAAAGTTAGAATCTACACATGGCGAAGGGCCAGTCATTAACTGGATCAAAAGTTACTTAACTAATCGATCACAGTTTGTCGAACTTAAGCGTGAAAAGTGCAGCATAACTGAAATCACATCCGGTGTACTTCATGGGGTGCGTCCTCGTTTCTATTTTATTAATTAAATTTATTAAATGAAGTTAATTCGCCAGATAATCATGTAACACTTACTGCATGAAAATCGGTATCTTAATGGTGCGCTAAAAATGTCAAATGAGGCTTAATATCGAAAAATCAACTCTCTTACAAATTACAAGGAAACATAATATGTCCGACTTTTCATACGCACTAAACAACATCCTGCTCCCCGCAATTGCATAGCACAAATACCTTGGTTTATTATATCATCTGATCTTAAATGTAACTCTCATGTGAACTTCATTTCGTTATCAACACTGCGACTTATGCCTTTCTCAAGAGGCGCCTCCAAAACGCGCCATCAGACAATAAATTACTTTCCTACAATACTTTTGTGAGACACGTACATGAATATGCAAATTTAGCCTGGTATTCGTTTGCAGATCAGCTATAAAAGAAATGAAAAGGTTTATGGCTTAAGGAGGTTTAACGTCCCAAAGCGACTCAAGCTATGAGGGACGCCGTAGTGAAGGGCTCCGGAATTTTCTACCACCCGGGAGTTCTTTAACGTACACTGACATCACACAGTACACGGGCCTCTATAATTTCGCCTCCATCGAGATTCTACCGCCGCGGCCGGGATCGAGCCCGTGTCTTTCGGGACAGCAGCCGAGCGCCATAACCAGTGAGCCACCGTGGCGGCGAAATTAGGAGCTCAAAGTAAAGCTATCAGATTTATCTAAACAAATACTGACAAACTGACGCACTCTTAAAAATAATAAACAAAGCTGGAATACTCACGTTACAAAACCGCGCCAGGCTTCCACGACAGAAACCACTTTATCAACTAATTCATAACATAACATAGATTGTTCAAGGTACATTTAAAAATCAGAAACAACAGTAACACGACATAGACATTAGCAATCACTGGAAGAATATCAATTCAACACAGAGTGATTCAGGCATTTTTTTTTGTTAGCCAATAGAGAATGGAATAAACTACCATCATGTATATCTAGCTCATCTTTAAAAAAAAAATTTAGAGTCATATGAAGCGCACCTACTGATTCTGGAATGTGAATTATGAACACCATTTCGACTGCTCCAGTACTCCATCTTAACTAATGAAAATTGTGCATTCTAGTGTGAAATGCATCATGCTGTGTTTTTTTTCTTTCAAATTTGTTTTCGTGCTACTCCCATGTTATTCGTAACCGGTTATTATTATTGCTGTTAACTGATCTACCTATTCACGTGGTGTTGCACTGCTGTATAGTATGTACAGTCCTGGACAAAAGACTGCGGGATGCAGATTCGCAGAAAAAAAAATATTTCTGCGCTGCCTCGCTAGCCAGGCAGGATGTATTCTTCTAACAGATAGAGCGCGCACGTTTCCTCATACTTCTACGTACTTCTACGCAATTCAATGATCTAGCTGCTGTGGTTGACCGCACCGCATTAACTTTTTTTCTGCTAATTGGCGTCCCGCAAACTTTTGTCCACCAGTGTACTTTTTTTGTTGTACGTAATATTGTTCCCTTCCTGCGGTGATCTCGATTTAAATTGGCACAATTTCTAAACAAATAAAAATAATAAATAAATATAAGCAGAGAAGTGAAAAACCCCTGTCATTGCCGACTGCGTAACACCTAACTTTCTGTCCTTTTTTTGTGCACATGAAGTAGTGAAGTTTCTGCGTCGTGCCAACTAGCATGTCTCCCGTCAGTATCTTTTCCTTGTCCCTTGTGTATTTTTAGCGTTAATTACCGAGCCACAAACGGTTAATCAAAAGCACCAACTAGCCCGACTTTTTCCTTTAACTTTCCGCACTACCACCATGTACCTTTTTTTTTTTTTTTGCAAAATTGCGCAGAGAAGAGAGTACATGCGTCACAGATTATTTGTAACTTTTACAGCACACGAGCGCGACAAAACGAAACCAGAACATAATGCAAATATACGAAACCGAAACTAACAAAAACACATGGTTGCTGCTTCAGAAATCACTTGAAACGCTAACAATCAACACACGTGCTATGGACGACATAAAAACATAAAGCGTCAACCGCAAACAATAAGCATTAAAATTTATCATTAAAAAAATACAATTTAGTGCTAAATAAAATGTAGTTTGCTACAGTTAAAACTTAATGCGTGTAACGTTGTGAACACCGCTAGTGCCGCCGCGGTCGGAGGCCGGCCACGCGTCGGAAACGTCAGCGACCCGCCGCATCCTCTCCGGTCGCAAACATGGCAGGCGGTAGGAAGCTTACGAAGGAAGAGGAGCTTTTGCTTCAAGATTTCAGCCGAAATGTGTCTACAAAGTCATCGGCGCTGTTCTACGGAAACGCTTTCATTGTCTCCTCCATACCGATATGTAAGTGAAAAGGTTCCTTCTTCGCCTGCATGCTCGTAAAACATAATTTTGTGGGTACGGCATGTGCCTCGACTACCTGGTGAACCTCATGTCCTGTTTTTTCGGGGTCAGCTGCAATGTGTTACAGGACAACTACGTTGTTCAAATGGTGTTCTTTGCCTCGCCAAAGGTGTTCTTTAAAGCTTTTTACATGCTTTCAGTTTCACGTGCTCATCGCGCGCTCATGTTTACCTTTCCCCGATTCTCCTCGTGACTGCCTGAGAAGCTGCCATTAGTGTTGTGTCACGCTTAAAAAGTGATGATAAATAAATGTTCGGCTCTAAACATTGCTTTGAACTATGCCAGCTTGCCAGGTTGTTTTGCTGGCGCCTAACTTGAAAGTAGCTTCGCGGACATGGGTTTGTTTGGTTACACGCGTTGTAGCTGTGCGAAATTCTTTCCTTCCTCCATTAGCAGTGCTTAGTCGGGAAGTCAGCAGCCTTTTCGCTTCTGCTGAGGATCGGTTGTGAACTGCCGGTTCTGCTGTCTAACGCAGGGCTCTTCTGGAGGATTCACCAGATGGACCTGTACCAGTCGGCGATTATTTTTGCCGTGATGACCATCTCTTGCACATGGCTCATAGCTTTTGCCTACAAGAACGTCAAGTTCGTCCTCAAGCACAAGTAAGTCGGAGCGCGGCTTCTTGAGCTGTTTCGGCGATTTCGATTTGTGTGCACTGTCGCTGTAACGTGTCCCCTTTTCTTGCAATTCTTGTTCGGCAGAGTGGCACCCAAGAGGGAGGATGCTGTCACCCGAGAGATCATGAAGAAGCTCTCGGACGACAAGAAGATGTCTAAGAAGGAGAAGGATGAGAGGCAAGTGTGGTAGACTTATTATTCTCACTGCCAGGATAAGTCCTGAATCACCTTTCTTCAAACATGCTTTTTTCGTTTGTTTGTGTGGCAAGCGACATCCTTCATCATTGGGATATGTAAGCTACAGGGCAGGCCCGGTGCGACGTGTTCAGCTTTGTTTCTGGTCGCCTATACATACATTATAGGCTGATTTTTTTAATCTTTTTTTTTTTTCAGACAGTTCGATAGTGCTGTTCTAACTTAGCATGTTTGAAAAGACAGAAGGAAGCTAGCTAAGGAATAGCATCTTATTTTCACTGACATAACACCAGCCTAATGCAACCCAGCAAACTTAAAATCATAGCGAGTGATTGAAATTAGACATTAGTGATTGAAATTAGAAATTAGACATGCATTAATGCCTCTTTAATGGTGCTTCATTTCAAAACGCATGCAGTCAAATTAATGAGGAAACAGTGTTGGCCCTAGTATGCCAATATTTAGGAAGTTTTACTTCGTACAGTGCTCATTTTGTCCCATAAAAGCTTATGCTTGCAGAAAAGGAAAGATGTTACCAAATTTATTACAGTATTACCTTATTCGAATATTTTTATAATTTGGAGTTCCTTTTCGTTAAAAATTTCTCCCCTCTATTTTTTGCGTGCAGGATATTGTGGAAGAAAAATGAAGTGGCTGACTACGAGGCAACCACATTCTCCATCTTCTACAACAACGCTCTCTTCCTGACGCTCATCATCGTGACTTCCTTCTACTTGTTGAAGGCGTTCAGCCCAACAGTGTATCCTTTTATTATGATACTGTGCGATGTCAGTGCACGTTAAAGAACCCCAGGTGGTCGAAATTTCCGGAGCCCTTCACTACGGCGTCTCTCATAGCCTCAGTCGCTTTGGGACGTTAAACCCCGTAAACCAAACCAAACCTTTTATTATGAAATTTAGTAATGCGTCAACTGTACATTTCGTGATTATGTGATGATGTTGTAGCAGAGTTTTGCATCTACCATATTTTCTCTCAAATTATGACCCAACAAAGCAGTATAGATGTACGCAAAACTGGTATATAGCACACTTCTAACTAGGACATACCTTTGAATTTTGTAAGTTGAATGCTGCCGAGTCTGTGACTGTTGATAGAGAATAATAGTTGACAGAAACCTCACAGTAGAAGAAAGCTATGTGCACCGCACGTGTCTGCACAGTTTTCGTCACTTGGATGGCTAATGATGAGAATGTCTCAGGAAATACTACATTGAGTCTTCATAAGAAAGCTATTCGCACTACACGTCTCCGAACGATTGTGGTTTATTTCTCTGCTGATAGGAAAGTTGCATCACTATGTGGGCAATGAGTTGATGAAGTGGGCATGCAGTTGCTTCCAGCTGAGCTGGTTCAGCCTTGACAGTCACCTGCCAGGAACTACGTCCTGTCGGTTGGAGGTGCCGCGGGCCTGCTCGCACTGTTCTCTACTGGCTCGCAGTGAACATCCCATCTTTTTCCTGTCACAAGCAGTTCACTTGTCAATAAATTGGGTTTTCTTTTGTATTTATGGTCCTTCTGAATGGGTCACGTGGCCACTGCACTGTCTTCAATGCAAACTCTATTCCGAGGAGAGCTGGGCTGCAACTCCTGCTGCACTACACTTAACACTGTGGCCGGTTCTGGTGGCCCACGTCGTACACAAGTTGGGAATGCTCCAAACTCCATCAAGTTGCAGCAGCCTTAGCCCACCAACTAGAAAAAGTAACCTGGATGTGGGTCACAAAACAAAAGTTCTTTCTCAACACTGTATGAACTGTAACACCGTTGGTGCTACTGGCATGCACATGCATGGGGAATTTTTTTGCATTGGTAACAGAAGCGCGATAGTGATCAGCTAATGTGTCAACTAAAGCTAATAGTGTTAAGCTAGAGTAGAAACTAACTGCCCATGTGCTCAGTTGTAATCTTATGAAGTTGGTTGTTCATTAAAACTGCCTTATTCGGCATTCAGAAAGGTTGCCATGGTCTCGACTGACATTCGTGCAGTTTGGTGTGAATCATTTTGAAAATGGTGGCACTAGCCACTATTGAGACACTTCAGCAGTCCCTAAAAAGTAGTTTTCTTTCCTGTGACTCAAGTGATGTAGACGGCTCGTCGCGTATGCTCATGGTGGTGTGGCTACCAAACGACCTTAAGTCGCCATTGCCGTACGATCTTGTGCCATTGCCTAGTAACACGAGTTACTTGGGTAAGCTCGGGTAGTAACTCGAGCAAGTTTGGACGAGCGTCGTGCCATTTGCGCGAGAGGTTGCTCGGGAAGAGCAACATGGGTCTGAAAATCCCGACGGGTGGCTGGGATAGAAACAGCCACCTGCCAGTGCAGTGGTGCACGCTTAACCGCTGCGCTGGTAGTGGTATATGAGGTCTCGCCGCCATCTATGAATCTTAAGAAGGAATTGCCAATTCAGCATACATGGGCATTAGTCCACTAAAGATATCATGCCACACCCCTAAGGCGGAGTTTAAGTGCCCCCTCCAATTGAAGAATGAACACCTGCTTTCGCAGGTCTATTCAGTTTAACTACGTTAAGGCCCTGTCAATTTTTGTCTTTGCACTTTACACTGTGTTGACCAGGAGCATACATAGGAGGCAGGAAGACAATGTGTGAATGTTACCCACTTGGGGATAGTGGGACGATGTCGTGGTTGAGCCATTAAATGTTAAGGTTAGCACACATCGTGTTTGCATTTCTGTCATGATCAGCATAAACAGAAATGTCGACAGCAAACAAAAACCTGCTTTGAGCATGTGCTAACGAGAGTACACACCGAGCTCAAGATGAAAACTTCGGTTCATCATCTAGTGCGTTACATTCGACAACAAAAGCAGATTTTATTGAAAGCACAGCAAATTCTTAAATAATAGTAGCCTATACTTATCCACTACTTGCACATCTTCCTGACTTATGCAACACTCAGAATTATGGAAGCAATGCCTGCACTGATGTCTGATGGAGGCTGATGTGGAGTACAGACATGGTCAGCTACCTCATCTATGGATGGGTTTCTCTATAGTCTTGAAATGTTGCAGTCTTAGAAACAAAACTTGCGCAGATAGGTGAATTTGGAACTGGTACTCAAAATTTTCTGCAACTGTGTGCACAACCTTCTGCGCAGGTTGTGTGGAGCAGTTGTTCAGTAACAAAATGGAAAACTAGTTGTATCAAAATTTATGTTACTTAATTTTGCAGCCTCGACAGTGCTTTAGGCTGGCTATAATTGGCACTGCAGAGTGCCAGAGATAACCACTATCACCAGCACAGTAAAGCTTCAATGAAGCCATCAGTGCTCTACAGTGATAGTCATGGTGAAACAACAACGCAAACTAAGACAGAGAACACAACAACAGTTTACGCTGTTATTCCACCATGAATTCACACCAAATAGCCCAAATGTCTGCTGACAGTGCTTCTCCATAGCAAAAAGAAAGAAAAGCTTTGTACTGTTGAGCTGTCTATATACCCTGTTCAGACAATGAAACCAATTCTCAGGAAAGATCATACTGAAGATTTACAGGACAACGTAGCTTTGAATGCAGCGAGATAAACCTACACACTCGTTTCGCAAGGCTTCTCAACAGACTGTATTTTGCAGCTTCAAAATTATATTTAACAGCATTTCATTCCTTACTGTTATGGAATATTGGCACTGAAAGAGGCTATGACAGGCCTTGCGTTCTGTTATCTGTGCATTCTGATAGGGTAGGAAACACCTGTAAAGCTGGGCGCAATATCTTTCTGCAATCCACATGGAAGAGAAAACAGAGTGTCCGCATTCCTACCTCATATACAGACCTTGTACACTTGGAGCAAACAAAAGCGTGTGTTCTTTTTTTCAGCCTCCCCCCCCCCCCACCGGCACAATAGCAATGGATCAACTTTGCAGTATTTTTTATTGTCATGAAATACCATATTCTATGTACCATTTAAAGTCGTGCCTCGTTAATATGGACACCGAAGTGTCCATAAAGCGAGTTGTCTATAATAACAAATCGTGAAGAAAAACAAAAATATTTTCAGGAAAAAAAAAATTTTTATAATTATGGACTGGCTACGATTGCCGAGTGGCGGGCAGCAAAGTGGAAATTGGGCAATAAAATTGTGGTGTAGGTTGAAACACGTTTGAAGCACCTAGTGGTCTATGAGATACGTGATGGCACCTCTTGGAGTGATGAAACGTCTCCTACTACGGCCGTTCACATGCCAAGAACTCTTTCCTGTACTCACCTGGCCGACACCACCTAAATGTGGTTTTCAGCGCAGCGCACAGAGTTTCGATCACAGGCATTCATGCAATGCGGCAGGCAAACGGTAGAATGCATCAACACACACGCACACAGACGTTCTCTCCTTTGCACATTCGCACTGCGTTTAGCTGGTGTTCTGTACTTAAAATATAAGGGGTGGAACATCTCATGGAGGCACTCTGCTTATTGTTCTCATCACTGTACATGTTGGGGACAAAAATACATTGGTGCCAATCGGCCCCATGCGTTTTCACACCGTCCATTGTCCGTACAGCGTGTTTCAATAATAGCGTTTCGATTACATTGAAAACGTTTCCCTTGGTTGCCGTTGTTATGTTGCTCATGCAGCTTCCAATGAAAGGAAGCTGTGGTAGGCACATACAGGGTCTGTTCTGAAAGTAGTAGGACTGGTTTTTCCTGGGCGGACAAGAGGCGATCTGCGCGTGCAGGATCGCTGAAGGGGGATATTGGGAGTGCTGGGAAAAATCGGCAGTCGGCTCTCGGCTGTTGAAGAGAGCAGGTCGCTTGTACCGTGAACCCCTGTCGAAACGTCTCGCCACGCAGAATCAGAGAGAGTTTTCTGGATCAGCGATACATGATAAAGTTTTGTGTAAATCTTGGTAAAACGGGCAAAGAGACTCACGACATGATTAAGAAGGCCTAAAGTGACGCTTCCATGGGTAGACGAGGTGTTTTTTGAGTGGCACAAGCTGTTCCGAGAAGGTCAGGAAAGAGTGGAAGACAACTGCTCCCGACGCACTTCGACCAGCAAGACCAACGAAAATGTGTAGCGAGTGAATCATTTACTGAACGGTCATTGCAGGATGAGTATCAGAATGATTGCTGATGACTTGAGCATTCCTCAAACCCAAGTTTTTGAGATCGCGACAGAAAACTTAGCCATGAGGAAAGTGTGCGCGAAGTTGATGCCGGGAGTGTTGTAGAGGAGCAAAAGGCCAACCGAAAAGCGATCTGCCAGGATCTTCTTCATGATGTGAATGAGGACCCCGATTTTTAGCCCAGCACAAGGTGGCAACGCTGTCTCAGGCCCCCTACAGCCCCGACTTGGCCCCGCCAGACTTTTTCCTATTCCCGACAATAAAATCGACCCTCAAGGGGAAACATCACGGATTGGTAGAGGCGGTTCAACAGGCCGCGACGAGGCAGCTAAACAGCACTCTGGCCCAGGTGTTCCTGAAGGCGTACGAAAACTGGAAAACCAGACCCTGTATATAGTGGGTTACACAATCCGACCAAACTGCAGAACCCAATAATGCCTTGAAAAATGACCTACCAGAGGGAGGACACGGTTCCCTAATTTATTGCACTTTGTGCTGCCCTACCTGCTATTATGGTCAGTTTTTCTGGAGATCAAATTTTTTCAATGTATTTATCCCACATCAACTGAAACCTTGCCGTCTGGACAGTGGACAGCATGAAGATGCAAGATCGTTAGGGCCCATGCTTGTCCCAATATCCACAGTAACGAGAACAAATCCTGAATTTTTCTCCACAGATCCGCATCCTGCAAGCTTTTCCCCACAACTGTAAAGAATTTTTTTTCTTTTGGGGGGGGGGTTTCTTCCAAGGTTTATCATTACAAAAACTTCCATTATGCAGTTTTGTTTCGGAACCGAAAAGCCCATATAAGGGGCACAACTTGTGTGCCAGATTTTGGTTCGTAGGAACCAAAGGAAGTGATTAGTCAAATGCATCAAACTGCTACTGGGTAGCCCATACCACCACTAATGCTGGTGTGGTGCTGTGCAACCAGAGTTTCTCAATACAGTTCTGCCAAAGTCGCATTCTTTTTTGTACCAAGTGCACCTGCCATTAATGGGACAATGAAGACAAATAGAAGGTCTCCTCGATTTGGCAGCACTTTCTGCAAGAGTTCACAAAACTGACGTGCCAGTGCAAAGCCAGTTCTTGCGGCACAAGTGTAGCCCGACACTAGTGCTCTCAGTGCAGCGGCCAAATCGAGTGCAAAAGTGCAGAAACATTCGTCTGCTGTGGCCGTGTGTTGGTGTTTGTTGTGTGGTTTGACATATGCGCGGGACTGTGCTAGCTATACTAACTGCTGTGCATCTGTTCAAAGTGGCGCATATCTTGTGGAGCAGCTATGCAATTTGTTAATTCCAAAAACTGAAGAATTTGACACCGTCCTTTTTGATGTGCAAAGTGGCGCAGGCTGGTCAACCATCACCGATTCAACGGGTACTTTGAGGAGGCAACAAACTTTGAATTCGAGAGGTTACTCAGACTTCCGCTCGAGGCGACCTTCGACAGTTCACACACGTGATTAGGGCTGTTGCTGTTCTATCAAAAAGTGACTGCCGCAATTACAGAAGGAAAGAGTTCCCTGATAACTCGAACTATATTTGAACACAACTCGCATCCAGTTCTGGCGGACGGTGACGACGGAGTGACTATCAGAGACTAACTGGCAGGCGCAGGTGTGGGCTGATGGCGACCTCATGGCCAGTGGATCGCTGCAAGCAGAGGTATACTCATGTCGTAGCGAGTGATCGCAAACATTGCGATCACTCACATATTAAAAAAACATCTCACCACCTGCCTTTTATGCAAATGCTCCGTCCTGCTGAGAGTAATAATATTTGCACACAAAAGAGAAATCGTGTAAAGCACATGTGAGGCTGGACAGAAAGATGAGAACCCATACGCAGTGTGCCATATGCCTGCCAGTCCCTTACACCCACGCAGGCGCACAAGCACATGTACGCACACTGTCATTTCAGCTGTTTAGCGCCAGCACGGTGTAGATGCCACATCTAGCACGGCTATGCAGCCGCCTCAACCATGCTCACTAGAACATGCGTGGCCATGGAGCCGTATGCTACACAGCGCACCAAACACCTTGCACGAGAAAACTCGCCGGGAGGCTAGTGCAAAAGTGCAGCTGGCGCTAGCTGCACTGGCCAATCGAGGGCGCGAGTGCAGTGCCCGCTGAACTGGTGCAGGAAGTGCAGCCAAATTGGTTGGTTGGTTTATGGGGTTTAACATCCCAAAGCGACTCAGGCTATGAGAGACGCCGCAGTGAAGGGCTCCGGAAATTTCGACCACCTGGGGTTCTTTAACGTGCACTGACATCGCACAGTACACGGGCCTTTAGAATTTTTCCTCCAAAGAAATTAGACCGCCGCGGCCGGGATCGAACCCGCGTCTTTCGGGTCAGCAGCCGAACACCATAACCGCTGAGCCACCGCGGCGGCCCAGCAAACAGAGATCGCGTTTGCTGAATGCACGAAAGGAAGATGCGCACGTCTATTCACTTCAAACTGTGATAGCCACACAATACTGGACATCCCCCATCACAAGGTGGCCTTTAGAAGACTGCCAACATAAGAGTTTCATATAACTAGAAAGAAAGCTGGTGATGGAGAGTCACAGGAATGCCAAGAAAACTTTGCTTTTCTAAAGGCAAACCTCAAAGAAATGCTGTGAAAGTTTCCATAGCAGCCTAACACCGAACTTCACTAGCGTTAAATTAATTGAAGTAAAAAACATATTGAAATAATTAACTTGCACTCAGAGGAGAGCATAGTAGCGCAATTACCAATTCTGAAGTACACTACACGCTTTCGGCCCAACACTAGCCAAGCCATTATTCCCGCGGTGGATGAAATGTGCATAAACACAGACTATGAGGGAACTTCCTTTAGAAGCTATGCTTGCACATTCTGTGGTACAATCAACAATGACCTTCACATCAGCAGAACTGCTTCGACTTACCATGAACAGCTTTCTGCAAAAAAAAGTTCCAAACCATGTAAACACACACACAGAAAAGCACCAGCATGTAAAGTCTGTAAGTCAAAGTTTATTCTTAATCATTTTCTTTTTTGCTGCTCAAAATCATAGATGTGGAACATCTTAGTTCCCCACGTTCTATGTACACTTTTTTTCATCTTCCACCCTTGCCGCACACTCTTTTCAGAGGCTTGCCAGCATCAATTCAAGATAAAGAAAAAAAAAACGTCAGCTGTTGCATCTTCACACGTGCCCCAAGTGTATCCCTCTGCACTTGTGCAAGAGCTTCCTTGCAGTCATGCACCACACACACGCATGCCATAACTTTTCAGTCCAGGGAAAGAAAAAATATTTTAAATACACGTAAAGGCACCAGAACGGTCTCCTTTGTTACTTTTTTTTTTTCATTTTGTTCCCCTCAGAGAGAGACTTAGTTGTACCAAAAATTCTAGCATCCTTTACAAACAGTACTGCAACCTTGCTTTCAAAGACACTTGCCTTTGCCAGCGGCGTAGTCAGCAAGTTTTAAATTTGAATATTTTTCCTAGCTAAAAAAAAATAATAGTCAAAGGCAAAGGAGAGAAGGACAAAGAAAAAAGAGCAGGGAGGTCCATGACTGGAAGAATATTACATGTGAGCCCCCTACATTATTTTTTTTTACCTTCCTTGTACACCCAACGACCACCACCATAGAAGACTTTGTTCACTATATTAAATAACGAGAAAATAAAAAGGGAATGGTCACACCTTCTTTGAAAAATAACTTCAACTGCTTGAGAAGGAAGACCACATTTTCCCCCCCCATCATCTGCACTTGGTGCACAGCAAGGACTGCAAACTCTAACCAGGGAAATGTAAACCTATAAAAAATAAACCTAACAAAAGCAAACAGTCCCGACAATGCTTCTATGGCCAGTCTCGGTTTGCCTCAAAATCCGGCCCCAACACGGAAGTATGTGCAAGAAGAGACACGTCCTGCATTCAAATATATTCCTATATATTTCATATGTATAATATATATATATATATATAATGTCGTTATATATATATAAACGCAGGCCTAGCATGTGCAGCACAGCAAGCATGCTGCACCTCTTGCTTGCACAGAAAGCAAATGGGGGAGCTCCGAGAGAGAAAAGCATTCCAGCAAAAAGCAAGGATAAAAAAGAGACTCCAAGGATCAGCTCAACTGTGATTGCAGCAAAGGAAGAACAAAGAACGTTTGCCCCCGCCGCAGACTTCCACAAAAAAGTTGACCGGGCAGCAGTCCTTCGGAGCTTGCCACAATTCAACTGCAACGTCTGCAGGAAAAACTCGAGGGCCTAGTCATGTACACAGCCTGGCACTTTTGCACAAGAGCTCAAAGAATAAACAAAAGGGCAACGTCTGTCAGTTAAAAAAAAAAAAGATGCCAACCTCCACACAGAGAAAAGTTCATAGTACCCAGGAGGACACGGCACTAATACAATCCATGCAAGGTTGGAGCAGAAAAAAAAAAAGGTAATCATTACATTATCCAGTCACTTTCTCACTTGAGTCAGTCACTTTCTCATATGTCCATGTATGTTGTTGCCAGTTCACAGTCACCAAGAAAAAAAAAAGTGTGTTCGTCATCACTGTTGCTTGATGTGTCAGAGAGCTGCCGCCGCTGTGCCCACCAACACAAGAAGTTCCTGGGATGTATGGCCGCCGGGCGAAGACCAGGCCAGAGCAGGAGGAGGGGAAAGGAGGGAGGAGGCAGCAGGGCAGAGGAGGAGGAGAGCAGAAGGTAGGAAGCAGGCAGAGTAGCATCAGAGGACGGCCAGCCCATGCACTTCTTTTGTCACAATGTCCACCAGGGCATCTCCCCCTCAAGCACAGTCTGGCGAGGACGATGCAGGGAAGCCTTGCTTGGTCCGTGCGAACCAGGACATGGGCCAGCGAAGGAAAGGAAGAAGAGGGCCCTCCACCTCCTTTGCCCAGGGAACGTGGAGTGGCCAAGAGACTGTCGGAGATGCGCATTATAATTTTATTTTTTTTAGTTGTCTTCGCCAGACTCGCCCTCCATTTCGGCGAGCCAGGTGAAGAAGGATGTGGTAGACTTGAGGGCAACACCCTTTCCCTCCTGCTCGGCCAGGTCCTTGCTGTCGGCCCACCGCTGGAACGCATCCTCCGAGACGAGGTCGCAGTCGTAGAAGGCGTTGAACAACTGCACCAGGATGCCTGCACACGCAAGGGGAAAGCACAATGGCTTGGCATCCCTCCACGTTCCTCCGCTTTCATCGTATGGCTACCACACACTGCCACATGAAAGTCAACCTTATGTTTACAAATGAACACGAGAAATTTAGCAGCTGGGGGCTGACCTATATGTAGAGACCATCTACTCGCAACGCCTATGTAATTTTTGGCCCAGCCACATTAGTATGCGCCTTTTAACACCCAGTACAGCCTCGATGCATGGAGCTTCGTTCAAGCACATGCAGTTGATTCCACCAGTGAACACTCAAGGTATGCTTCATGTCAGCAGATTATGCAGCACATTCGCAGTAGCGGTCACTTTCCCAGGCAATTTTACGACACCCTACTCTCAGGACCCAGAACTCAAGGGCTCAACAAGGACAAGCATTCTAAATCAAAAATGGCACTCAGAATTACTGGCTGCAACATGTGCGCAATTGAACAGCTGCAGGAAGCCATCCTGAATTTGCCAACATAGCCATAAAAGTTGCGGCTGGTAAACCATGCAGCACACAAGGGCTGATCTGCGATCGTCGTAACAGGATGGGCCCACCCAGAACTCCCGACACTAATTTCCCCAGCGAGCATGGGACACATCAGCCCAACAGGTCTCACCTTTGGGATGTTCTAGACGGTTGACCAGAGCCTGTAGTGCGTACAGGGCTTGCAACTCTCGCTCCTCATCGTGGTTGAGGTACTTTTGCAAAAGGTCCCCGTACGCCTTAATCAGATCCTCCTTCAACTCCCCGCTGCCATCACGGTTCACTGCAGGTGCGGAGAGAGAAAAATTGCGTTAGTTCATTCTTTGTTGGCTGTCTTTCAAGCACTTCTGAGTGGAGTGCTGCACACTCACTTGTGATGGCATTCTCAGCTACAGCGGTTACCAAGGCACGGATGAATGGCGGATTCTTTGTCTGGGCTTCGCCGAGATTGGACTGGATCAAATGAAAAAAAAAAATGCAATGGTCAGATGAAGAGAACTAATTCAACATTACTATGCTGTGCAAAGCAAGCATATGTGTCAGTCAGGAAAGTGTGCGACATCCAGAGCTGGGCTCACCTCAATCCACTCAATGATGTTGATTGAAGGAGTCCCCTTTGAGCGGATCAGGAAGTTGAACTGGGACTCCAGCTCCGGCAAGGACGCCGCGGATCCCCCTGCCGTGCGGCCAGCAGGTGCACCACTGCCGGTGCTTGAAGCAGCCGGAGCTCCTCCCAACGTGAAGGCAACACCCTGCAAGTCAACAGAGCCCCATCAGCACACCATGCCAAGCAAATGAGGATGCCTGAACGAAAACACTGCGGTTGGAGAGCACGTACATTGGCCTTGGCAAAGGCTTCGCCATCCTCCGCAGGTCCCAAGAAGTGACTCCACTGGAGGCCTGCTGTCCGCCACATGTTGGCCACAGTAGACTCACCCTGTAAAAGAATGTGAGGCAATTGTTTGCTCCTTGCTGCTGCACACGAGTAGACTACAAAAGGTGGCATGTCCCTGCCAGAGCACGCACCAGGGTCTTTGCTAGGTTGACCAGTACGCAGGCGGCCAGCCGCCCTGCCCGGCCAATGGGACGCAGTGGCTCAGCTGCAT
The DNA here is from genome assembly GCF_055824585.1 of Amblyomma mixtum. Taxonomy (NCBI): domain Eukaryota; kingdom Metazoa; phylum Arthropoda; class Arachnida; order Ixodida; family Ixodidae; genus Amblyomma; species Amblyomma mixtum. Next base: position 295,235,042 of record NC_143013.1, on the reverse strand, counting down.
CACGCAGGTACTGCAGTGCCAGGAGGTCCAGGAACAGTGGCGAGACCAGCTCTGCCACGTACTCCCACACCTTGGGGATGTCCAGCTCCATGTCTTCGCCGTATTCCAACACGCCGTGCAGACCCTTGGTGAAGACATCCAGGGAGACCACCTTGCGCTTGAGCAGCTCCTTGAGCAGCTGGCCTGTTAGTCGGCGAGCTTCAGGGTTGCGTTCCAGCGTGTGTTCAATGGCCGTAGACACCAGTTTGGCCACATTGCCCGGCGATGCGAGCTCCACCACATTCTGCACCGCGTCTGGCAAATCACTGTTGCAGAGGAACTGGTCAACCAGGGCCTCTGTCCGTGACCTGAAGGTGTCCTCGTCCATGTTGGCTGGGCCCTTGAGAACCATCTCTGGCTCCCTCGACTTGCCGTCCGCTCGGGGGGCTTCCGGCGCAGGAGACGCAGCGGGAGCTGCAGGCGCAGGCGCTGGGGCGGTGTTGGCTGCAGCAAGGTTCTTGACAGCTGCCAAGGCCGCGTCCCGCTCGCGCGACTGCGAGGGCGTCTTACGCGCACCCATTGACGGCATTGGCGACTGCTGTTGGCTGCCGCCCCGACCGCGACTCGACTCCCGACTCGAGGCTGTTGACCGCTGAGCACCACGGCGGGAGTCATAGGATGGTGCATCAGCCAGAGCAGAGAAGCGATTCGTGGCACCTGAAGGTCGCCCCTCAGGCTCCTGAAAAAGGCAAGCAATCAAGGACCCTTGTAAGTACTACCTCCTAAGAGACCACACATGAGCACCAGCAAAAGCTATATTTGTTTGTAGAGTGATTCTGTTCTATGGAAGAGGCCTAGAACTGGATCCTCACCTGGCTGGAGGACTTTCCACCACCGCTGCTGCCCTTGGCCCAACTGGACATGCGTGAGACGGGCCCCAACTGAATGTTGTCCATCTCCGTCTGCTTGGTGCTGATCTGCTTGAGCTTGTTGAAGTCTACATGCTTCTTGCTCGGCACTGTGTTCCAGCCATCCTCAAAGCCACCACCACCGCCTGCACGGCCGCCCTTGCGCCGGTCCTCTCCTCGCTTTGGTCGCGGCATGCTGTCCCGCATCAGCTCCTCGTTCACGTGCTCCCGCTGGGCCTCTTCGTGGATCTGGTCGATTGTCTTGGGGATGTTTTCGTCTCGTCTCGGCACCCATTTCCTCTGCGAGTGTGGTGCACAGTGGCAAGTCACTGTCAGCATCACGAATTCAAAGCATGTCTTCAGCTATATCAAGGAGCATGACAGCGCATGGGCAGCTCCTCAGAGTCAAGGAGGCCCCGAAAAACATTGTCAGCACAATGAGTCTTTCATGGCTATTCAGGTGACAGGGTGAGCACGGCAATATAAAATATTTTACATCAACGTGCTCAAGTGCAAATTCATGACCACAATAAAGTTTCACTAGATTGATGCCAAAAGACATAAAAGTAAGTAAAATACCTAAAAAGACACGAACATGCCTCATTTCTCAATGCTCCTATCATGAGACAATGTTTCATCTGATTGCAATGACTAAACAAACAAAGTGGCGATATCCGTTAGCATTAAGCAAGCTTTATCGTGAGCAACAGAAAAATTTAATTCGAGAAATTCTCTAAATGACACTTCACGTGTATCTGGAGAGAGAGATGCCACACTATAAGAAGAGGGCTGACAAGGGCTAGTCGGTCAGTCATTGGTGAGAACCACCGTTGTCCTGCCTTTTCATCGAAGGCACCTTTGCTTGCTCCGACGCCTGTTTCGACAGCAGTATCGCAGTTGGATAAGCATAATATAGTATTCACTAGAGTAGCAGTTTTTGATGAACTTGGTATCCCAGCTTTAACCAGACCTACTGGACTAGCAGGTTTAGTTTCTGCATGGCCTATGAGATCAACACGGCCCTAGAGCAAGCTTTCCCAAGCTAGACACCCTCAGTTCTGTCAAGGCAGACCATTGTGTGTTAATTTTCCCAACTCCCACAATGCTTTGACGGTAACCCTGACAATTTGTGTGAATTTTTTTTGCAGTTCCACAGCACAATTGCTCTGCCAATTCCAGGTTTTTCATGTTTTTAGGTCGCTAGCCACCCTGGTGATATTTATCCATATGCTTGTCATATTTAGGATTATACCTTTCCCCGCAAAGCCAATTCTTGAAGGCTTTTAAAAGCTCTGCACTGAGTCCATTAGTATCCACAACCTGGAAGTGCAAAAAGAAATTTCACTCGGATATATCTAAAGTTACCAGGGTTTATGTAGCTGCCTCTCTCCGCAGCCAGACAACATGATTTACACAGCAAAGTGTTGCTCGTGTTTACGAAACAGGAAAAAAATTAGTGCTGCAATCATTCAGCCACGACGGAATCCTGGGGGACTTTTGCACTGAGGGCAGTTGTGCCTCATTCACAAGTGTGACAAGCTCAGACGTTGAATGTCCTGGACAGCTATAGTACTTCCCAAGCAAGCTGTGCTTTGGCCTCAATACATTTACTCTTTGAAACGATTTGCTGTCTCTCACCGTGTAGTGCTGAAACAGACCACCAACAAAAGCAGGACGGCACGTACCATGCGTAGGTCGATGACATCCTGTAGCATGAAGACGACCCGTAGTGAAACCTCCCGCTTCTTGACGATGTTCTCCATTTTCCGGAAATACTCGTCCAGCTGCAATTTGGGATTCACCTTACCCCCCTGCACGGTGGCGGCGGCGACAGCAGCAGCAGTGGCGGCAGTGTTGTTGTGCGGGTGAACGAGGCGATTATGACCGAAGGTGGGTTGCAGGGAAAGAGGAGGCAACAAAACAAGTGTGCAAGTGCAAGGTTAGGGGAAGGCAAACAACAAAACAAAACTGCAGAAACAAAGCATAAAACTTTTTTTTTTTCCTCCCTCACAGAGCATGCCAGGCTTGTATAACTGAAATTAAAATTCAAGGCAGAATCCAATTTGCAATTTCCAAACTTGCAGACATCACAGCAACACTTCAGTATGGACCAAGCCACAGACATGCATGCACTGTACAGTACTTGATCAGCATAAAATCAATCCCCCCACCCAAAAGAAATAAAAACAACAGAAAGGACCAAATACATTCGTCAGAATAAGGTGCGAACTACATATATAAATAGTCCTACCTAGAACGCAGTTTAGTAGGTGCATTAGGGCCAAAGGCAGCGCAAGGTGCTAGTCCGAGCAAAAACAAAATGCAGCACATGCTCAAAAGGAAAGCAACTGTCCTTTTGTCTCAGCCCCATAGAGCAACGACAAGTAATAAATCAACTAACGATTGCATATGATCATATAATGCACCTAAGCTATAATGGAGGATATTATATTAGCAAGGAACTGACATAAATGGCTGGTGCACTAACTACGCCAGCAAATACAGTACGTCATTTACCTTTGTTCACACCCTGCAAATACCCCTTGATATAGTATAAGAGAACGCACAGTTGCTCAACCACTTCTGGACTTCATACATAAGGCTCATCACCACCAGCCTACTTTAGTACAACTGGTCATCACAAGCAGGGCTCACTGACATTTGACATGGAGTAAGGTAGATGGATTAAGCTACTGAGACACAAAGGACAGGAGAGAGAACAGAAATGTGCACAAGAAACAAAAAATGAAGTAGCAAAGTGTTAAATGTAGGCCACCAGTGACTGCATGCAGGCAACTCTCCTTCACGTGAGGCAGTGAAAGAGGGAACGCCACAACAGGAGGCACCTTGATTTGCCACACCATGACTCGCTAGACCCCCCAATGCCCAAGCACTGGAACAGGATCCCGGACAGACAGGCAGGACGCCCGCACATGTCCGAGGACCACTGGGGGACAGCTTATGGGGCGTGGGGATCAAAACACATGTACACACGTTCATGGTGTCCATATCCTGGAAGTGTCCACTTCGGCCTTAGCCAATAGGTTGAAGCCCCGAATGCAGAGGAAACTGCCCGACCAGTCGTACTAGCTAATGCATCATTAGATGTACAGCAAAAATGACTATTACATAACTTGTCCCATTAATACGTTTTACTGGACAAAGGGGGTACTTTCAGGCCACGCCCATGTGGACAGGTCCGCATAATGGGCACTTTCAGAATACGCAGCAAAGTTTTGCTACAGCAATGAAAACTCGGATGAACAGGCCACAACCGAGAAGTTTACGCAGGCTGCTGCATTTGAAACTTCTCCCCTAAAGAAACCTTGCGATCCAAAAGCTACAGCTTTCTATCTTAGCAAAATGCAACAGGATTCATGTCAGTACAGACTGCTGTTAAAATGAATTCTTCCCGTCTACGCGCATATGAAGAAGTCCAGTGAAGCAGTTTTACAGTTAAAAGAATATTTCACCTCTTCAATATACACATTACAGTACAATCTGAATATGATCCCGGTTGATCTGAATTTCAGGACCACAAATTCGTGAACTGTCCTGGCCAGATTACACTGTGTGGAATGGGCAGAAATTCGGATGTTATGAACCACCCCGAGCCCACTGCAGATGGTACAAGCGCGCAAGCCATGATGGCAGCCTTGAGCACCAAACGCTTGCTGCCCATACATCAGCGGCACTGTGATTGCCAGTCACGCGGTGCACAACAGGCAGCAAGCGGTAGTGTGCAACCAGCACAGTGCCAGCGTCACGAGTCAGGGGTGGCACACAAACCTGCAAAAGCTCTGCATACGAAGTTTGTTCGTTTTGAACGATGTGAACATTTTTCCTGACCCCATATATTCGTAGTATGTACAAATTGTGTAGTCTGCATCCAAAAAAGATGCAGATAACTGAAGGTGCACTATCGAAGGTAAATGCTTGGCACTGCAACCGGCATTTTGTCCAGAAATAAAGCAACAGCACGAGTGAGAACCACTTCAACTGACCTGTGCTCCTTTGGCGGCGGCAGAGTCTAGCTCCTTGCCAATCGTGATGAGCAGCTTGCACAGGCACTCCAACGAGTCCTCATCATTGGAGTTGATTAGCCGCCGAAGGCAGTCAAACATGATGGGCGCAGTCAACATATTGAGATTGTACAATTCGCCTATGAAGCGAATGTTGCCTAGCGACCGGCGTTTGGACTTCTTCTCATCGTCGATCAGCTCCTCATTCAGCTTGGCCTTCTCCTCCTCAGTGGTTGCCGCCTCAATCTTCTTGAGGCGCTCCGCCTTGCGGATGTCATCACTGGTGTCCTTCTCAAACTCCTTCTGACACTTGAGCAGCAGCAGTTTACGGAAATTCACCATCCGGCCCTCGGGGTCGTTGGTGACCGGGACCTCGAACATGGCCAGGTGCTTGCACATGTTGGCATAGGGCACACTGAAGTTGGGCTCGTCGAGGGCCTTCTCAAACACGAGGTCAATGACCCGGTTCAGGCGCTCCTCCGAGTTGATCTCCAGGTTCCGCACCTGCTCCACCAACGACTGGAACTTCTGCGGCGTCAGCTTGTTCAGGATGCCCCGGACCCGCCGGTACAGCTCCTGCACGCATTGAGTAGAAATAAGTTTAGTTTGGTTTATGGGGTTTAACGTCCAAAATGACTCAGGCTATGGGAGACTCCGCAGTGAAGGGCTCCGGCAATTTCGACCACCTGGGCTTCTTTAACATGCACTGACAGCAGAAATGCCAAAGCCAGTGAGTCACTAACACTTTCCAACTCAGTGGCCTCAAAGCATACTGTGAAACTTCAGTTACTGTGGGCAGGCAAAAAACTGCAAAACAGTTCAATGTAGCCCAAATTCGTGGACATGAAACAGACTTAGTAGGCTTCACTCAGTACACTTTCAGAGAATGCTCCATACATCGGATGCCGATTAAATTATATACCATACAAACTCGTGTACTAGCGGCGCCTCATAGACTAGATCACCGAGGAAAAAAATATTGACACTTTATTTTTTTTATGGGCCGTACCTTCAAAATTCACAACCAAATGTAAAAAAAAAGTGCAGCCCTTACGCTAGTTCATACGGTATTTATGAACATAACCTACAGCTGGTATGACGGCACAGCGGCAGTAGCGCCACAGGTGCGCGGCGCCCGGCTATCTGAAGGAGCGAGTTGGTCGGCCATATTCACTCCGCTAAAGGTCAAACGTAACTGCGGCCGGGTCAAGCGAAGGCTTGAGAGTGCGAGTAGTATTGCTTTCGCAATAAAAATATATGACTGCCAACTTGCCTCAGAGGCTATATCCTCAGCCGCAGCGTCGCCGGGTGCCTTGTGGGAAGGTTTCCAGGCATTCTGCGCTGCGTGCAGCTTGACGTCCTGGTTGAGGGAGCTGGACAGGGTGATCACCTTCTTGGGCTTGTCCCCACCGCGCCCAGGCTGGCTCTGCCTTCGGCCCGGCCCACTGCCTCCACCACCGCCGGCGGGTGGTCGTGCCACCCCGTTGCGAGCATAGGAAGGCATGAACAGGTGCTCGGGGTGGGCACTGCGTCCCATGGGTCCACCGGGTCCACCTCCCATCGAGGACTGGCCGCCACCCTGGTAGGGACCACCCCGGGGAAGGTCTGGGAGCTTGTGCTGAATGGCCTGTGAAGGCAAGCAGCACGCTGCTTCAGAAGTAGCACTAGAAGCGGTGCTCATATAAACATGTACCACGACATCGCAAGCAACATGTTCAACTTGACTGATCCAGAAAAGCCATCATCTTCTGTGTTCCAACACCACCAGTAGTTTTGCCTAGGGCATGCTATTCAAGTAGTTTTGTGGCACTGTGTCAAGTAAACCACAAATAGTGTGAGAGACTGATTTCATTTCACCCAATCACTTTTCACTCTGACAGTCAATGGCAAATTCCCTAAACGTTTATTGCATTAATCACATTAACTTGCACCAAGACTTCATAATAGGGGACGAGGGTCTTAACACGAACTTTTATTTATGGCTCGAATCTCGTGAAATTTTGCACCCAGGTGTGTTTTTCTCTTCTAATTCCAAACATGTAATCATAATTGAGCTGGTGGTCTCAAGGGGGGACACTGGTCTTGAAAAGAAAATTTTATTAATTTAGCCATAGTTATGAATTTTCAGGGCACGTGTATTCTTGTGCACTGATTCTAGATATGTCATTTAATTTCATGTAAAACAATTCCTTGAGCACTTATGCACTTTTTATGCAAGTATTTTGCGGAGAGTTTTGAAGAAAATTTTCTGCGGGAAACTCGCTGAAATGTATGCCATTGGGTTTTCTGGACACCAAGGAATGCAATAAGGGTAAAGTTATCATCCTGGCTCTCATAGAACTTGAGTTATAGGGCACTGAAGCTGCCACTTCAGAAACAGGAATACGCATTTTCCTTCTCATTTCTGAAGCGACAACTTCAAAACTCTATAACGTAAGTTATAGAGTTTTTCACTTTGTTCACTCACCCACTTAAGTGAGAAGGTGAGTAAAGAGTACCAGTTTAAGAATAGCCTTTGGCGGCCTTGTTTAAAACCCCAAAAAGTACCGAAACTTTAAGCAGACAATAAAGAAAAGGGCAGGCCCACAGCTTACAGTGTCCTTGATGACATCCAGATTGGGCAAGCCATAGGGCTTCTTCAGCGACATGGGCTCCCCCTGGAGCATCAGCAGGAACTGCCGGTCGTACTGCTTGCGGCCTTCCGGGTTCACTGGGCTCCACTGGTCCTCGCGATAGGTGTACTTGAGGGCGGGCCCCTTGGCATCCCCACTTTCTTTGCTGCTGCTGCTGCTCTCCTCTTCCTCTTCGTTCTCCTCGCCATCTTCCACCTCCTCGTCAGTCACACGCGAGGCAGGCACCTCCGAGCCGTCCTCAACGGCTTCTGTCTCTGCCTTCTCCACCATGTCAGACGCTTCAACAACTGGCGTTGTGGTGGTGGCAGCAGCGGCAGCAGCAGCGGCTTCTCGAGAGACCCTCAGGTTCTCTTCGTTCTTTATCTTCACTGCCTGTGTATCCAACAAAAGAGACCCCAACTTTGATTCACAGTCCACCTTTACTTCAGAAATGGGGTTGCACTACCTATCACCAGCATGCAAATATGCACCAAATAACCTCCAAAAGCCACTTTTTTTTTCACCGTACTGTCATTTATGCACAAAAGACATATCTGGTAGCATGCAACTATGCATGCACAGCTGCGTGCATGCTCCTTAACTTATTGAGTAAGGGCAACAACGACAATGCAAACTGCAGTTAGGGAGATTGCAGAAGGCGCTTTACAGGAACACCTGCGGAGAAATTGGCCATTTGAACTGTACTGATGGATTAATGCAGCCTCCTGACAAAAGTGCTTCAAGCACACAAAATGGGGCTTCTACAAGCTCGAAAAGGCCAAAAATATGTAATGCAGCTCTTGCCACTGTTGGCAGATTTTGGGTGTAACCTGCAGAGTGTCCACAGATCACAGAGCCCATTCCTGTGTGGACGTCACAAGCTTGAATCAAGAGGAGAGAAATTCTTCAACGCAATTTTCTTAATAAATTAGTCTTTTGCAGCCAGACAAACATCAACATACCATCAACTTTCAATGAGCGCAAAAACTGGATGGCTGCTGCCTAATCAAGGGCAGACCACGGTCTAAAAAAGGTTTTTAAATGTCAACGTCTCTTGTTGAAACTTAGCATGCTGGTATATCAGAATACTTATCCCAAATATGAATTTAGATTTCAAATATCTCATTTGGAAGGAAGTAGTATATAGCAAAATAACATATCCTAAATAAGCCGTTTCTTACGGGCCTTCTTGTTAATTTCCCAGGTAAAAAAAACTTCCTGAATAAGCAGACATTTGCAAAGGCCTAAAGCTCTCAAAATGCCTACAAGTCATTTTGCTGATCATAATTAACAGTGGAAGAAAAACCAATTTGGCAATCATTTGCCCACCCTCATCTAGTTGCATATCAAATGCATATCTGAAACCAGCATTCTATGGTACACCTGCGTGCGAAGTTTCAGCAAAATAAGTTGACAAATGTCTTTAAGGCCCTCATCCTGGTCTTCAACCCAATTTCCAACATTCAACGAAATTTTCCAGTCTAGTGTATTTTGGCATCCTAATAACAAAAGTGCTATTGATTTTTCTCTATACCTTGCGGATTACAAGATCAATTATTTTATAACTAATTACTATGCCAGTGTTTCTCAGATTTCCACCTCAACGACTGGTGAAAATTTGATGCCTATGTGTGGTGCAGTAAGCATTCATACCGCCATCACTGCCACAGCAGAGCATATGCAGAAAGGTAGCACTTCACACCATCTCGTGCTGCCCTGCCAAAACAGTGGCTTTCACCGGGAGTGACCCCAGGCAGACTCCACGCACCTTCCTGTGCTGCTCATCCTCGCCGGCTGAGGAATCCGTCTGATCAGGTGACGTCGGCAGGGTGGTCGTGGCAGCTGCTGGTGCCGTCTCTGCAGCAGCTGGAGGGGAAACTGGTGCAGGAGCACTGGCAGGTGCAGCGGTGGGGGCAGCAGCAGCAGCAGCGGGCGCAGGGGGTGCAGGACTGAGCCTCATTGGGGGAGTGGGAGTCCTGGCAGGCGCCTCAGGAGCCACAGCCGCTGTCACACTTGGCTGGACAGCTGACTGCTGCACGAGGCCAGAGAGGAGGAACTCAGCGAGGACACACAACCAAAGGGCTGATTTTGAAGCAGCAGTAACGAAACCCTGCTGCTAAGTGCACCACTAATACGAGATGTCCAGTGCTGTGCCTCCAAGGAATAACGTGCAACAACTTCTTTATGCTGCCGAAAAGCTGACTATTGAAGAGACTATACAGACATCCCTTGGTCAAGAGGCCTGGGGGAAGTACGGTGTAGCCCATTCCTGAACTTAGAGCCTTTTTATGCATATTTCCACTTGGTCAATAATAGCCACTATTTGCTATTTTCACCAACAATTTCTCCTACGGCAAATTTCCCCTCACTCCTCAGTTAGTTAACCGAAGCCAAGTTACCTACAGCTGTTCTCAGTAGGTTGCTTCAAGACTTCTCCCTTGCCCCATACCAGGCTTTCGCAGGTGCTACACAAGTGCACGTGCTTGCAAAGTTCTCCAGTTGGCAACCTGTGTTTGCCAGTGTGTTCTGCTTAACCAGCGCAGTTTCGTAACAAGCACGGTAAAAAGGGTTTCTTGACCAAACAAAACAAATGGACAATGTGTGGTTCATTCCCTACTCGTGAATTCTTTGGTAAAAAGCTCTGCCCGGGCTACCAAGGATACAGTAAAGGAGAGCTCCAGGTTATTTACTACCACTCGTCAGTGGGCTTAACCTAGCTGGAAATCCAAGCACAATAGCACTTTGCCCCTGAAATGTGGGCTATGCAATATGTGTCACCTCTCAATTACAACACTCAAGTAGTGCAGTGCGGACAAATTAACTGGCGCTGCTGCGATGAAAGGCTTCTCAATGAAAACCTAGGGCAAACTTCATGCAGCAATGCTTGCCACCCCTGCAATGGTGCAGAGCGCGAACAACACACTTGCACTTCATGCTACTGAATACCACTCCAGTCCCCAATCAACCAACAGGTGGGACTCTGCAGGGAAAGCGAATGGGGTCTCACCTCCTCCCTGTCGACGAAGGCATCCATGTCGCCACCCTCCTTGCTCTCCCCCTTCTTGTTCCACTCTTTCTTCTTCTTCTTGGCTGACTTGCGGCCCTCCTTCCCTGCAACACAAGAGGTGGCACCCAGAGTCAAACCATCAGTCAACAGAACTGCTCAACTGCCCAGCTGGCCTTTCCACAGCGAGCCACAAAGACCAGCAGCCCCTGTGCGGCACAAGCATTTAAAATTCCTTGTGCCAGACTTTTAAGATTTTTACAAGCATTCGGTTCATATACGACGCACTGCCAGAATAAATCGTTATTATGGATAAAGTGCATGAACATTGTACACAGGACACTCTTCTGGACAGTTCAGGGCCATGGTGACAATTTTGGTGACAAGACATGCGTGCCCATGTGTACGATGTCTGCATATGTAGATAATTTTTCACACCTGGGAACAACAGAATTTTCCTTCATTACTTGCGCTAGTGTGGTTGTGCAACATGGCAGTTGGGACGGTCACACAGTTAAAACAGGTGGCAGCTGCAAGACAGCAACTTGTTTTTAAGAATCATACTTGTCTGTGATGCTATGACACTGGTTTGCTGTTCTTGGACGAGGTCTAAGGACTGAGTAAATTTTCGACCAATGATGGTTTTGGTTTGGTTTTATGGGGTTTAACGTCCCAAAGCGACTAAGGCTATGAGAGACGCCGTAGTGGAGGGCTCCGGAAATTTCGACCACCTGGGGTTCTTTAACGTGCACTGACATCGCACAGTACACGGGCCTCGAATTTCTCCTCCAAAGAAATTCAACCGCCGCGGCCGGGATCGAACCCGCGTCTTTCGGGCCAGCAGCCGAGCACCATAGCCACTAAGCCACCGCGGAGGCTTTTTTCGACCAATGACTTCTAATTTAGCTCTAGTGCAATGTACAAAGAAAACTTGTGTACCCCACAGAAGTTAAATGCTTTTTGACTCAAAAATGAGAAGAAAAAAAAAACCCCAGACCCTGACATACACATACTCTCAAAAGTTTTCACTAGCTGGTATCAGAATGACATGAATGCCGTGTACACCTGCGATGCACACTCCACAAAAAATCTTGCGTTGAAATGCAGTTCCAAACAAAAACATGCTGTGAGAGTTGCTGGTTCCTCAGAACCATAGAACACTTGGTTCTGAGGTGCACAGAACTCCGCCAGCCCTCCCAGAGGGGGCAGCAACGACCATAGAGATAGTGCTGGGATTTACTGGGGAGGACGGGCGAGTGGATGGGAAAAGCGTGACGTTGACGAAGGAGAGGTTTGGAGGTTGGCGGCGGAAATCAAGGGAGGCGTGAATTTCGAGGGGAAAAGGATAGACAGATTAGATATTGTAAGAGCGAAAGGGAAAATAAAATTAAATTAATGGGGGAAGTATAGGCTAGGTGGCGAAAGCTACCTCCCGGTACAAAGGGTAAAGCCATTATTATCCATCCATCCATCCATCCATCCATCCATCCAGGGAATAAGTCTCATAGAAGCACACCTCCTGGCACTTCCAGCACAGTCATCAGCTGTGTTAGCATAACTGTAGAATGTGGCAGTTGGCAGCAAAGAACACACTTCAAACAGAACTCCATTTTATTGACGCGAAGATTGAAATGGCATGAGTTTCAATTACTCGCCTGTTTCTAAGCTTGTATAACATTCCGTAACTCCAGCAGAACATTCCCATTTATCTCAGCAGCTGTCTGTCATTCACCCTGGCCATACGCGGGTTATCAACGTATAAAAATAAAGTTTGGACTGTACCCTAGCTCTCAAAAGATGGCACAGTACGTTAGATCTAAGTGCCAAGGTTGCACACATGGGATAGCTACGAGAATGCAAGGGCAACTAACTGCACTGCCCACTCCCATCATGTGGCCGGCTCGCTCCGAAGGACGACACGCCTTCTCGAGCTAGGCAAGTTCAAGGTCACATCGAATGAACACTCTGGAGGCAAAGGCAAAGGACAGAGCTAAGGGGCTGAACTCCGCCCGTGCACAACCAGACTCTGCAAGCAGGTCGGGACGTTCCGCTCACCGAAAACAATGCGGCCAATTAAGGACCGGCTTCCAAAAATATCCGCGGGCCAACGATGCTGGCGCCAGAAGGGCCGAAGAGCCGCCTGTCACACCATACTCAGGATCCCCCGCAAAAATCAGCCGTGCACATTTTGCCCGGTTTTTTCGCAATTCTCTTCCCGACTATCTCCTCCGGCACGGCCAGCCGCGAGGCCGAACTCAACCCGTGTGACACCCGATCGCATTCCGTCTCGAGCTCGCACCATCCCTCTCTCCCAACCGCAGCCCTCCCCTCTCCTTGCCGATAGGGCTAAAAGACTCGAGAAACAAGGAGGTGAAGAGAACGGTGACCCAGTCACCCAACAGCAAGGAGAACGTTCCTCACAAGCGCAATTAGGAAAAAATGGCCAGACGAGAGCCATGCTCACGAAGATAACAAGTGCAGAAGGTGGACGGGGGGAAAAAAATCCGTCCGCGAAGGAACAACACGCACTCATACCAATGACGGACGTAGATAAGCGCTCGCCAACCCTTTGACGCCGTGGCGTCTTTCGAGGCGTACGCGGCCGCGCCCCGACATCGCTTCCAGCGGGCCAGAGGCCTCCCTCCACAGACCGGATACCGAGACGAGGGTTAACCGCGGCCGACCAGCGCCGCCAGCCAAAAGTGGAAGCTAACCAGAAACGGCGCGGCGGCTCCAAGAAAGAACGCGCGAAAAAAAAAATAGCCCCCGGCAAGTGCGGCAGGGAAGGTGTCAGGTGCGGTCCGGCACAACTGACAAAGATCACGGCCGCGAATGCCAACCAGCCGCGCAAGAGTCGGAACAAAGAGAAGTAACAGTGCGCAGCGATTACGCAGGTTATGCCACAGCGTTACGCAACGTAACCATAAATATACACGCGGACCGGGGAGAAGGCGCTCACCTGGAATAGGAACGTGCGAGCCGTTGATCGCCGCTCGGGCCGGCGGCGGCCGCGGACTCGCCATCATCGACGAGAGAGGACGACGGCACACACCACGTGCGTCACACCGACACAGCTGCTGGCAAAACGCACGACGAACACGATTGCCCCGTCGCCGCGAAGGATCCGGGGAGCGGGGCTAGATACTCGGTCAAGAAAGCACGCCCTGGGCGGCGCTCAACGCACGCGTCAGCAGCAGCGCTCACGGGCGGCGCCGGCGACAACAGACAGCGGCGGGGCGCCGAAGATCTCCGCGGTAGTCCTAGCGGCGGCCGGAAGACGTTCCGCCGTGGCAGCGGCACGGCACATCGAGAGGCAGAGCGGCAGGCAGAGCGGTCCCGTCTTCGTAGGCTCGCGGCCCGCAGTCACTGGGGCGGACCGAGGCGGAGGCCCGACGTGTCCCACGCGGCCGGCGCAGGCAGCCAAAGTGACCTCGTGGCGCGCCGGCGTGGTCGCCGCGGCCAACTACGTCGTCGCTGGCACGACACGCGTTGTTCCCGAGGGTCGCGGCCCGCAGCCGACACGCGACGACGGCATCATGGCGTCGGGGGCGCGCTTATCTCCTCCTTCGATGCGCTGCCAAGACGGCGGCGCGACACGAGAGACCGACGAACGACAACGCGCCGAGGAACAGCCCGCGGGCGCGCGCACAGGCGAGCAAAGGCAGGGCAGGCCGCGAGCCGCCGATGAAGCCAACAGCAGCCGTCGCCTCGGACAGGCCGCGGAGAGGAGGCGACGGACGAGCCTTTCGGCGGCGGCGCTCCCTCTCCATTCCCCCCCACCCCCCCCCCCCTCGAGACGACTCCTTCGGCGGCTGCGTCCGCCCGACGCACGCACACACTCGACAAATTTAGAAACGGCAGCGAACGAGCGAGCGCCGGCGCGGCGTCCCAGACCAGGAAGGGAAACCCTCGAGCAGCCAGCCTCAAAAGAGAGGAGTGCGCAAAAAGAACAACGCCGTGTGGGCAGCGGCGGCTGCAGTAACGCAACACGGCGGCAGTGAACGGCCCACACACACAAAACGCCGCCGCGTAGCCTTCGCGCTCTCTCTGGTGTTGGACGTTCCAGAGGCAGACACGAGCCCGAAAGCGCCGCTAATGCTGCCCCCTCTCTCCCCGAATCCTCTCCCCGCTTTCTATGCTCGTTTCCAAAGCCGCATCTCTGACATTCCGTGGGACGACCGGTGCGCAGCGCCGGCACAGCCGCCGAGATGATTAGCCGCCGTAAACTCAGAATCGACGGCGATGAAATAAGAGATGCCCGGTTACATCTGAAAAAACGCGCCAAGAGCGGCAAACCGCGCATGAATGCGAAGGACCGAGACCGCCAATCGAGTGCTCAGAACGATGCAGGCGGCGACCGCGCGGCGGCACATTGTGCGGTAAAGCAGACAGCTGCTCTCAATCGCGTAACCCTCTCCACTTCCCGCAGCGCACGCAAACCCTCGGGGGCGACGTCACGCCGAAGACCGCCTACGCACGCAGCCGGTCGTGAGCACATGGCGGTCCATTCATTTCTTCGCGGCCTTACGATGGCAGAAAAAAAAAAAGTACGTCTCTCTCTCAGCGCTCGTCAATAACTAACTGAGCGCGGTTTGTTCTGGGAATCCTGCCCAGCAATGGTATAAATTAGTGGCCTCACTGCAAACCATCGCAACACAAAACGAACAGTGGGAACGAACAGTTGACTGTGGTGCGAGAGAGGCATTAGTGAAGAAGAGACAACGCGAGCGTGTTTAGATCTAGCACAAGCAGAAGTCAGCGCGGTCATCCCCGAGTAAACTCAACAGACCACAAATATGGACTGAAAAGGTTTTCGAACGAACCCCCCCCCCCCCCCCCCCCCTCCAGTGAAACGCGAGAACCGGTCGCCTGCAGCCGTTTCTCACAAAAAAAAAAGGCCCTTCAAACGCCTCGAATTCCTCAAATTTTTCACGAGGCGACCAGCAACCGACCGCTCTTTCCACAAGAACCGTCTGCGATGTCGCTCTTCTGCCTTCCCTCGAAAACGGTCAGTCCAGCAACCTTGCGCAAACCCAACGGCAAACGGAACAAATGTGGGAAAAGAAAAGAAAATTCGTCAGGGTTACGCCAACCGCAGCACCTTTCAGGCAGGTCTTCGGAGACGGGCTCATCCGTTGCATAACGGCCTCGTCAAAGGCACACGTGTGCCCGCCAGCGAATTTCGGCGCAGGCGATGCAACACTGCCGGCAGCGAAGAGGCGGTACGAGAGACCAGAACGGGTTCCCTACTAGAACGGTGTTGTAGAGAGGTGTCGCAGAAACGACTCGTCGAAACAAACGGTATTCCGAAGAAGAAATGCGAAGGCGCAGAGGGTGGGGGGGAGGGCTGCTCCTTCTGCCGCCGACAGCGGTTCCCGAGGCTTCTCGAAACAACGCGAGCCAGCCAGCCAGGCTCGCAGCTTCGCGTAACCCGCCGGTCCAAGGCCGGATAATATTGGTTCTCTCGCGCGCGCGAGCAAGCGAGTTGTCTTTCCCGGTTTCGGATCGCGAGAGGGAAGACACGACCGCGCCTTCTCCCTATGCGCGAGACGAACGAAACAAACAGGCGTCGGTGCAGTGGAAAGAATGTGGACGCTCTCAAGGCATTTCACACAGGCGAACAAGAGGAGCTGTAGTCGGTTAACGCTTCCCGAAATACGGCGCGGAAGAGCAAAATACTGCGTATATGCAGCGGAGGGCTCTGGGGGGTGGCAGAAAAGGGGGATTAACGATTGCTTAACCGGGTGAACTACAGCATCATGAAAATCAAATGACTCCACTGGCTAGAGGGGGTCTCGAATTGACAGCACGGTCAAAAACGTAAATGCTGAGTGCCTTAAGTTCGCTAATGCAATTATTTTCAGAGTTCGTGCTACGCGTGCAGATTTAATGACATCACACGTACGTCGCGATGACGATGATAACGCCTGCAAGCGAGTCAAATAAAAACAGTGCTAATGAGCGCAAAACCTCGCGAAGGTTGTCCAAATGTAACAAATTATTTTGCCCAAAATACCCCTGGTTCTTCGTTGCCAAATCGAAAAAGTAGCCTTGAAACTCACGTGCCATCTTGTGGTGTCAGCGCAGAGTGGCGTCAAGCGACTAGTGAAGTATCCTTAAAAAACACGTGTCATCTCATGGTGTCAGCGCAGAGTGGCGTCAAGCGACTAGTGAAGTATCCTTAAAAAACACGGGTCATCTCATGGTGTCAGCGCAGAGTGCTGTCGTGTGACTAGTGACAACCACCCCACCTCCTTCCTTGGCACGTCCAAAACCGGAAAAGACTCGAACGCCACCTCTCGACAAAAAAAGCGTACGCATTCCTCATGCCTGCTCATGCAAAAAAAAAAAAAAAAAAAAAAGGCGGCAGCCGAACCTCGACCCCTGCCCCCGGAAAGGAAGGGGCACAAAAAATACCCCACAAGCTGCCTTCCCCATGGGACGCCTCCCCCTTTCCCCCAAAAGACAGACATCTTAGGCTTTCCCCGAAAGAATGAAGGGTGTTACGTTTCGCCTCCTTCGTGAGAAAAAAATCGGCGTGGTAGCAGCGGAATGCCGATGAGTCGCGAAAGGCATGCGGGGTAAACGCCTGAATTAGCCACGGAAGCGGCGTCAGTCATCCGCCCCGCATCTGGCCAGCCAGCTCTGCAGTACAGAAAGAAGTTAGCTGCCACGTTCCACAGTACTAGACATTCCAAGGGGCACATCAAGTTGACAGCAGCAACCGTCTTCCAGGGAGAAGTGGTCAACGACCGTTTCCCCTACCCCGAGCACGTGCGACCACGTGAAAGGCGCAGGAATGCTGTTCGAGAGCATTCCAGAATCTGCGCGACGCAGAGTGCATCCTTCTCTCCCAACACGTGACGGGGACGTGTTCCCTATTGAGTGTGTGTGTGTGTGGGTGCCACAGTGAACTTTCAGGACCCTCCTTTCCCGACAAGCCCGCCCCCATCTAGGGAGCCCAGGGACAAGGAAGGATATAAAACTCGGCGCCTTGGACGGCCGAGTAGCTCCTGACCATCTGAGCTCATCGACATGTAGCTCTGCTCCTTGTTTTGAGACTCTCTTACTGAGACGTTCTCTCAGTTGCTGTTTGTATATATGTAAATTCCCTTGTATAAAGTTCTTCTTCTTGTCTTTCCCTTAAACCTCGTCTCCGACCTTCCTCATCCCCTCTCCGGCACGACCATGCTACCTGATCTTAATAAGGGGCACAAGGGGAATGTCAAAAATGCACAGGGTTGGAAGCCACGTGGCGGGGGACACCGCGAGGCACGCGACCACAGGATTAACTTCAACGGAACCGCTAGACCCATGCAGAATGCTTGCTGAGGTAGAGCCCTCGCCCTCCGCCCTGTGAGTAGCTCCGAGAAGTCAGGTAGGTGGTTCTTTCAACAGGATGGCCAAGCAACGGCGACCATAGCAAACTGCCAGAAATTTCGGCGCGCGGGGTTCGAATGGGTTAGTTCCGGCATGAACTGAGGAGGGGCTGGGGGGCTGCAGACAAAAGCACGTGCGCAAGTTACCCCCCAAGAAGCGGGTGCTATATGCCTTACACGGTTACCAAGCATGACAGTTGACAATCGTCTATCCCCAGGGACCTGTTGCCCCTGCCAAACCAGTTAGGAATCAATCAATCAATCAATGAGCATTTATTTCACCAACAGAGTATACAGGTGGTGAAAAAGGGCGGCGGAGAAAAAGCTGCAAGTTTTACAGCTTGACAAAAGCCCCGTCCGCCTCTCGAGCAATGACTACATCCTCAGAACTATACACGCATGTGATGAGGGGGGTCAGCGACGGCATGTGAAAGGCGAGAGCACCTGGTCTGAGGTTATGCTCACCCCTCAAGGGCAATGACCAGAGATCTCTTCTATTTGGCTGCACTAGTTCCGCAAATTTCCGCGGTGGTGATGCCAGCATGGCAATGGCTGCTTACAAAACGAATGGTCGAGTGCAGGCCTGGTCGTCCGCTAGCCCTGGCGTCGCCGCCCCAGGAAATCGTCTCACAGAAAAAAAACCAAGTCGCTGCATGTAGACACACAGACGATTTACGAATATGCGCCGAAATGGTGGCTACGCGGCTAGACTTCACAGTTTACTTTCAAGAAAAAACGGTGACTTCATTAAGACACTGCGGTCACACCTTCCCCGACCTACAGACATGGAGGCCGCCAGTTTGCTTCACCACAGGTCAGATAATAGGGGGTCCCCGGCTATGCAAAGGCGCGCCAGGCTGAGTAGTTTAGAGAGAGGGAATAAACTTTATTAATATAGAGTAATTAGGCGGGTGGTTCACCCAGGTCCGGGACGCGCAGTCTCAGGTATCAACTTTTGCTGGCACAGACTACCACCATGCACCGGACGGACTTCACTGTAATCACCGAGAGTATAATCCAACTGCTTTCGCAGAATCGCCGCATCAGGTGTCCTATAGTACTGTAATTCTTTTTTTCCTGCCTTCTATCTTTCCCTCGTGTACCTGCTCACTGAAACTGTTGTCTCTAACATCTGGATGAAAGTGTTTTGTAGACCTTGTGTTCGTCTTGTTCGCGATCTTCGTAATCGGGATCGCTTTGTACTACCGAAAGCACGAACCGTTATGGCAAACGCCTTAGGAAGTATTATGTGCCGCAAGTCCTTAACCGAATAACTAAGGAAATCTTTTCGATTAACACTCGTAACCCACTGCTATCGTCCCTGGTTATTGTGTTGTCAATCGCTACTAACTCGTCAGCCCCATATCTCCCCCCCCCCTTTTCTTTCTTGAAGTGATAATGTTTCCTGGGTTCTGCTGTGTCTGTCTTTGCAACACTGTACACCAAGGGTGTTAGCTGCTGCCGAGCGATGCTACTCAAGCCTTCCGTGGCTTCGGCAAGACCGCCCACTGGTATGAACTAGTTGAAAGAAAGAGCAATACTATCATCGGGCGCCTGCGAGGGTCGAAACACTCAAAGCATTACTAGCGCATGAACCAACAGACCTGTCGATACGGAGGGACACCGTGCGAGCACGCCTGACGATGCAAATAGAGCCCAGTTACTCGAGCAGACAAGAAAAATGACACTCAGGCTCTCCACATCACTGCCCTACCTACAAGCACGCCTTCGAATCGCAGGATCGTTGCGCCGAGCCATCCTGCCGCGCCTTTGCTGAGAGCCCAGCCAGCGATAAAAGCGCGCTCGCTTAAAGGTGCACTGAAGAGGAATCTGAACTTGTCTTTTTGCCGCGGGAACTCGATCTACACGTTCCTGGCATTCTTAGAAACTGCGACTTATTGCCCTGTGTGGCCAATTTCCCTAATTAAATCGAATTAACGACCGGCTCCCGCCCTTTTTTTTGAATTCTGCCTCGTACGGTGGGCGGAGTCGACCAACGCGTGGAGTGCCTTTCACCCAGTCCCGTGGCGGCTTGCCGCTCTGCCCTCGGCGGAGTAATACGTAGTAGTCCGTAGTAGCAAATAGTCCGCGCGTATTTTTATTTCTGCGGGCTTATTTTGCGGCTATATTATCTGCGAATGATACTATTTATTCATGGAAAGATAAACAACAAAATAAAGCGAAAGCAAAGCCTCCACGGAGCTGGCTGAAAGGAACTTCACGTGTTGGTCGACTCCGCCCATCGTACGAGGCAGAATTCAAAAAAAAGGGCGGGAGCCGGACGTTAATTCGATTTAATTAGGTGAATCGGCCATACAGGGCAATAAGTTGCAGTTTCTAAGAATGCTAGGAACGTGTAGATCGAGTTCCCGCGGCAAAAAGACAAGTTCAGAATCCTCTTCAGTGCACCTTTAACGTGCGCAGATGTCGCGATGGGTTTAGCGAATGGAGAAGCACCTACGGCGCCGAACAGCAAAGCAACGGCCGCGATTCGGGACGATAGCGCCAACGGGGAAGCGCACTTCCGGGGACGACGCCGCGTGCCTGCAATCGGTGTGCGCAGTGCGAGAGGCGGCCGACAAAAGCCTACCAAACCAGGTGGCGGCGTGGTTTAGGTCACGCTAAACCGGAGGGGCAACGACCCGCTGCAGCACGCGCCGCGACTCATCTCCGTACAGCTGCGCTACAACCAGTCTTGCGTCACACCGCAAGGCAACACCATGTCACCGTTTTACCGTCCATAAACTTCTAATTAGGACGAAATTCCGCTCGACAATATCACCCCCACAGAACCCGCCGGCTGCGTGTCAAGACAGCGCAATGAGGTGTATACAACCTCAAGTAATCCAACAAAACCGGGCGGCCTAGTTTAAAAAAAAAACGCAAAACAAAAAACCCACGCGCTATCGCAGTACACATCGCATGCGATCACTGACCTCACAGCAGGACGCTGACTATAACCAGAGATAGCGCTGGCTTTGAACTAAAATCCAGCAGGTAAAGAGGAATAGAAAGGCGCCACAAGAATCTCGACATCTTTCGTTACGGCTAGGCTACGCAAGGGCTCGCTAGAAGGAACGTGCCCCAGCCTCAGAAGCACACGCCTTTAGCATACTGTGTACCCCTCCTACCTTGAGGGCGCCAGATACCCGGAAGCTGCGCGGACGCACCTCGCATCGGGACCAATCACCGCGTGCGCGCTGGTGGTGGGCGGGTTCCCCGGTAACACAGTCAGGCAGTGGGCGTTATCCACTTGTTTTCCACACAGACATTTACACACCGTTCTACGATTTGTCCGTGGTTCTACAGGAAAACCGGCCGTCGGTGACCAACGAGAACGGTGTGTTTATTGACCACCGATCGATGCGCTACGACGCGGTCACTCGAGACAGAAGGGTGCGCGGGATAAAAAGCTACAGTAAGACAACCTAAAAAAACAGCAGTTGCTAACAATTGGTCACGGCGTCCTGTATTACTCCGCTGGCCAATCTAAACAGTAAACGAAATCAGGTTTTTAATGTTTGACTATATCAAACAAGCCACGCATCAAAATTCCAGAGCTCAATCTTTTTCTTGTGATAAGCTTTTTGTTTATGTAACAAGAAGCGCTTAATAAGCGGACTAGTTTTTCGTCGGGGAGGAATTCTGTGCGCGGAGGCTGAATGTGGGCGGAGCTTCACTGCAGACTTAAGTTGTATCCGACTAGTTTAAAACTGCCCTGCAAGGCTACAAGTATCTTCGCCAATTTTCCCAACTTGGGAACTGCAGCCAGTCAAGACAAAACCCTCTCAGCTAAACGAAATTTTCGACGCACGCACTTTAGGACGCGTCTACTTGCTTTTGATTTCCTTTGTGTGCGCGTGTGCCGCTCTTATCGATCCAGCATATTGTCCCTATTCACAGCAATCACTACCTTCAGTGATTTTACTGCGCTAGCATGCACAGTGGCCATTCCCTGCATTTAGCCGTAGTGTGCCTGGCTGAAGCCAGTTTTGCGGCAGGCTGCTCACGTGTCAGGCCGGCAGCTCAATCGTGAGACTCTGACCGGGAAGAGCAACCTGGATCGCAACCCAACCCACTCAAGTCCCACCTATGGCAGCACCTGGCATAAAAGGGCAGTGGCGCATCGCTTGGACGCTGCGCCCAACTGCGTCGATGTCGGGATAAAAGAAACTGCGCTGAGATGGGATAACAGCAAGGTACCTTGCGCTACTGTCCCGTCCCAGCACCGTTTTTACCTCTGGAACTCGATCTACCCGTTCCGCGCGTTCTTAGAAACATGGTATTATTGCACTGTGCGGCCGATTCCCGTAATTTATATCCGATTAAACACCCCGGCTCCCGCCTTTTTTTAATTCCCCGCAGACGGTGGTATAGAGTCAACCAACCATTCAGACAGTCCTGTGGCGGCTTGCCGCTCTGCCATCGGCGGAGTGATACGTAGTGATCGGCGAAAGCAAAGAGCCCACGCATGTTTATATTTCAGCGGGCCTAATTTTTGCAGCTATGTGGTATCTGACTAGATCTATTTATTCACGGAAACCTAAAAGAACAAAATAAAATCGAAAGCAAAGGCGCCACGCGACTGCCTGAAAGGCACTCCATTCGTTGGTTGACTCCCAGCGTCTGCGGGGAATTAAAAAAAGAAGGAAGCCGGACGTTAATCCGATTTAAATTAGGGAAACCTGCCGGACAGGGCAATAATTCGAGGTTTCTAAGAATGCTCGGAAACGTGTAGATCGAGTTCCCGCGGCAAAAACACGAACGAGTTCAGATTCCTCTTCAACGTGCACCTTTAACACAGCCCAACAGTGACGCTTCGAGCTTTTCCCTGCATCCGCGGTTATCAATTCCGGCCGAGTCGACCGCACGAGAGCACAATTCGGTCGCCGCTTTCCCTCTCGCCCCCCTCTCTCCGTCACGCACAGAGAGAAGGCGGAGCGCGTCCTTCGGGAGCGACCGATATGCGGGTTGCGCATACACGTACGAAAGCGCGAGCCGTGGGCGGCTAAACGGCATCGACCGTTGCGCAATGCGCCTGCGTGGCTGGCGCCGACGAATATCGCTACGCTGCACGCGGCGAGGAAAAAAAGCCGGTCGCGCTACTCGCAACACACCTGTTTCCCTCTCCGTCCAAGTACGGTGGCGTAGTTAGGGCCGCGCCTCAAGCCGGGACAGGCTCCAGAGGCCAAACACACAAATCGCAGGGGATGGAAACAGAAATAGAACCGTACGCCCACCGGGAACTGCCTCGCATGACGTCAGTCGCCATTCAGAGGGACAACGACGCACGCAACTACGCTAAACCTGTTCCAACGAGCACAGCCCGCGAGTCGGCCGAAAACGCGTCGACATTTAACCGCAAAAAAAAAAAAAAAAAACGGTGCCCGCTCACTGCGGCTTGCTTGCGGGCCCCTCACGAGCCCCCATTGCAAGCGTTTTCTTCAAACCAAGAGGTACACAAAAGGCGGGAACGCAACTCAATTGTGCTGCATATGCGTTGGTCTGTAAATATGAACTACGATATGAACAGGTTCCTCGACCTTTCCGAAAGCGCCGCGAGTTGTGTATGCGGCCAACATCTTGTCCTAGCACCCAAGATCCTTTCGTGTACGATTCGCTGTAAGGCCACCGCCCTCAAGCAGGACCAATTACAAACACAGCATACGAATGCCTTAGCGGCGGCCAAGTCTGCTAGAATCATCTGCAGTCTACGAAACAGGCTGCAGGAGGGAGGAGGAGCCGGAGATGAGCGACCGGCCTACACTCACCGACGACGACGCAGTGAAACCGTCCAGGCGGCTGGCTAACCGGACGTGGTCGTCACCGCATTCCGCTCCATCTGGCGCATGACTACGGCCCGGCCACCAACAACCACCACGTCATCGCCGCGTAAACAACGCGAAACTAGGCGACTCAGCCCCGCAGGCATCCTCCCGGCGAGGCAGAGATCCGCTCAGCTCACGAGGATGTCCCTTTTTCCGACGTCTCGGGAGACTACCGGGGGACTCCGGTTAGACAGGCGACGGGACCTTGTCGAGCAGGCGCGGCGGCGATCAGTGAGACAGTACACACGCACAAACCACTGCACCGGACTTAAGAACAGGCAACAGGAGCAGCACTTTCACTCGGGCCAACCGCACACCACCACGTGAGGAGAGGGGGGGGGGGGGGGGGTCAACACACCTCGCGGCAAGCGCACATACGGCAGAGACGGACACGTCGGCTCGCATCCACCACGTCGACGCTCGCAGCCGCCGGCGAAGCGCGGAAGGCAAATGCGGATGGCGACGGGTGAGGCCGCACCAGAGAAAAAGGGGGGCAGCCGCAGCTTCCCGAGTCAATCAGGCCCAAAATGCGGGTGCCCTCCCTCCGCTTCCCATATGATGCGAGCCGCCAGACACGGCTGCGGCAACCACCACGACGTTCGGGCCGGCTGCTGCTACGCGCACACGTCCCCCCGGCGCGTGTGGAATCCCCCCTCGCACAAAGGAAGTGACGCAGCCGGCCGATCTTCCGGCCGGCACTCGACGCCGGCGCGACGACCTCCGCAAGCGTCGAGGAGGCAGCAGTACCAGGCGGTGGCGGGGCACCTCAATCACGTGGCGGCTAAACCAGTGAGAGGGCTCTCCCGCCCTTCCTCCAATTCCGAACACATTACGGAGAGAGCAACGGCGAAAGACAAGTCTTCGCCTCGCCGCCGCCCGGGCTTTGGAAAACCCGAGGGTCGCCAGCCACGTTCCTCGACGGGCGACCAAGGAGGGAAGAGAGAAGGCGCCAGACGGGCGCGAGAAGAAAAATCGGCCGGCCTCCGCGGCGGCCACACAACTCGTTCCTTCCTCGAGTGCGCGCATAGCGGACGGGTGACGGCGACCACGGGCACACACACTGCTGACGTCGCAAGGACGACCGGAGGTCGCCAGGGAGGACACATCGCGCAAGCGGAGAAATAAAACGCCACCACCATCCTACCTCCGCCCATGCGCGCTCATACGCACCTACCGCAAGATCCCCAGGCCCGATAATCCGGCGCACGCTCGAAGGCGCATTCCTCGACTAGCACACCGATGACCTGTTACGTCGCCGGCACTCTCTCGTGGAAGCGAGGAGGACGCGCATGATGTGACGGGGCGTCCGAGAGTCGGGGTCAACGCCGAACGCAGCAGCTGTTACAGCTGCGCCGCTCATTCCTCAACAGCTGCCGTCTGGCTGCGTGCGACCCTGCCGTGTGACGAGAACGCACTAAACTCCACTCACGCATCGAGTCCCCTTAACCCTCCCCCTGTTCTCCGGGTTGGATACCACGGCCAGGCCGACCATTAATTGAAGATAAAGCAGTGCTCTTTTGTTAAAAACAAAATCCCCCCCGCAGAGATGCAACATGTGCCGCTTCCTATGCGAGCCGTAGCACACCGCCCCTACACTATACACGCGAAGAATACACCTATATTGGAGTAAAAAGGGAGTACCTAAGCCGTCTTCTAGCGCATTCCCTTTTATAAAAGGCAGTGCCCTAGAAGCAAGGTGCTAGAAGACAGCTTTCTTCCTTTTTACTCCTTTCTGTTTCGAGTGTACGGCAAAAGCGGCCGTAGAACGGCCGTGCAGACACAAGAGCGACGTATCTCCACTCTCAGTGAAGGTGGCGGAGGAGGTTTACACACCAGGAACGGCGGCGGCGAGGAACAAGCGTGGCCACGGAGGACGTGCGACGCAAAGATGAATGACGTCCACCACCCCCGCAAGAAAAGGCGCTAACACAAGGCCACTCAATACACACGCGTCGGCCGCGCGGTCTCCGGGACGTCAAGCGCACGCGTGGTGTTACTATTCCCGTTACTATTACGAGGAGGAGAGGGCGACGGGGGCTGCCCTGCGGCAAACAGCGGCGACCGTGAGTTCGGGACACGACGGTAGCAGCGATCGAACCAGACGAAGGGGAGAGGGGGTCAGGGAAGTAAGCGCAGCCGGACGCGCCTTTCTGAAAAAGACTCCTTTCCAAACGAAGAGACTCAATTTGTGAGAGCGAATGTCGCCCAGACAAAGACGAGTCCTCCCGTCGAAACGTTGGCAAGCACTCGGAGGATTTCCCCTCCACTGCACATTTTGTGCGTGTCCTTGTTGCACTTGTCACGACGTAACTACCAAACGGTCCCGCTGGAGCGCAGCCGCTAAGTCGTGCCGCGATATCGTTCGCACCTAACGGAATCGTCTACGAAAAGCGGATACTCTGGCTTTTGAAAGATACACCAGCGCCTCGGTGGGACACCGCGTACTGGACCACGATCAATGACTGAAACCAGAAGTTAAAACAAATAATCAATAGATATGAACTGAAATTACGGTGGTTAAAACGTAATTTAGCCACTTCACTGCAATAAGACGAACGCAACTGCAACAGATAACTAGCAAATAACGTGGCGCTAATTACAGTCAGTCAGTAGTTGCAAGCAACCGGTGTAACCTGCAACGATGACCTGTAACCAATACCTGGCTGCCAAAAGAGGAGGTAAAGATCGCTGGCCACAACTACCGCCGCAATCAAGCGTGGCCACTACAAGAGCGGACAAAGCAGGCGCGACTAAACAGCGGCGTCGGTTCGGAACAGCGCGCCAATCCTTCGCCTTCCCCAAAGCGGAGGGAGGGGCAGATTCAGATCGCATTCAGTAGTCACTGGATGGATTCCTGGGCTGAGAGCCGCGCGTGTGGCTTGACAAAGGCCCAGGAACCATTTACATGGTGGCGACAGCAATGCTTACATTTACAGGGAATCCGTATCTAAATCCCCCAACCCGTGAGAGAACGACTGTCCAGAGGAGGACCACACCTGCCAAGCCATCCTGGACGGCGACCACAGGCGTGCCGGAACGTCCTCTAAGGCGCCCACTACGCAGTCCTACGTGCAAATGATCCCCTTTCTACCACAGAGGCGATGACGCTCAACGAACGGCTATGCCGCTTGTCAACTGGGCAAGCGACTACCGACACCACCGTCAAGTGCCACCGGCGCGCAAGCGAGAGACAGGAGAGCGCGGGTGGCGTACCGGCGGCGGCCGCTGGGTCGCAGCAGCATGGCGGCAGAGTCTGGTCGGCGGCAGCGTCCGCGGCGACCGCGGCAGCCGCAGAGGCCCTCGGCTTGGCGGGCCGGCGCCTGCGGCGTCGTCGGTCGCCCGCGGGTCTACCCTGCGACGGCTCCGTCCTGCTGCTGGTCGAGGGGCCAACCGCCCACAGCCTAGGCACGTGGCCCGGACAACACGAGCGCCAGACGGGACACGCGCACCCCCCCTCACGCTTCGGCCTTCTCTTCGTCGCCGACCCAAGGAGAAGCCCCAGCGCCCTCTGAGACGCGGTACGCGGCCGACTTGCAACGACAGCGGGGGTGGCCACAAAGGGGACCACAATTAGCGATGGGACGGCTCGGGGAAAAATAATTTTGAAAAAGGAAAAAGTTTTTTTCCCCACGGATGAAAAAAACCTGACATGGTCTAGAGAGCCGGTAAAAGCATCATCATCATCATCAGCCTGACTACGCCCACTGCAGGGCAAAGGCCTCTGTCTTTTGCCAGCTGCAGCCACCGTATCCCCGCGAACTCCTTAATCTCATCCGCCCAACTAATTTTCTGCCGCCCCCTGCTACGCTTGCCTTCTCTTGGAATGCACTCCGTTAATCTTAAGGTCTGGAGGCTCCATTACCTTCGCATTACATGCCCTGCCCATGCCCATTTTTTCCTTTCGATTTCGACTAGGATGTCATTAACCAGTGTTAATTCCCTCACCCACTCCGCCCGCTTCCGATTAACATAATACCTATCATTTTTCTTTCGATAGCTCACTGCATTGTCCCTGGACCCTCTTCGTTACCCTGCACGTTTCTGCCCATAGGTGAGTACTGGTTGAAGTGTCATGTGATCGCATTGTGAGCAACTGGAATGTAGTGTCACATGAACGACTGTGACTTGTGTGATGATGTATGAGAAGCAAGCTGACGTTTTCAGATGCCTGCGACATTGCGAAAAGCATCGAGCTAGCGCAGAAGGAAAGTCACGAATTTCAAACGACGGGGGTGAAAGGTACAGTCGACGCTGTACGTCATAAGCCAGGTGGTGGGAAACGGCCACAGCATCGTGAAACTTCAACCGGTGCAGGACTAGCAAGGGACCGAGTGTCTGAATCGCCGGACTGTTCCCGGTGTGGCTCAGTGCACGAAGCATCGAACTGCAAATTTCGCAAGTATCACTGTCGAGCCTGCCAGCGTTAGACACTTGGCGAAAATGTGCAAGTCTAGAGAATCGCAAATTCAGTAGCTGAGGAGGAGGCGGATTGTGACCAAGTGTTGTTGTACAATGTCTATTCTTGTGCAAACACGGGTGCATCTGTTTCCAATGTGCCAGAAACGCTATACAGGAAATTCTGGCCCGGTCTACCTAAAGAGCCTTGCCACATAATGCTGAGGACATATGGTGGGTCGCCGCTAACAGTCACAGGTAAGTTGACGGTTCCAGTGAGGATTAAAAATGCGACGAACGACTGTGCAAAACAAAAACTAAACCCCCAAAAAAGGGCTTCATTTAAAATGTTTCAGAAATATATTTCGGGGTGGAGCCATTACATCATGCTTACCTTTCTGTTGGTAAGACTAAACTACAAATGTTGCGCATTTCTGTCCTACCCGATAATGTGACTACAGAAAATTAAACGATTTTTTAATCAGCTGCTATCTGCTTAAAAAGAAGAAAAGCTCCCAGTCATTCTTTAGTCTTGTCCACATAAGAGGCACATATTTCTCATTTCTGAAAAAAAATTTGTGAGTGCTAAGTGACAAAAGGCGCTGCGAGCAGTCAAATCAATTGGACGGGCTCCACAGGGGCTACGTCGAAAATCTCTCCCATCCGCGTTAACTTTCACCCACGAAACAAACCCTCGCCGGAATAATCAGTAAGAATGTTCAGCGACCAAGAGGACACCATTATTTCGGAGCTGGGTGCAGTTGTTCGAATCTTATAAGAATATAAGGCTCCGATCAAGTCGGACTGCTAAGCCTAGCGTTCGAGCTCACCGGGTCGGCGGCCTTCAGGCCCACACCATTTTAGATCAGAATACTCTCCTGCACTGCAACATGTGCAGACACCACAAGAGAGCTCTTTATACTGTGTTACCATTCTTTCTACTGCTTGCATACTCTCCCCGTCGTATCCTAGCGACGAGAGTAGACTGCTTCCCTATCACGTGGTTCTCTTTGTATTTCGCAGGCTTTCTTTTAAGGCAAATAAAAAGCTGCATCAGTGGTACTTGGTTGCAAACACGGCAGCCAGTTATTCTTTTATGGGATCTACAATTCCTGCATGACACTTTCTTCCTGAAGGCAATAATTAATAATTAAAAAGCTAGAAAATTAGTCTGCTAATTAATTACATTTGCATAACAAAAAAAAAACTGCTGACTTGGACACGCGACTGGCAATAACCCTCAGTTGGTCTCACGGGGCTAGGGCACCTCACCTTTTTTAAAAGCTTGGTTACATTTAGCTGGGACACCCTGTATATGAACAATCCATGAAGAAGTTTTTTCGATTCAAACTTCAAGCCTATGTGGCAATGAATTATCTGAATATTCTTATTTTTAGTATCATCCCAATGTTCTCAAAACTCCTAAAATTGCCATAAATTTTACACCTCTAACCGCAACCCCAACCCCGAAGGAGGAAACAACACTATTCAGGCACCAAATGGCCCCTCAACATGGTGCTTCAAGAAATGCTGTATTACTGGTTGGTGCAATTACCTCGAGCATTTCTCCTTCGCCGACAAAAAAAAAGGGGGGGGGGGGGGGGGAGATCTTCCCTCCCACCCAGAGGTCAAGCAACCGCAATGTTTTCTGAACCCTCTCCACAGCAGGGCAATGCGCATTCTTTTCCGATCTGCCAACCTCTCATCGTTCCGGAACAGAAAGTTTGCCCCCTCTTATCCAACAGGCACCCTCCCTTTCAAGCTTTTGGGAGATTGAACCCAACCCAGTTTTTTTGTCTGTCACCTTACTGCCTCTTTTTCCGGGGTAGCAAACTTGGTTGGTTTCTGCTTTAGCCTAGGCCTCGTGTATGGCACGTGTCTATGGGGTTTTAAAAGCAACAAATGAGCACAGAATACAGAGTCGACGCAGCAACCAGCCTCTCCGGTGTTATAAAAGCTCTGCTGAGCAGCATTTTTGCTCTCTGCAGGAGCATGTCTATCAAGTTACGCACGTGCTCTCATAAGGAACCACATACAATTCAGTCACCAAGGTTTTTTGACCACGAGGGTACCTTTTCTTTGTTGACGCATATAAGATGCCGGTATCCAATGTGCTTGTAGCATTTTAAAGTACCATGACACAGGAACACTTTCCGAACAGCAAGGCTGCACCACTGCTATGCCTCGCATCGACTTTCAGCTGGAAGGTAAGAATCGCCACGACTGCCATTGCACTGTCGAAAAGTGAGCTAGTCATCCAATGAGACTTCGTGACAAAGTTTTAGAGAACACAAACAGACGCCTCCCGGGACAGCCTATGAGCTTAGTAAGCACCACCCATTTTACATGCCTTTTTTAACAAACAAAACCTCAATAAGAGCAAATGAGGTAACTCCAATAAGAATTATGAACATAACAATAATGTTCCGATATCAAGCCTCCCACATTATTTCCAATGCCAGGTCCAGGCACGCTTGCAAACTTCATACTTTTTTTTCTTGCAGAACCTTGACCTGCAGCGGATCCTCCATTGGCTATGGTTGGCCGATGGTTTGAGATTTTGTTATAATCGTAATGTTTCAAAATTTGCCTGAGGTCTCAAACCCCCCCCTAGTTTTATGTTCATGCAAATAAGGTAGTCATTTTCCCACTGCTTTGTCATTACTAATGATATCTCTAACAAATGCAACAAAAATTGAAAATTTTGCAGCCAACAAAAAATTGCATGAAAAATGCTTAAATCCACTATTTTTCTGCGAAATCACAGGTAACTAGGAGGCCTTAGACATGATGCTGGATTAAATGGGTGAGAATGAGTTTTGGTTTGGTTTGGTTTATTAGGGCTTAACGTCCCGAAGCAACTCAGGCTATGAGGGACGCCGTAGTGAAGGGCTCCGGAAATTTTGACCACCTGGGGTTCTTTAACGTGCACTGACATCGCACAGCACACGGGCCTCGAGTTTCGCCTTCATCGAAATTCGGCCGCTGCGGCCGGGATCAAACCCGCGTCTTTCGGGTCAGCAGCCGAGCGCCATAACAACTGAGCCACCGCGGCTGGTAGAATGGGTTTTGAGGCATGTAATGAAAGGTTAAACGGCAGCCTGACAGTCCTCAGTACGGTACTGTGGCACAGTGTTAAAGTGAAATCTTTACTACGCCACGTTCCGCTAGTTCCGGCGACTCCGTCGCTCTGACCTTCAGCCGATCCAGTTGCGGTGGCTACGGCCTCGCCGCGCACACTCAGTCGCCACAGCTGGAGCTGCCACGCACATTCCGTGAGTTCCGGCAACTTCAGCCGCTCCAGGATTGTGCTGGCTCAACCATGCGACTACCCCCGTCACTCGCCGCGGTGGTCCCGGTGCTGATGCGCACTCTTCTCCACCGCCACAGATGGAGCCGCCGCGCATATTCCGTGAGTTCCGGCGACTCTGTCGCTCTGACCTTCAGCCGCTCCAGGATTACGCTGGCTCAACCATGCTACAAGCCCCATCACTCGTCGCGG
This sequence comes from Amblyomma mixtum, assembly GCF_055824585.1. Lineage (NCBI taxonomy): Eukaryota > Metazoa > Arthropoda > Arachnida > Ixodida > Ixodidae > Amblyomma > Amblyomma mixtum. The sequence continues at coordinate 295,203,413 of NC_143013.1, read as the reverse complement.
TGGTTCCGGCGCTGACGCGCGCTCTCTCTCCGCCGCCGCAGCTGGAGCCCCCGCGCATGCACTCTCCCGCTGTCAGACCACGTGACTCACTGAGTGCTTGGCCGCGGTTGAAAGAGGAGCATACCACTCGCCTAGGCAGTGCAATACATTGCCATCGGTCCGAGCGAAGCTGGGCCATCTCTGAATGTGACGTGCAGAGGACCTTATACACATCGTCAGCAAGCGACATCTCACCACCCCGTGAAGATCAGCAGCTTTCACTTTGTATAACTAGGTTGAGAAGAGTTAAAATTTCAACAATTTCTTTGAAATTTCAGGCGCAAGCGCCACGTTCAAATGCCAAGTACCTGTCGGGTACACAAGCATGCACACCACAGCTGAGGCAAGCTTCCATATGTTTTCGAAAAACGGCAAGCAGTAAAAGATGTGCGGTACCGAGCGAACTGTTTTCTCTGATACTGCGTCCCAGTGCGATTCTTGCCTAATTCAGTGAAAATCAATCGAAGGTCTGCATCCTCTTCGCTAATGCCAGATGAAAACAAACCCTCTGCACCAGCTGTACTAGCAGTTCCACCTATTAGCGGCAACACAATGAAAAAAGCAGACATCCCGATAATACAAGAAGTGCTCCCCTTTCTCTCCCCTGGTGGGCAATTACGATAGCACTCCGCAACGGACAAGGACACAAGAGATGACACCACCCATCAGTTTCGCTCTTGCGACTTTTGTAGGCACTGGTTTGCAGCACAGTAAATTCATGCGATCAGTGTATGTGCGATCAAAAGTACAGGGTCGGTCAAAAGTTCCCAGCCGATAGGGTCTGCTTTCAAGCGCTACAGTCAGGCAGTCTCGACACTCCTCGAAGCCCAAAATCTCTACAGAGGATGGGAGAAGAATCACTCTCACCTTTGAGAACCTTGATAGCTTTATTGCCATCATAAGTGGCAGGTTATGCCGCTGAAAGCAGACCCTATGGCCTGGGAACTTTACCAGACACCTGATATCCTCAACAATTATATTTTCGTTACAAATATAAGACACAGAACCGAAACTGACTTTTGATACGGATACTCACTACCGTACCACCGATACTTCCAATACATCTCTGAAATCGCCAGTATTAAAAAGCTGGTAATGCGTTTAGCTAGGTTAAAAAAATTTCTCTGGTTACTGGAATTTCTAATATATCCGGTAGAGAGCACTGTTTCTAAAAGGGTTTAAAGAAATCCGACCACACAGATTTTGTTTTTAAGCTCCATGCAGTTTCTTTAAGCTCTACTGTCGGTAAAGCTTGAAACTTGACATTTTTTCTGATTTTAGTTTCTTACTGCAGCATTTACTGGATTGCCTTTGCCGTGTGCAAAATGGGAAAGCTTAGTGCCCTAGGGAAAGCTGAACAGCTGTTTCCCCAGCACTGTGCTTAAAAGAAACTTGAAACCGAACATTCTGCATTAAAAGACAAAGAAAACCAGTCTGAAAGAGTCCCGCGATGCGGTTGAGCTACAAAAGAAGCAAATGCTAAAAGCCGCCCTTCCAGGAGAAGACATGCATGTTACCGTGTTATACTTGATGAAGACACCTGTAGTCAATGGGTACGAATGAAGCATTGCAATGCCAACTCAAGGATACCGGAGGCAGATAAGAAAATAAAGTTTCCCAGCGCCTCTCAAGGAGTACGGCTTGTTGTAGCACTTGCTTTTCCAAGCAGAAAGAATGTGTCAGCTAATGCATTTGGTGTTACAGCCACTAATGACCCCAGTGATTCACACCTGAAAGAGTGCGTGACCTTTGTCATGCTAACGAATTCAACAACAGCTTATGCAGTAAGCTACTCTACATGATGGCAGAAATCTTCCATTTCTGTTTCCAACCACCCCAACTTGAAAAAAAAGGTACAGTGCTCTAGCATTCCTATACACCTTTCCAACCTTGGCGCTGCCATATTGTTCCCTGGACTGCAGTGGGCACTGCTCTAACACGGTGGAAGCAGCGGCGGCGGAACCGGTTTCCAGCAGTCCAGAGAGGAGGCAATGAATTACAGTCGAGCCCGGATATATCGAACCTGAATATTTTGAATTATTGTATATATTGAACATACAAATTATCCCTTTGAAAATGCTGCATAAGAGTATAGGGAAGTCGCGCAGTGTATCTAATTCCAATTTCCCCAATCTTTCGCTATATCGAATGGCCCACAGTGTGCCTGCAAGCGGCGCTTCTAAAAGTACACATCGACATTCTAAAAGTACACGTCTTGTGTGCGGATACGGGTCAGCTCGTTGGCATTTGGCACTTGCTGGCAGCAATGGCCCTGTCATACCGTATGAGTAGGCGAACATAGGGTGTGCTCAGGGTGGCCTTCAGTCTCATACTCATTTACCACACCATGTCACTTTCATGTGGTGAGGCCGACCTAGCTACTGTATAATCTTGTATAAGGACCACACAGGCGTATGTGCCACACCCTGTTTTTGACTACAAAACCAAGTGTGTGCTTGCTTTTTTCAAATCATGTATAGGCTGCACCTGCAAAATTAACACACAAATTAAAAAAAATAAAGTACAGGACCTACACGAGTTTATACGGTAATTAAAGCCCAGGAGCAGCTCTTGCCTGGCATGCTTTGATGCTGTAGGCCTGGTGGAAACCAGCAGCACCTTAATTTTATGAGGTATTATTCTATTTATGACGAACTAGCAACAGTATTAGACAGACATTATTAGACAGAAGTACCGTCCGCTCCAGCTTTGATGCGAAGCAGGTTATACTGGGCAGGTTAGACAGGTGGCTTGTCACTGCAAGGAATGCATTGCTAGCATGGGTGTAGAGTACAGTTGAACCTCGATATAACGAAGTCCTACTTGCAGCCGAAAATTTCGTTACATCGCGAATTTCGTTACGTCGAGGTTCCCATGTTTCAGCTGTCAAAATAAAGTATATTTGGTTCAGGAACACTGCTTGTTGATGGGAACTTGTAAATCACTTATTGAGGAAATACGCAAGAAAATCGAGTAATAGTATCGCTAACAAGGGCACCGGATGTTTTTTTCTACATCAGGAGCATAACGAGTGATAGCAAACACCGCGACGGCATCATTTTTCTCCGTGTGCGCACAGCAAAAGAACGAGCGCAGCGCCTAGTACTGAAAGCCGCCACAAGATGTCGCTACTGGTATCATCATCATCAGCATTGAACATTTGCAGCCGGGGACGCATCAGAGAAAAATAAAGAAAAATGTTCGCATCGCTCACGCCGGCGCGGTGGGATTGTGCTCGCGGCGCGGTTATACTCCGACGTAGCGCGAGCGCGCGTGCGCGCGCGGCACGGCGACGTCACGTCCGCGAAACAGCGGCGCCCGATCGCCAGCGTGTTCGGTAGCGTGCCTCGATGCGCGCCCTCTCCCCCGCTCCGTGCGCACGGAGCGGCGGAGAGGGCGAGCGCATCGAGGCACCCTAGTGTTCGGCGGCTACCGGCGCGCTCTGACGGCGCCCGGCGCGCGGGCCGCGCCGAGAGCGCGCCGAAGCCGCCCACCCAGAATGCACCGCGCGCGCCTCCCACGCCACGCCTCCCCTCTACCCCCTTCGCCACTCGCCTCCTCTGCCAGGGCACGTTTTTTTTTTTTTTTTTTTCGCCGCTCACCCGTTTTAAAGGTACGACCACACTAGCTCCACGAGTTTGTCAACACTGAATACTTTTTTTTTTGTTGTTGTCTACGAGAACATCGCACGCAAAAAAAAAAAAAAACCAACGGACGCTGCAAGAAAATTCCGGTTTGCGCTTTCACGTTCAGAGTCTACAGCTCGCCAGTGGCGTCATGGCGCGGCGCGTCTTGAAACTTCCATGCCGCGGGCTTTGTATGCGCACGACAGATGGCGCGGCGGTACGTTCTCGCACACTGCCGGCAAAATTGGCGCGTAAAAGGGCAAATACAAACTGCGTTTCGTCTCGGCTAAACTTTTAACTCTCATTCGATTGTCAAGGTAGCTCCTGGCACATGCATGCGATGCGCAAGGACTTCGTTACATCGAAAGTGCGGAGCAAAATTACTTCGTTAAATCGCGAAAAAAAATACATGGTTTTCAATGGGGAAGTGATTGGGAAATGAAAAAAATGCGTTACATCGCGAATTTCGTTACATTGAGGTTCGTTACATCGAGGTTCGACTGTATTCTTGCTTATAGGGTACAGATAAGCTTATCTGTTGGCATTTTTTGAGCACAGAATTATCACTACAGTGAAAGCTCGTTAATTCGACCTCCGTTAATTCGGAAAATCTGATAATTCAACGGGCACGCGAGGTCCCTACAATTATACATAGGAGCCTATGGGGTGAAACTCTCGTCAATTCGAACAAATTTTGCCGTGCGTCGGTTATTTCGACTTCACTCATCAGCCCGCCAAGCCGGTGTGCCGAGAGCAAAAAGAAAAAACACTGCCACGAGCAGCGCTACTGTACGGCTGATAGGCCATCCGTATGGTCATTTTCTTCAGCAGCGTGAGCGAGGGCGAGGGAAGCGAGGTTAGCGGCGGCCGCAGCGACTGGCGTCTTTTTTTGTGCTTTGTTGTGTCTCAGCAGTAGTGTTGGTGTCGTCCACTCAACCCTAATCCTATCGACAGCAAGTCTCGTTTTGGCGTGTGCCGTCGTTTGAACCTGCGCTCCTCCACCTCCTCCCCATGCTGCTTTCTGCTTTCGAGTGGGTAGCTGGGTAGCGCACAGTGCCTGCGCGCCTCGCCTTTGTGTCCTGTCAGCTGACCGAGGATGAAATAATTGAAGTGACAGGCGCTGACAAGGACGACTCGATTCGTCGGAAGGTGACGATTGTGAGCAGTTGTCCCAAATGCCGAAGTGCACGGTGAAAGAAGCCGCAGAAGCCTTGTGTGCGGGAGGACTTCTGCGAACAAATCCCTGACGGTGCGTGTGCCGCGGAGCACCTGGCAGCTGTTAGAGCTATCGTAGTCGCTCAAATTCGCTCGAAAAAGCAGACAGTGATAACAGATTTCTTTGCCAAATAAAGGTACGTCCTGTAGCGGCAAACATTGTTTTTTGTTGTTCATTCGATAATTCGACACTTTTTCGCGGTCCCGTCAGTGTCGAATTAACGAGCTTTTACTGTATATCGAACTATATCGCAAGCCCCTTCCAGTTCAATATATCCGGGTTTAACTGTATTGGCTCAATACTGAAACCTTCAAAACCCCACATACATGCAGCTCTTAAATTATGGTTTGGTTCACGAGGGTTTAAGGGGGGACATGGGTCTTAGATCATGTTTTTTATTTACAGACCAAATGCAATGAAACTGCACAGACTTATTCAGTTTTTTCTGCTGATTTCAATTATGCAATTTGTTTATTTCTAGGCCAATTAGTTCCTGAGATATTATATATATCATGCCATTGTCTGCTGAAACAATAGAAAAGAAATGGGCCACCAGAAATTTAATTTTAATGTGTGGGTAGATACTACAATGTGTGAGGAATGCAACGCTGGAAGCAGTTTTCAGTTTTTTTGTCTGTGTGGACAAATGGGCTTAATAGTTAGTTTCATGTGTGTCATGTTTTCTGGCACTGTATGTCTGGTTAACTCACTTGAAAACTAACTATTAAGCCCATTTGTCCACACAGACAAAAAAACTGAAAACTGCTTCCAGCGTTGCATTCCTCACACATTGTAGTATCTACCCACACATTAAAATTAAATTTCTGGTGGCCCATTTCTTTTCTATTGTTTCAGCAGACAATGGCATGATATATATTAATATCTCAGGAACTAATTGGCCTAGAAATAAACACATTGCATATTTGAAATCAGCAGAAAAAACTGAATAAGTCTGTGCAGTTTCACTGCATTTGGTCTGTAAATAAAAAAAAATGCTCTAAGACCCATGTCCCCCCTTAACGTCCCAAAGCAACTCCAGCTATGAGGGACGCCGTAGTGAAGGGCTGCGGAAATTTCGACCACCCGGAGTTCTTTAACGTGCACTGACATAGTACAGTACACGGACCTCTAGAATTTAAAAGAATAGGGTTTTGAGGAAAGGAAATGGCGCAGTAATTGTCTCATCTCAATGGACACCTGAATCTGGCCTTAAGGAAAGGGAGACTCCACTGAAATTTGTCCGTCACAGCTGGGATCTAACCAACGTCTTTTGGGTCAGCAGCCTTGACCACTTATCGACAGCACCTTGGATACAATGGCTTGGACAGTAGTAACTACACTGCTCTTGCATGCATTTGACGAAATTTTATATTAGAAATTTTGACTATGTCGAACTATTAGCTTTTTTTTTTTTTAATGCCTCTTCATTATAACAAGGTTAGTTCCATTTTGAAGTGTGTTCTAAAGAATCTGAAATCGTACCTTTTATCCTTTCTCCTGTCTTTGCGTCGGGGGGAATCTTCAACTCTGACTTCTCAACTGAATGCTCTGCTTGTCGTCACCAATATGCGATGAAAACATAAACCCATCTAAACTACAATGCGCTTACAAAGAAATGCGGTACAAAGGCATGCACAAGCTTGGACAACGACTACACCACATTTAAATTTAGGCAGAGAATGCTTGGAATGCCCTTCACTACAAAACACGCATCAACTTGACAAATTGACATTTCACCTCATTATACAACCATAAGCACACTTTGTATGCTACAATTTTTTTAAGGCTTCTGCTATTGATTTCCACATTTAAACGTATATGCTTTTCAGCATTCTACATTTGTGTGCTCCACTGCAGAACTGTCTCCACACAAAGCTGCGCTGCACAACCACGACCAACTGAAAGGGGACTGCGGTATTGGTCAAGCTGTGTCGAAGCTTTTCTTTGTACTGTACTTTAACTACAAGGCAGGAAAAGAGGTTGAAAAATACGGCCGGCCAACTCAACAGCAAGTGTGGCAAAACAGACCAGCAGGGCAGCAGCAGCCCTGGGAGAGGCACTCACCGTCTGTCGCCTCCCGCGCTGTCTCTACAGGTGGCACCGCAGCCGCGGTGGGCGATGTCTTGGTAGGTGCAGCTGCCACCGGGGCTTCCTCAGCCTCTCTCCTGGCTGCTGGCGGCGACACTGTAACTGTCGCCACAGCCTGAGGCACCTCTTCCACAACCACATGCGTCCTCCCTTCTGCGGCACTGTTCCGTGTGTCCACCACTTCCGCTGCTGGCACTGTGCTGCTCTCTGCATCATCGGCACACGCCGGTGCCTCCACCGGCTCGACGCGCGTCGCCGGAGCTGCAGCGGACTCTGCTGCCTCCGTTGGTGTAATGCCCTGTGAAGCCGTAGTGTCGGCGGCCACCCGTGGCTCCGCCGGGGCTGCCACAGCCGGAAGAGGACTGTGCGGCTCTCTCCTCTCTTCTGTGGCGACAACCACCTCACTTTCTTGCGAGCTGGTCGCTTCTTCGAGAGGAGTGGGTTGCTGTTGTTGCTGCGAAGGCTGCTGTGCCTGCTGTGGCTGCTGAGCAGGAGGTTCTAGCACCGGGGTTGGGGAGACTTTGGTTGGCGGTCCTGACGAGGCCGCCGCCGCCACCTGGGCAGCAAACATGCCGGCAATGTCGCTGGCGGCTGCCGCTGGCTGTTCCTGGAAGGGGCATCAGAATGGGTTCAGACAACTGCACAGTGGAAGGTGTACTTGACACAAAATTTTAGAAACCAGGCCGCTACAAGAAAGCCTAACTTCCTTGTATTCACTGTGTGCACCTGGAATAGACACAGCTGTATGGGATACTTCCTCTGGGCTAACAGTACCGTAGTATGGTGGAGCCCGCTTATAATCAATGACCGTCACCCGCCATTTGTTCATTTATATCCGGATGTTTGCAGTAAGTGAGCTGGTCATACTATAGATGAAAACCGCAAGAGACTTCACCGTGCATTTAGGCCTAGTACATAACTCGATGAGCGGCAACGTTTAGGTAACGAACATATATCAGCCACACTAAATTTGTACCCGTAAATGCAGTCATTGCTGAGTCTACGGTGCATAGGCTTGGTAAGGACAGAGTGTTTGCTCTGCGCTAACCAGCGACAGCCTTTCGCAGATGATCATGCCAGCATTACGCGTGGCCGCCGGTTTTCGCACATAAGAAACGTTCCACACTGTCTATTTTTGGGCCAGATAAAGCATAGAGGTACTTTGTGAGCTTAGCATGAACGCAGTGCCTTTTTGGGAAGCTGGTATGTAGCACTTATGTCCACGAAGCGCAGCCATCTATCCACTCTTGGCCAGGAAGCATACAAGCGTGCAGATCTGATGAAGTGGCCGCTCAAGCTCTCAGCTTTGAGCATTTAATCTGGCTTCTGATCTGCGATCAGAGCATGCGGCCCAGGCAATAACTGGTGCAACTGATGAATGCGCCCCAGCGCAGGCTGAGACGAAATTCTTCCCCTACTCTGTTCATGCATGATAAGATCTCTTTATGACATGCCACAGAGATGTATCTTCAGTAGTTCTGAAATGTCAAAACCCCGCACATCAATGAAATCTTGTATTTAATCATTCAATGCACTTCTCAATGAGCACACCAAATTTCACCGCTCCATGCCTAAATATAATGAAGTTTACCTCCGATCCCTGTGTACCCTTTAAGATGCTTTTGAACTATTTGTAACTTTTGGGACAAACTGAATGAAACTTACCAGCCTTATTCAGAATGGCAATTATAATTTGCAACAATATGCTAGAGCAAAATAAATAGCATCACTGGCTAGATCTATTCAATACGAATACAGTGATACCAATCTTATGGTTGTGACTAAAAAAAACATGCAAATATGCTCCGTAAGGCGACGTGATATGCCTGAAAAAGTGAAATTGAGAAAAATGAACATGAAGTTTCTGTTTAACCGTAACTTTCATTGGGACAGCACTATAGCAATATAAATAGCATCACTATGTAGCCCTATTCTTCAGCAACACGATCATGTCATACAGGAGGTATTCACTGAGGCCGCGCTACCAGACGGAGCGAGCGTCGTCGCGGCAAGCGCGCCATGTTTGCGGTCGTTTCAGGCCAGCTCGCGCAGTGTCACGGTGCGCCGTGAGGTACCCGGCCTAACTGTTAGTGATCCGTAATACAGTGTAGTCCATTTATAACGATATATCGGTTATAACTATCAAATTATTTAGATTTATCAATTTTCCCATTGACCCTATGTAAAAATAAACCACATATAACGATACGATTATCGGCGATATATCGGATACAACGATAGAATTTTGACCGCCTGGAAAGTATTAACTAGGAAATTTCGTATGAATGTTTGCAAAAAAAAATAGAATTTGAAGAGAATGACGGGAAAAGTGCCGCAAATAGACCATTGTGGAGAAATCCGCAAGGAGGCGATGCATGCGGCCTTTGGAAGTAAGCGCCATCATCATCGCAATCGCTGGAGAGAGAAGGTGGGGAGAAGGGGAGCGTTTGCTTGGCCGCCAGTCCGTTGGCCACCGCCGTGCCGTGCGAAGGGTGCGGCCGTATCGCTATCGCCACGATCGCACGATTGTACGTGGAAGATGGCGCCGACTAAGCGGACGACGATCTCTCTCGAGGTGAAGCACCAGATTCACAAGGATTTCCGGCAGGGCTTCAAGATAGGAAGCCTCACTAAAAAGTATGGGCTTTCGCAGTCAACTATTTCGACCATAATCAAGGCTGTAGATGTCCTCGAGAAGGCCGGCTCCAGCGGCCACAACGACCAGCGAAAGAGGGTTAGAGACCCTTTGTACAGAGATGTCGAAGAGAGTCTCTACCAGTGGTTTCTGAACGCTCGCAACCGGAATGTTCCGATCACAGGACCGATTCTGTCTGCAAAGGCGAAGACATTCGCTTTGCTTCTGGGACGTGAAAACTTCCGAGCCCGGCGGAGGATGGATCCAGAGGTTCAAGGATCGCCACGGCATTGTTTATAAAAGCGTCGTCGGGGAGGCTGCCTCGCTGGACGTGTCGGCGAAAGAAGAGTGGCTGGCGACAAAACTGCCCGAGCTGTTGGAGCGCTATAAGGAAAAGAACATTTTCAATGGGGACGAGACAGCGTTGTTCTACGAAATGCTGCCTTCAAGGACGCACGCGCTCAAAGGGGACCCGTGCATAGGTGGAAAGCACAGCAAGGTCCGAGTGACTGTTTTTGTGCGCCAGCATGGATGGTAGCGAGCGTCTCAAGCCGTTTGTGATTGGGAAATCTAAGACGCCCCACTGCTTCAGGAACCAACATATTCCAGTCCGCTATCGGAATAACAAAAAAGCGTGGATGACTCGTGACCTGTTTCAGGAATGGCTGCTCGAGTTTGACGGCGCAATGGAACGAAAGAAGAGGAAAGTTGTCCTACTCCTCGACAATTGCTCTGCACACAGCATCAGCGTGAAGCTGACGTCTGTTGAGTTGGTCTTCCTGCCTCCGAACACCACGGCAGGTCTGCAGCCCATGGACGCAGGCGTAATTGCCAATTTCAAGGCCCTCTACAGACGTCGCATGCTCGAATGGCTGATCTTAAAAATAGACCGCTCGATATCGCCAGAGCATGCTTCCGGGCCTCCTCACCTGAAGGTGAGCTTGATCGAAGCGGTGCAGTTTGTGTATGGTGCGTGGTATGAGGTGAAGCAGTCCACAATCAAGAACTGCTTTAGAAAAGCAGGCTTCGTGCGTCCCGACTGTGCGGTCTCAGAAGGGACAGATGACTTGCTCCCTGAAACTGCCGATGTGGGTGCACTCTGGAATCATGTTGCCGCTTCCGACAACGCCGGCGGAGCGCTCTTAGACGACTTTTTGAACGCTGACAACGCTGCTGCTTCGTGTGAGGAATTCATCGATGAGGCCATTGCCGAGGAGCAGCTATTTCGACAAAAAGCGGCATCGAGCGATGATGAAAAAAGTGATGATGACGGCAGCATTGACAACGATGGCAGTGACACCACCCCGCCAGCTCCAATGTCTTCACGAAGTGCCTTACGGTCCACCCAGTCGCTGATAGGCTTTATGCATGGTACAGGACTGCCGCACATGTACGCGCAGCAACTAGAGACGATGCATACGGAAATAATTAAGCTTCAGCTGCCGCTCAAGCAAGCGCGGATTTCAGACTTTTTTAAGCGTGATTAACCTATTTATTCTCTTTATATGTACAGCAATAAAGTGTTCAGTGTTCTTTAGTGACTAGCTTTGTTCTATCCGACTGAATCATCGCTGGCAAGTAGGTAAGTCTGCATGCACGAGAAAATGCATGCGTGCTCTCGTTTGCTTTTTTTTCTTTTTTTTGGCGGTCCAGATATAACGATAATCGGTTATAACGATTGAATTTTCCCGTTTTCTCAATATCGTTATAAGTGGATTGCACTGTATATTTGTACGTTGTTGAATGGGTCAGCGACCACTTATCTTTATGGAGCGCATATTGTGCATGAAGTTTGCAGCAAAATTCTTCTGCAGCAAAACTGGCTGGCTGCGCTGCTCGCAAGAATGTGCACAACTTGCAGCTTTTAATATCAGTTGATAACTGTCAGCTAGTCATGCAGGGCACATAGTGGATACACAGCACGATTAATTGCCGAAATTCCAAAACTGCCGCCGCAGAAATTTATAATTCAAGCGCCTAGCTGTAGTCCGCGAACTGCTGACGCTTCTCAGACGGTCTTTCAGCAGAAAGGCAAAGCGCCATAGCTGCCTTATTTACACAACAGAACGGTCAAACAAATACTGCCATGCGGTCGCAGCAAGAATGGCAGACACAGCGAGAATGTTTTGCAGTTTTGATTGTAGCTACGTAGCGCCGCTTCGTATGCACAAGACGTCTAGCCCTTTCGCAGCAACGCAGTGTGCAGCCATTCCGCTAGATTCAGTAGTAACACGTCACTTTCACCAGATAGAGATGACAAGTTAAGCTACAGCTAAGCGAACAGACCCTTCCAATTACTCACCTCTTCAAAAACGGCACTTAATTCAGCTGTCGGCACCCTCAGCACGGCTCTTGGACTCAACCGCTTGTCAAGTAATTGCACCCTCTCATAGGTTTATATCCTTTAATTCCTTGGCCTGCCAGCAAACTTAAGCCATGCACAAGGTGGGCCTCGATACCGGTGAATTCAACGCGCGGCAGCAGTCCTGTACGTCGCACACTGCGCCGGCGCCTCCGCTTTCTTACGGGCCGACCTTTTCACGAAGTGTATTCCTGTTTCTGAAGTGGCAGCTTCAGTACCCTATAACTCAAGTTCTATGAGAGCCAGGATGATAGTTTTACCCTTATTGCATTCCTTGGTGTCAAGAGAACCCAATGGCATGCATTTCAGCGAGTTTCCCGCAGCAAATTTTCTTCAAAACTTTTCCCAAAATACTTGAATAAAAATTGCACAAGTGCTCAAGGAATTGTTTTACACGAAATAAAATGAAATATCTAAGATCAGCACACAAAAATACATGTGGCCTGATAATTTCATTACTATATCTAGATTAATAAAATTTTCTTTTAAAGACCAGGGTCCCCCCCCTAAGTTGTATCCCACTCCCTCCCACAACTTCCCCACTCACCGAGGCTGCTGGAGGAGTGTCAGCAGGCGTCGAGTTGATGTCGTCTAGAATGTTGCGGCCTGTGGCGGGGTCCTTGATCTCAAGGATGTGCTTTGGCCGCTGCTGCAGCGGAGGAGCTCCCTGCTGGTAGCCATGCTGGGCCCTAGGCGCCTGCACCTGGGGCGGCGCTCCGCCACTTGGTAGCGGCACGGACATCATCCCTTGTGTGTTGTAGTACACCTGCGCAGCTGATGCCGAAGCAAGAACGGACAGGAAAAGTCACGCACAGTACACAAACAGTACTCGGGGAATTCGGTAACACCACACAGACAAACCTCCAGAGTCACATACTTCCTCTGGCAGAGAAATAGTCACGAGACTATAGCAGACCCCCACAAAAGTGATAGATATGGTCACCAGTCAATCTTGGATACACCGAATTATTGCTGATGTTGAATAGACGGAACAGCCCCCATGCATTTATCAAAGTCACGTTCAATACGTCAGACAACACGCCATGCCTCTGCTTTTTTTCTCCGAATGGTGGTCTTACAGTTACTTTTCACATGAAGAGCTGTGTCAGCAGCGCAGCCTTGAATGACTCCTGCACTAGCACTGTGAAACTGCTTGACGAGGTGACCGTGGTGCGTGCTTGAGGGTCAAGTTCAGTCTCATACTGGTTTTCCACATGACAGCGCTGCTATGTAGAGAAGCCGGAATTCCGGACACTGCTTGTCATGCAGTGAAGCCAAGCTGACCAAAGGGTAGAACAGCGTCAGTCTCCCTGGTGTGCTACTCTGCTGATGGCATGGCAGAAACCAACTGTATTTAAATTTTGTTTAGATTCTGTTTACAGTAGTCAGGTAACAGGATCTGAACTCTTATGATAAGCAACGGCTGGTTCCAAAACGCCGTCCTCTGTGGCTTCGATGCAGAGTATAGACTGATGGTAGAACGTTCCCTTTAGAACTGGGGCAGTGGTGGGCACCTGTGCTCTGTACTCTGGCTTCAAGGTTACAGATAAGCTTATTGTCAAGTATTATACACCAAATTATCAATATATCAAACCATTTTGCAATCCCTTTCAAGTTAGACATATCCAGGATCAACTGTACCATTTGGGCAACTCACAGATAGGACACCAAGAAACATGCTATTGGCAATTTTCACCACCTAGAGGGGGCGCTGCAATGGCAGTGTTATGGAGGACTGCTTCGAGGGCAACTAGAAAGAATCGGGCTTGTTTTAAAATTTCGGAACAAAGCCGCGTTTGCCAATGGTGGCAATGTCTCGTCAGCCTCTCATACAGAACTCAAGAGAAATAACAGAACTAAAAGTGCATTTTTCTGCATGTAGCACGACAGGTAATCAAGAACCATCAACCCTCAATTTGCCATGTTGCTTCCCAGAAAAACTATAAAGTTCACCAGTCAGTGTCATTTATGCTGCAAATGAAAGCCGCAGCCTTTGATACTTTTTGGTGCTCATAAATCTGCCATAAGCCATCTGTTAATTTAAATATGGATACTGATTCTTAATCATGTGCACAGGTGGAACGCGAAAATGAGTTCGCCTTTTGCTGTGTACTGTCACCATTCAAACCAGGCCAGCAGGAACAAAGCATTGGCAGTGCAAAGCCGGTTTACATCAAGCGGCATTACTGGACTGGACCAAATCAAGGTTTTGCACAAGTTGCCCTGGGGAAGGGAGGTATTTGCACACTTAAAGCCGAAACCTGTCAATTTCACCTTCTAGGGGTGGGCCTGAACGAAATCAGCCCCTCTCTCTGTAGGCCATTTTGCAGTTGTTGGTCACTGAGTAGCCTTACTGCCAAGAGGTAGGTCAGACTGAACCAAAATCTTCCAAGGAATTTGAAGGAATGCATCTGCATTTAAGATCCTCCAAGGACCTTTAAGCATGTTATAAAAATCAAGGATGTTCAAATATCTCAAGAGCATGTACAAAAACCTGCTCCAAGTGGGAAACAGGCTAAAAAGAACCTGTCGCGCAAAAAGGCATGCAGCTGTCGTAGCACTGCGGCAGATCGAAGAGTGACATCCCATAGTGAACTTACTTTGCTGGGGCTGGAGGTAGGGCTGGTGGTGGTAGACAAACTGTGGCGCTGGGCTGAACTGGCCGGGCCGCTGAGAGGCATACGGCTGCAATGAAGAGGACAAGCACAGGAGACGGGAGTGTTCAACACTATCCATAATTTACAAGCCTGCACGACAGTTACATTCAAAGCATGAGCCACTGCAACCGCTTGCAATGGCGAAAGGTGGTCCACTTTGTTGTAGCTGTTCATGGAGTTACATTTGCTAAGGTGTAGCAGGCACACATAAAAGCAAGTATATGAAAGATGTGAATCAATAATGCAAGACATGGCTTAGCACTGTGCACTTTAAAAAGTTCAGTTGCACGGCCTCTTGCAACTTTCGTTTCGACAACCCCACTTCTTCCTGGGAGCTTGAACTGTTCCCATACTACTAATGCACACTAAAAAAAAAACACCACAAACCAAAGCTGTCCTACCTGCAGCCTTTAATGTGCCATCTCAATTAGCCCCTGAGCTACAGCTGTAAGCATTCTCTCCATGTTGTATTCCGTCCTGAACATCCATTATGTCACAAGCCCAACAATATTAGCAACATAAAACAAAACAAAACCTGATCACATTTTAAATGAGGTGCATGCCTCATTGCCTATAATCCCTCATTGTCTATAATGCTTCTTGCCTAGTTGAGCCTGGCATGGATCAACCATGCAGACACACACCATGTGTGGCATCCGCAAAGCACATATGCTTGCTTCTTGAGATTTGTTAAGGGTGGACAGTAGCCTAAAAAGTGAAGTTTCGAACCGCTTGCTCAATTTCACTGAACTTTGAGGGGCTAGTTTTTATCACAAGTGGCACATATCTGCAAACATTAATTATTCTAGAATAAGTATGTGGCATGTTATGTAACCTGTATGACAAGGATGACTATGCTTGCTTAGGAAAACTATTAAACTATTGTTCAGGAAAAAGAATGGTAATTTTCTCAATTTTTTTTTTGTGTGTGTTATGTAGCCTTAGGAGTGTCCACAGAAGTGCATAATTATTTTACTTAGTTTTGCTACACTTTAAAAAAATGCAACCAATAAAGAATGGCATTGGTAATCTCCCACTTTATTTCCAAAGTTTCGATGCTCAAAAAAACTCCTCCAGTAGCATAGGCCACCCCATCTCTATGTGTGCTGCTCAGCAGCAGTGGCTTCAATCTGCCGATTTTTTCAGACCACCTTTCAGCTCTGAAGTGCTCTTGCTTGCACCCGCACCACACATAGTTCAATCTTCTCCTCAATGACCTTAGTAGTGTGTGCCACAAGAAATGTCCAGCTTGTCTGAGACACTTTTGAGTTCCTTCGGTCCTTCACTGAGGTGTAAAACAGCCAGTGCTGCAGCTGTCTACAGTTCTGAAAGAGGCAAACTATCTTTGGGCAATCCTTTCACACCAACGAGCTGAACGACTCGTTGGCATTCTGCATCTGCATACGTGAGCAGTGGACAAGTAGGTCAGTGCTGGCAAGCCTGTTAATCAGGGGCACAAGCTCCTTGGCAATGTCCCTGCCGAATGCCGGGCAGTGCGCCTGAGCCACTCGCGGCAAGCAAGGCCTGGTGCCTGTTGTAGTGGCACCAGGAGTCCTCACCACGTGGGCAGGCTAAACGTAGTGGCAAGTCACTGGTGGAGTACGAACGAAACAGGCTGGCCATAACCCCATTCTACCTCCATCTAATGTCATGGGAGTTTCCTTCCTATGCAGATGCATAGAATGCCGTCAGTTTCTCGGCGACTACCTTTGTGAGCACTTCTCTGCCTCCCGCACCTCTCAATCTCCCTTCTCCAGCTTTTCGATCCCAGCTACGGCCCATTTGGTGTCATCGTTTACACAGTCTGATTACGTCCTTATCACAAAGACCTAGCTTAGAGACATGCAAAAAAAGCTTTACTGTCTCCGTCGCTTAGCATTGCAGCACACTGCATGTTGTGCAGCTCTATGGACCTGCTGAATATAATGCCAGCAGCATCCACCTTCAAGGCGTACGAACAGCCCGAAAATTTGTTTTTGGCAGAGTTCCTTGAGTGTCCTGGTCCATTACTCGTGACTCATCGCCAGGCTTTGGCCCCAAGCTGCATGCACAAGAGTTGCTTTGGACCAAGAAGTCGAGACCCCAAGGCCAGAGTACACCTCAACCGCAGCACCAAGCCCAAAGTGGGAGGTATGACCTCCCTTGTGCCAGGTTCTGTTGTAGCCAACTCAAACATCGAGCAACTAAACGTCTTGGGCTGCTTTCCTTTTCCTAACAGCCTGCGCAGCATCGCGCATGGTGTTGCGCACAGCGTCCATTGCAGCGCTCTGTATC
Source organism: Amblyomma mixtum (assembly GCF_055824585.1). Taxonomy (NCBI): domain Eukaryota; kingdom Metazoa; phylum Arthropoda; class Arachnida; order Ixodida; family Ixodidae; genus Amblyomma; species Amblyomma mixtum. The sequence continues at coordinate 295,186,516 of NC_143013.1, read as the reverse complement.
TTCTCCTATCAGCTGGTAGGTCTTCAGATACATTGGCTGCGGACTGCTCGTGCTTGCAAACGAATTCTTTAGTGCTACGAGGTTAATTCCGCAATTTCTGGCTTGCCACTGTGAGATGTCTGCGGACGCGCTTTGCTCGTCCCCTGTGGTTCGCTTCCCCGCAGTACACCCTCAACTCTTCCCCGGTGGTTCGCTTCCCCACAATGCACCCTCCTTAGTTACTTTAACTAACAGGGAAGGGCGCTGGTGTCACAGCGACACGAGCGCCACGGATGACGTTTTTGCTCTGTGCTTGCGACCGGGGAAGACGTTCACGCGCAAGTCTCCGCTATCTCACGGGGAGGCGGCCTCATGGTGGGAACATGCTCCCGCCAGCCCGTCCCGTCCGGCCACGGAGTTTCGCTCGTGCCCTGGCGTGGGCAAAAGTTCGCTCGTAACCGTGCTGGTGAGTCGGACGTCTTCGATTCCTGAGCGCAATTTGTTGCTAGCTGGCGTTGTTGTAGCAATAAATGCCTTGCTTGCGTCAGCCAATGTGTCGTTCTTTTGTTCCCTCAGAGCAAGGTCCGCCGTGGTCAGCGCGCTCGGTAGCGTACACGACCACGGAGTGGGGTCCGGCGGTTTTGAACTGTGTCAGCCGCCATTAAATGGAGGACACATATTTATATCTCCCCTATGAAAACCCCAAAGATGCAAGGGTAACTCTGGCTGACTGCTCTATCCCATGAAGGGAGATTGCGGAACTTGGCTTATGTTTCCGCACCCGCTGCACAGAAAAACAAACTGGAGGTTCGCACTAGCACCAATTTCTCCTAAATCAAGGAGACTGCTTGAAGAACAAAGGACACAGAAGTGCGCCGATCATTGTTCTTATGGCCGTTACATCCACAAAATGATGACCAGTAGGCACTTCAGGCCCATCACTGACGTCATTGACGAGTTGAATCATTGCAAATGTGACATAACGAGCGCAGCCATCCAATCAAATGCAGTCAGAACATCGCAGTCATCTGCAAAAGCAGTTTGGATTCCTGGTCTCAATGCAGTGGCGTCTGGGCTTGAGTGAGCTGCTTCGTTCGCCAGCGATCGAGTCGTGGTAAGCGATAACAGCCAATAACAGTGCTGCCGGTGGTCGGCCTGTGCTGAATCAGCTTCTCGCTTTATCAAAGAAGCTTTGTGTACCAAAGCTGTTCCATGACGCAAACTTCATAGCAGGCATTCTTCCAACAAAAATGTAGATACAGAGAGGGGAGAAAGGCAGGGATGTTAACCAGAAAGGTTTCCGGTAGGCTACCCTGCACAGGGGAAGGGAATGAGGGGATTAAAGAGGGAAGAGAGAAGGAACGGGAAACACGGTCACAATCTGTCAATCAAACAAAAATGTATGTGTGAAGAAAACAGAAGCTGTGACTAGATTCCGCACCCAATGCGACTGAAGGTAGACTGACAAAAAAAGCCCTCGCATGGCACAAAAAAGACATTTGAAATGCCATGTGCTGCGTTACAGTGGTCAGACTCCACGGAATTGTGCAGTGCAATGATCGCAGCTCTGAGAGAGCGAGCAATTCATGACTGATAAATCAATGTTACTAGTCAATTTCTTAATTTTTAACCATGCCAGGTGCTGCATGTTCATGCCATTTTTATTAGCTTCTTCAGCACCCAATTAATACCACCTGCAGTTAGGCTCCCAAGCATTTCAGTGCGTTACGTTTTGCCTCAAAGTATGCAAATGTATCGCCTCGGGCAAGCAGGTTGCTAGATTCCATTCCATGCCCAAGAGTTTTGAGAGCATATACCTTGGGCCAGGAACCGTAGTTATGGCTTTCACGCCTTTCACGTGGCCAGGCATATTTTGATAGCAACCTTTTTTTTTTTTTTTCAAATTTCCCTTTGTAACAGGACCACTGCATGGGTAGTCAATTTGAGCCACTGATTCTACAAAGCTACAGCTTCAACTGCGCTGAGATTTTGGACAAAACCCCAAGCCCGATGCACATCCATAGGCCGGCTGGTAGGTCCTTTACTGCCATGGCCTAGCCAAATCGTCGAAGGGCCACCGTGCACTTTCAGCAGTGTCTGACAAGCAACTCCAGCCCAGGAGCGAAAGCAGCATATTAACCTATGCCGAGGTAACACGCAGCACGGCATTGTCTGGAGGACACTCAGACATACTCTCTTGGTGCTCGGCAGCCACTGATAATATGAAGCTAAAAAGCTATGTACTGCGCCATCTCTTACTGAGGAGAGCGCCTCCTAGATCAGCCTGGGCAGGGAGCCACAGTCAAGAGAGTGAGCGGTGGCACAGGAGAAGAAGGGAAGTGACGTCACTAATCTTAAGATTATTTAGTGGCCTTAGTGGGAACGAAGTATGAACAGCGTATTATTGTCAAAGCGAAGGCTCAAGTTCAGATCTTTGGTTTCGTACAGTGGCATAGTTTTTATGCGTAGCATATTGCAATCACTCAGTTCAGCCCTTGGGCGCGGCCGGGCAGCCACCAAAGCACGTGACGTCACGTCACGTGGTGATCCGACGTCACCAAACCGCATGAAAAAATAAAATAAAAAAGAAAACAAAAACAAAAAAGTAAAAACAAAAACAAAGGGAAAAAAAGAAAAAAAAGGACGGCTGAGCATGGTGGTGGTTGTCACCGCCCCGTTTCAAAGGGGCGCTCCTATCCATCCATACGTCACGCAGGAAAAGCTGCTGAGAAAATCGAGTGCCGCCAAGCAATACCTCGTTCAAAAAGACCGCGCAATATGCAACGCATTCTTGGCTTGACCAAGCTAAGCCTGGGCATCTTTTTTTTTCTTTTTTAGGCGCAAGCCCTTCGCCACAACACACAGTAGCCATCGAGCGCACAGACACTCGTGCCATGCCTAAAATAACGTATAAAATCACGCACTTTTTAAAAATTCAGATGTGAATTTTGAAGATGCGGCCCATGCATGAATTAAAAAATAACGTAAAAACAAGGGATGGGCCCATACTCTCGTGCGGCCCTTACATGAGATTATACGATAAGCTTCCTTAAATTTCCATAGTACGGCAAGCACCGGAAAGTGTGGCATTTGATAGTGCTTTGTTTAACATTGCATTCAGGAGAGTCCTTGCCTCCTTCAGTCACAGAATCCGACCTTCACATTGCCCGCAGCAATGGCAGATGAGAAAGAAAGTTTGCAGTGCAGTAAATTCATGTGATCAACATTTGAACTGCTCACAGTGCACACTTGTATTGTGCACCTACTCGCTACGCTTGCTAAAGGCAGTAGGGTGCTGCCGAACTGCCACATCCACTGGGTAAGGAGTTCCTGGCATTCTCCCCATGTTGCGTTCAGGGGCTAGTAAGAACCACTCCCTCTTTTTTTTTAGTTTTGGCACGAAAAAACAATTTTTAAGAGCCATTCTCAAAGTACCCCCTTTTATTTTCATGCCATCTCTATTCTAACGCCATAATGCTTTTTACAAGGTCAGTCCACCTATAAAGTCATTTAATTAAATATCAAGGTCAGGAACAGCAAAGCTGTCGTGCATCATGATATTTGACAGCGATGCAGAGCAGCCTCCTATGTCAGCCCACTAGCCCCCCCCCCCCCCCCCAAGCCCTCTAGACTAGGTCCTGTCATGCAACATTCTCATCTTAACATAGGCTTTCTCTCTCTCTAATCCTCTTACTCTGCCACAACCTTCATCCAAAGCACTGATGAGCCAGGATGCTCCCACAATCGCTACTGCACTTAGCAGTCAAAGCCAAGGGCATGATAGAGCACTGGAAAAAACAAAGCGCAAATCCACTGATACACTGCACACAACGCTCAAGTGAAAAGCTTGAGAACAAATTAAATGGGAAGATTTCCCATTGGCAAATACTTACCAGCCAAGCAGCATCTGTGATCTAGAGACAAGCAGAGTAATTGTACCATGTAGGCAGCACAACAATTCAAAGCACTGAAATGGCAGCAAGCACGGTACAGTACACCTTTGGCGAGTGCAGCTTGCTCGGTACCAGGCGAGTAATGCTAAAAACAAGAGCTCCATATTCACTATTCTTTACCATCCTCAAGAAGAACCAGACAGCAATCGCTGCACCCCCTACTACATTACAGCCCTTCACCCCCCCTTCAAATCCTCAATGCAATGGCATCAAGTTACGGCTATACTGTGGCTACTTTCAGTAATAAACTGCTCTTCAGACCAGGAACAGTGCAGCAATTAATGCACTCTGATCTGCGTAGCACACTGCACTCGCTTGTCAGAAGGGTGGAGAATGCCGTGAGGTGACAAAAAAAAAGAGAAAAGATCGCACACTCACCAGGTTCATGCAGTTGCTGAGCAGGATGGGTGGCTGGGGCATGTGCTGGCTGGGGTAGCCGGCCGCCTGGTTGGCGTAGTTGGTCATGAGGGTTCCGGAGTAGGCGGCCGTCGCCACGGGAGGCTGCGGTGGGGCCCCCGGGGGCGTGCTCAGGGGGCTCAGGCCCAGCTGGGCAGCCTGGGCCATAGGAGGTGGCCGACCGAGGGGTGAGGGCCCCCCACCCCCTCCAGGGGGGCCCCGCCCACCCGCTCCGCCCACTTGCTGTGGCCCAGCCTGCACCTGCCACAACACTCTCTGCTACATGCCCTCCCACAGCAGCATCAACGGCTAACTAATGGCGAATTCCATTGGTCAATCCAGAGCAACTTTTCCTGCTTGTGATTGCATGTTCCACTGGTTGTTTCACAGTGAGCAATTCACAGAACAGAGGCGGATTTTGCTACCACTTCGAGGGTGCGGTGCATTCACTACCACAGCACCCGGGTCAAGTTTGCCAGCTTTTAGCTCATTCTGAGATATACCATATTTACTTGTGTAATTGGCACCCCTAATTTTATACCCGGGTTCTTAAAAAAAATAATCACGGCAGATTTGCGTGTTTAGGTCAAATCTGAATTAGGTGCACTTGTGCTGCGTGGCAACTGCTTCGCATTGTTTATTCACCTGCCACAAAGCTGGCTTCAGACAAACACACACAATGGCCAAATGCTAGCAAATGCCACTACAAGTGCTGGTGCATTTTACACCCCCTGGAGTGCACACGGATGCACGCAAGGCAAACCTGGGAAAGGTGCAAGTGGTGAGGGGAAAAATTGTGCCCAGTTTACCCGGCTTGCTCCCGCTGGCAGTCACTTTTCTGGATGAACAATTCCATGTGTGCCGGGATCCGAAATTACCAAACAGTTTGCTACTCATTTTGCCGCTAGTCAGCCAGGCCGCATGCGAGGGCGCTGTTTTATCACCTATTATCTCCAAATGGCTCACAGCTATCTTCGAGACTCCATTATTGTGCGTTTATTGATTTGAGCTATGCATGCACTATCATGTCATCCCACAGGGAACTACATAACGTGGGGTGGGGAGGAGGAAGGGGGTACGCATCATATTTAGAATCAACTTTTTCTCGCCAGTGAAGGGCAAGAATTAGGGGGGGGGTCAATGTATAGGCGCAAAAATAAAGTATATATTGTGCGTTATGACCTTCGTACTGTGTTTTAGACAAGTTCACAAATTTGGTATCATCCCTAATGCATTTCTAATGGTCAAGAACAACGCACTACATTAATGCTGCTGCGCACAACTATTTGGGTGAAGAGGTATGCGTGCATTCCCGAGCTTGAGTTTATTTCTGGTGGTGAAACTTGCCGTCTTTGCCATCAGGGTTAGCAAAATGTGGCAGACCTCACGAGTTCATCACAAGATACAAATCCTCTGCGTTATCGTGAAGCAATGCTAAGATGGAAATGTGGCAGGTGGCTGTCTGGTTCAAATTCCAGAACCGGCTGCGACCGACAACTTCCACTGGGCTACCTGCTAGAGCGGGTCACTCTGTAGTGGACACGGCACCCTGCCATGAACTGACCAGTAAACTTCGCCACAAGTACGCCTCCGCTGCACCTGTCTACGCGTCCCATACTTCCCACACAGAAAAACTATCTTTAGAACAGCGTTGTCTCTAGGCTAAGAGCATACAAAAGAAACCTTTCTGTTAACGCTACTTACAGACATTGAAAACAAATTAAGTCTGCCTGCATTGATAGATTACTTAGTGCATTCTGACGAAAACCTAAGTAAGTTTTTTCACTAACTACGACGACATCAAGACAGTTTCTTGTTTGTGGATTTCCGAGACTCAGCTGCACCCCCATTTCCTTCCAATAGTGATCACATAGCCCTATTCATTACCAATTTCATGAGTTAAATCTGGTAGTCAGAAAAAAACATTTTTAAATCCAATTTCTGGCACGTTCCGATGGTTGTCCCCTTGAGATCAAGTTCCAGATATTCAGAAGGATCAAATAGCAAACCGAATAGAATAGCGATCACTATCAGCAAACTAGTCCAAATTTCAAATATTTGCTATCTTATAGGAGCCAGAAAGCATAAACATGTTGGGCGAAATAGTGTTAGGCTCACCTGGCCTTTGCCACAATTTTGACAAGTTTTAACGGTTCTGGAAGGGCATAGTGCAAAAAATCGTGTTTACATCAAAGTGGTATCAAAGGGCTCTTCCACTCCTGTATGTTTTTCACGCTGCATAATACCGTTTGCTTATCCATCCACAAAGGTGCACACAAGAGCTCGAGATGACTAGGAATGCAGTTTTAAAAGGCACATGCCCTAAGAGCACAGTTTGCAGACAGGAGTGCCTTGTTTCTATACTACATGGCAGTCAGGCACTGATCCCAACAGGAAAGCACTAGAGCCTGCTACCGTGCCTGGCCGCCGCAAGTATTAACAAGGCCTCACCTGAGGTGGTGCTGCCTGAGGATTTTGCTGTGGTGGAGGCCCCTGCTGTACCTGCTGTGGCTGCCTCGGTTGGTAATACGCCTGCCCCACATGCTGCACGGACAAGGGCCACAAAAACAGGTCCGTCAGGCAAAATGAGACAGCAAAACAGCATCTGTTCTCAGCGCCGAGAGGACCGCATTTACTGCTCCCACTGACCCTCCCAGACATATTTTCACGGTAGCAGCATGGCCAATCTTCAGGCAGAAACGACTCTCCGCTGCATTGGCGGGCAGTGTGTGAAGAGATCGTACAGCCCAGAAGCATGGAGATCCGCACACAAGGCTTATCGCAATGAAACTGCTGCCTCTAGATTGCCCAACCTGAACCAATGACCAGCCTGCTTTTAGATTCTGCCAACATCAGCCAATAGAGAGCTCGATTCATTGCGATCATTTAAAATAACTCCCAAATGATCGTGACGATCAGCCAATAGAGAGATCGATTCATTGGGATCTAAAATAACTCCCAAATGATTGTGACGAAAAATGTGCCGAACCAAAAAAAATTCACCGCGGCAGCCTCCATTCCATAGGACTGATGACAGAAATGGGCCTTCAGTTTGAAAAATGAAGCCTCTCTGGAGTCCACTTCTACCAGACAATTGGTTCTCAATATCCACTGGTCCCATAAAAAAGCTGGCAGTTCCTGGCAAAGGCTCAAATTACAGAACAAAATCCAAATTTTTGGAGAATTTAACTTGCTGGCAGTTGTAGCCTTAATCACTCCGGTTTAAAGTTAGCTAGAACTAGAACGCAGGGGGTCAACTACCTTATACTGCATGTGCATTTCTCATGATTAGTATTTGCGTATGAAGACTGGCACAAATTTCGGTGTAAATGCAGTGTCACGTCTTCTGTACAACTGGCAGGCAAGCAATTCAAAAGAGTTGAAGGCAAGCGGCCTCCCCCTCACCATGGTGGCCGGGTGCTGGGGCTGCTGTGGCTGGGGGGGTCCCTGCCCCAGAGGTGAGGGCCCCTGGGCCAGGTACAGCCCACCCGGAGGGGGCGGCTGTGACCCCAGCGCCTGCTTGCTCATCTCATGGGCCCCGGCTGCGCCAGCGCTGCTCACGCCCCCTCGCGACAGCGGCTGCATGTGCGCACAGGAATGAGGACGACAGACAAACAACACTGGAGCACTTGCACTCCACTAGACAGCTGCCCCACACCAGGAAGATTAAGCGGAATCTTCAAGGGCCGCTCCTTCACCCCTATATGCTTGGCTACGCAAAGAAACATTTGCAACCGCAATCTTTTCTTACTACCTTTTAATAGCTAAAGTATTTTTAACACTCTGTAGGACACTGAGACTCGTGTTGTCCCACTTGCTTCAAGTGTCTGCAAACGCACAACGGTGCACCCACATACAATATTTTTCCGTGCCGAATAACTATCGAACAAACCATACAGCATGCTTTTCCCTTCCGTTGATAGGCCTCGGTGTTCTGTCTGTTTCTACAGGCATGGGTGTACAGTCTTTTCCATCAGTGAGCTGCCCAATATTTCTTCAAGCGATTTTCAATTTTATTGCAAGTTGAAAAGACAGGTATGCATACATACCCCATTTCAGGCCTTTTTACAAAGTCACTGGTACAAATGGCTACCCCTTTTTTTTCTAGAAAACCAGTGGTCGAAAAGGCTTTCAAATGATGTCATTCGATTTCTATAACCATTCTGAATGCAATTTTACCATATGAATACATGTGATATACGTGTGTAGCGTCCGCTTAATGGAGGTTTGGTTTTATGGGGTTTAACGTCCCAAAGCAGCTCGGGCTAGGAGGGATGCCGTAGTGGAGGGCTCTAGTAAATATCGACCACCCGGGGTTCTTTAACTTGCATCGACATTGCGCAGTCCATGGGCCTCTAGCATTTTGCCTCCATCAAAATACGGGCGCCACGGCCGGCACAGAGCCCCCGTCTTTTGGGTCAGCAGCTGAGCACAGTAACCACTGAGTCACTGCGGCAGCCCCTCCCCATAAAGAGTGAAGAAGGCCACTGACCTTTCATAGCAACCAGAGTGCAACAATGCAGTTTTTCTGACTACTAGGAAACACAAACACTGTTCAGACTTCACGGAAGCAACCAAAATGCACCCTGTCGCTTAGAGTCGAGACTACTCCTATGCAACTCTGTTAAAAGTACTGGATACAGTAACATCATGCACACCTTTAAAGCTCGGTACACTGAGCCTAGACAAAGGTCTATGTCTGATGCTCACTTCCACACCAAATACAAAAAGCACGGTACGCAGACAGCGTATTCGTACCCATGGACCTGCTCACCACAGCTGACTGTACCGAATGTGAGGAAATAAGAACCCAACACTTACATAGGCGTGTTGCAGTCTGTAGTCTTCTGTGCTCAATCGGCAAACATGGGCAGAAAGAAAAAGAAAGAACGCAGTTGGGCCTCAAACCAAACAAGGTCCCTGAAGGTTGCTCCGCCCACCTTCCCAGCACAAACAATCATTAAAACCACATACACACAAAGCGCCCATGGGACGACAGCCACAAACCACGTCTTGAGGTCAAAAATCAGAAGCCGTCTAAACCTATACACAAGCTGAAAGCCCAACCATCTGCTCAGTGGGTGGGTGGGCGGGTGGGGTGGAAGGAAGGGGGAAGGGGGGGGGGGGGCAAGGCAACTGAACGAATGTACAGTGTAAGAGGAAAGATGAGGAGACAAGCCTTCGCCTTACTGGCTCCCCAAATACAGCACGGTCAGAAAGAAAACAAAATTAATCTAAATGTAATGCCAGTATTTTATCAAAATACAGTCACTACTACCCGCTGTGCAGCTTTTTGCTTGCGATTTCTCAGCGATGCATGGTCATTCTATCCACAGCCTCTCCCCAAGCTTTCAAAGAGGCAAAATTTCCCAATGAAAGGTGAAACTTTAGACCACAACCAAACTTTTCGTTTATGCTCATGGCCAGCTGAAACCTGAACATTCCAAGCCAGGCCAGTGCGAAAATGGACTGTGATTACTGAACCTTCCAGATTTCCTGGAGGCCTAGCAAGAGTGAGTAAATCAAGGCAGGTTTTTCTGCTGCTCCTACAAAAAGGCTGCCGAGCATTTGTTACTACTTGATACTGAAAACACTAAAGCACTATTCTAAGTCAATCCTTTATTAAACTAAAGCAAAAAAATTAATCTTTTCTCGCCATCAAAAAACAGCTTTCTTGCAGTCAAAGTAAAGAAGCAAACATTTCATGAACTTCACAGTATGATTCATCAGTTTTCCAGTTGCTTTTGTCTGTGCAACACAAGATTCTGGCACGAAAACCGTGCCGAAGATCTGAACATCAAAACACTTTGCCAGGCTTAGCAAGAAGCAAAAAAAAAAAAATTAGCGCACTCACCTCGAGAAACCTGCACTGGATTCTGTGTCCTGTGTTGTATACTGATTGAAGAAGCAGTCAAGGACAATTCACAAGGTAGCACACAACAGCAACATGGCAACCCAAAATCATAATGTCTCGAGACGATAACTGCAAGCAAATTTGAACATCTCGGGGAGTGTAGGTGGGCACAGGAAAGCTGACAAATCCTGTAGCCACAAATGGGATGAGGTAAAATAAATCCTAACTTGAATTTCCTTGCACCAGAAATCACCCACACCAAAAATAAGAGTGAAGTTTTTAGAACCTTGCTGACGGGCGGCAAAGTCCCTCCAAAATTCTTCTCCAAAGAATCGATTTTGAACAAGGCTAAAATATGAATTTTCTGAGCCCGTCATGCGCGTTCGTTTTGAATAGCTTATGTATACTAAGAAGCACGAAGGCAGTACTTTTGCAATTCAGTTCCAGAAGAAGTTTGCGGGGACACGGTGGAGCAGCTGGCAAAGGGCAGGGTTATTTGGAGAGATATGGATGATAATTCTATGACGTGCCAAATACCATGTAAATTATGTTTTTTGTGCTATGGAGAACTGAAACATTTTGAAAATGTCAGATTGCTCAGAAGGACTTCTGTCAAGAACGCAGAGACGCATGAAAATATGACAAAAGCTGAGGAAAGTCATGTTCATAAAAACTGCCTAATGAAGTTGTTTCACGCCTGTTACAAAACTGCCTAACAGGACGCCAGCCTGAAGAAGATCAAGACCTAACTAGTACTACCCTGTACTGCTTAATTTGCACAACTATTCTAGAACACAAGGGCTACCAGTCAGCACATACGACTCTTCCAGCATGTTACATCCGAGGTGACAACTGGAGAACTTTTCAAAGTCCGCACATTTTATCAAGACCATTCATTCAGGTTTTCCCCTTTTATCCCGAAGCCAAGGACAGCGAAAGGCTTGGCTGGTAAGAGAACAGAACACCGCTACGAGCACCGCCCTCCTCTGACGTCGGCAAACTATCCCGCGCAGCGTAGATCACGTATCGCGACAAAAACTAAACAAAATTCGTGGCAGTGACCTGTGCAGAGAGCGCAGTCGGCGGCGGCGCCCACTCCTTCCCACTTCCAAGCCGTGCCAGAAGTACACCTCGGTGTACTTCTTGGAACCAACCCCACCGGCTGCGAGCACTCGTCGAAAAAAAAGAAGAAAAGGATGCGTCCACAACGGCGCAGCGGAGACAGAACCGTCGGCCAAGAAGAAGCTCGCGCCACTCTCGTCGCCGCCGTCTCCGATCGTCGTCACGAAGGCCGAGGGCGATGCCGCCGCCGCCACCGCGGCCGGAGCCGGTAGCCCCCGCCTCCTCCTAGCGAAACGCATGCGAGCAGTCGGCTGCTTCGCGCGGCGGCAGCAGTCCACGGTGCGACGACGACATGGTGCTGCTACTCGCAGCGACAACGAACGCACCGAACGAAACCGACACGACGACCCAGGCTCGTCGAGCACAGCAAGCAAGTCGCGCACACGCGCACCGCAATGTCGGGGCCACCACGACCGCTAGCAGAAAGCAACGGCGAATCGGCACGGAAGAGAGAAAGGGGGGACCGCCGATTGAGCTGCTGCTGCGCCAACGCGCGGTGCTGGCGGCGGCGGGCGAAGCAGGAGCAGCGGCAACAATCGGTGACGTAGGCAGGGCGGCCCGATGACGTCAAGCGCGGCGCGTCGGCGCTTCTTCGACCGATGCCCGAGGAGCGCGCGGGCGGGCGAGTTTCGGCGGCGGCCTTCGAGGAATGCCATCTTTACACATCGCACGAGCAGGCGCTCTCTCTTTCTCCGCGCGGTGACCGCCTTCTCCTCGCCCTGTGGCCGCGTACCGGCGGCGCTACGACTCTCGTCGCCGCTAGCGAGTGACCCGCATCGCGTGGGAAAGGGGAGAAGAAAGGAAGGGAACGAACGCTACACCGGCGGACCGTCGTGCCGCGGAATTTCGCCGCCGGATTACAGCAGTGAAAAAAAAAGAGGGAGAGTGCATTCGGCGCCAATGTCGCACATTGTCCACTTGACGCACAAACGGGCAACGCCAGTTAACGCGCTCCGTGCCTTTATATCATGACACCGTAGCGTGCAGCCACGCGACATCGTGTCACTGCGCGCCGATGGAACATCGATAAAGCTGGCGGCTACAACGCTCAACGAGCCAATTCAGACAGCCCCGCGTGACACTGACATTTCACTCAGGTCGACACGTGGCGCGTTCAAGACAATCGGCGGCCGGTAGTAATGGTTACAAGGCGATCAAAATACAAAGGAGGGTCGAATCAGCGCTTGCTTCACCGTGAATACACGTCACACGCTCCCGGTGTCGAGAACCTTCGGTCTGCCTGTCACTCAAAAAGTAAAAGCGGATGGCGCAACAAAAAAGCGCTCGCAACGCTACCGCCTCCTCCTTTCCACCCCCCTTTCACTCACGTGTCCGAAGGGGGGGGGGGGGGGGACTTCCCGAAATGCGCCGCAGCCGGCTGCCTCTACCAATACGCAGCGCCGCCCAAAATGTAAACAGGCAGGCCGACGCTCTATGGCAACACAACACGGGCTCGCCGTCGTCGTCGCTGTAGCAAAACACGGGGAGAGGCGAGGTCGTCATCAGCAAACGGGTTAAACGACCGACCACAGCAGCAGCAGGGGCGATGTGTCAATCGCTCCGCTGGCGCTGTCACCACCCGCCGACGCCCGCGAAGAGCTAACGGCCTCTCCCACAACCCCCTCGTGATCCGGCTAGAGCAACAGCCAAAGTTCGGCGCCGCAGCCGCGAAAACAGTGCAACCTTCAAGGAGGCTCGGCAGCCGCGCGCAATTTCCGGCGGCGCCCACGGACAACGCAGGGGGCCCACTGACACGACAGCGCGAGTCCGTGGCCTGAGCCACTTCCGCGAAGACAAGAGGAGGCCGCCTTCACCAATACGCTATATGCTGCCCTTCCCCCCCCAAAAAAAAAAAAAAACACTAACCCGGTGCACCAAACTCAAAGGCTTGAACACCCGTACCGAATCGCGATCACGCCATTTGGATCTGGTGGAGACAAGGAGGCGGAGCGGCGATGGCTATCGCATAACGTTCCACACGAAATGGAACAGGCTTGAAGCCAACAAACACGGGGCATTCATAAAAAAAAAGGCCGTACCACGCTTCTCAGACAAACCCGAACGAAACTAGATCCATTGAGATTAAAACTAAGGACGAGACACCAGGAACATGCCGATGAATTCGCACGGCTCGGTATTCAAAGCACACCCCTCTTCGAAAAATCCGAAGCCTCTCCGCTAAGATTCCCAATAAGGTCGCCAATCTACAAATCCTGGCCAAAGATAGCAGAACCACTGACCGCACCGACATGTCATATAGTTGGGTGCTATGGGGCGCAGCTGCAAGGTTCGTCAACACCACGACGTTTATGCCGCTCCGGTTAGATCCAATACGCACACAAACCGGGATAGGGAAAGCCACACATGTGCTGTGTGTGTATCGGCCAGGATTTGTACACACAATCCGGTCCAAAACACAGCACGCATGATGGCATCAAGGCCGTCCACCAAGCACGGGCTCCCGCTTTTGTGAAATCTAATATTCAATCTCGTTCGCTTTTCTTTCTTTATCAGCACGCAGCTGGGAACCCAAAGGAGCCTGCTTCGTCTCACGGAAAACTTCGGAATGCGCTAGAGGAGAGACGAAGGATTTTAAAAACCACGCGGGGCAAGGCGACTAGCAAACATCTCGCCGCTCGTAGTCTCTCTCTCCCCGCGGTGCATTTTACGGGCGTCGCTGATCGGGCAAGAGCGAAGAAACCCGACACGTGGATTTCGAAGGGACAAGTACTGCGCGGTTTTGCTCTCTAAATCGCGCAATCTCGGCACGCGCCTGGCTAGCCCTTCTGTACGGCATGTCGCAAGCAGGGTTCAAACATTGCCCTCCACGCCCTCCCCCTTTTCTCTTTTTTAAGGCGAAAGCCTTTAATGCCTCATCGCTCTCGACAGAAGGCTGTCAGCAGAAGCGTCACGCTTTTCAGTTGGTCGAAATGGTTATGACGTCAGAGTGCGCGGAATCGACGTAAGGAGGTCACCCACGGATGTCTGACGCCCCCTTTTGGAGCAGACGACAACTAATAAAATAGCTGTCGTCCGCTCCGACAGGGGGCGTAAGGCGTCCGCGGGTGACCACATTACATACCTCATTACTGCGAACAGAACTGTGGATACAACCGAACTCACCGAAGCAGAGAGAGAGTCGTGCTAAAAGAAGCAGTCAAAGTGCGGTTTATGGTTTATGGGGTTTAACGTCCCAAAGCGTCTGAGGCTATGAGAGACGCCGTAGTGGAGGGCTCCGGAAATTTCGACCACCTGGGGGTTCTTTAACGTGCACTGACATCGCACAGTACACGGGCCTCGAATTTCTCCTCCAAAGAAATTCAACCGCCGCGGCCGGGATCGAACCCGCGTCTTTCGGGCCAGCAGCCGAGCACCATAGCCACTGAGCCACCGCGGCGGCACGCAGTCAAAGTGTGTATTTGTAATGTGTAGTTAAATGAAGCACTAGTACAGCACAAACAGTCTCGCAGTCAATGCCAAACAGTCAGCCAGAAAGGCTTTCGCCTTGCAGCAGAGCAACTCAGGCCCAGCGTGACGGCACAGACGAGCCGTAGACGAGGGCGGACTTTGGGGGCACGCCCGGGCCAAGGAAGCGGAAGGGGGGAAGGAGGAAGAGGGGGGGGGGGGGGGGGGCGACGACCACCACGCGGACGAGAAAAACACACCGCCGCCGCCAACAACACGCGGAGGTCCAGGTCCACGGCGAGAAAGGGCTGACATAAGCGGGGAGGAGAGGGGCGCTGCAAACAACGCCTCGTGGCGCGAAAGGAGATGAGAGGGGGGGTACAGGCACTCGGCTTCGAAAGGAGCAACGTTGTCGCAAGACGGGCACGTGCAGAGCGCGTGCTCGCCGCGCAGCAGGCTGGCAGACCAGCAGCCCGTCCGTCCTTCGATTGGAAGAGGAGGTGCGCGCTCCGCAAGACCACCGTAGTGCGGGGGCCCCACTTTTTCCTTGCACGGTGAAAACAGGACGCGGCGGCGGTGCACTGCAGCGCGAGGGGCCGCACTGATCGCTGCAGGCTTCCTTTCTCCGCGCGGAATATGCGGCGACGAGCTAGCTGCCGAGGCACTGCTCACTGCCTCGGTGATTTTTCACGTTATCTCGTTTGTGCGAGCGTGCGAATGTTATCGCCTTGGTATAACAGTAAGATTGTAACAGTACAGTACGTAATACAACAGTATACATAAGGAGGAGGAAAATCACCGGAAGCCGAAGCCTGAACGCCAAGCATACAGGTGGCTAAGCCACCACCACCAAATTGAGAGAAGTGCCCTAGGGCGGCGGCGCCGGCAGAGCGGTGCAACGTCAGCCTGCAGTGATCGCAGCTCGAACAAGCACCACTACGACCAGGGCCACCAGAAAGTGCGCAGTCCCCAGCGCGCGCGCTCAAAGGTCAACGCATCCGGCGCCCCCCCCCCCCCCCCCCCCCTACTCTCAACCCTCCTCCTCACAACCGCGCGGAGAGACGCTCGCCTGTACAGCCAGCCAGCAACGCGAGAAAGCGGGAGTAAAGGAGGGGGGAAAGATCACGCAAGCCGAAAAGAAGCGACGAAAACAAAAAACAAAAAGTCTCGGAGGGAGTGTTTACAACCTGGGAAGATGAATTTAACGAAATGAAAAAAGGATAAAAAAAAGGCGCGGGGCGGGCAGCAACCCCAGTGGGAAAGGGCTCGAAACGGAGGTGGTAGCTGCGGCGAAAACGAATCGAAAGGTGAAAAAATTTAACAAAAATGAAAAGGTAAAACGGTAGAGTAAGGAGGTGGAGGGTGAGTTCTCTCGCGGCCCGAAGGCGCACGGTGAAAACCACCAGACGTCCGTGGCAGCGGCGACGACGACAGCCAGGTGTGTGTAGTAGTAGCGGCAGCACGTCGTGTCGCGTCTTCCCTCCAAACACGGCTTCGCAGTTGGGCGGCGAAGGCGACGTGCGCTGCAGCACCAGTGGCAGGCAGTAAAAACGCTGGGCTCGTGGATCGCCGCGCTTTTCTCCCATTCTTGCTCCGTGCGAACTCGCTGTTCTCGGAAATGCCCCGGAGCAAGGCAAAGTTCGAAACGTCGCGCGAGGACACTTTTTTTTTGTATAGGCGCCACGTCAAATCTTAACACCCCTCTCCTCTTTCAGTCCGTTTTCCAACGAACGGAGGGCGATGGACTCTCACAGTACCAACAGGGTCTGGCCAAAGCGAACAACGAGGTATACGAGCGCCACACAGTCACAGGAACCAACCGTCGCAGAAATCAGCCCTCGAAGAAGACCACGGCCGCACTGTTCCCTCCCCATCGACATGCTGGGCTGTTTACCCAGACATCGCACAGCACACGGCCCTCCAAAATTTCGCCTCCATCGAAAGTCCAGAGGCCCGTGTGCTGTGCGATTTCAGTGCACGTTGAAGAACCCCAGGGGGTCGAAATTTCCGGAGACCTTCGCTACGGCGTCCCTCATAGCCTGAGTCGCTTTTGGCCGTTAAACCCCCATAAACAATCAGCGTTTTCTCACGTGAAAGCCATCGGTTCGTACTTTCCAAAAGGCCAGAAACAAGCACGCGACCAGCACAGAGTTCAACTGCCCCGGGGGCTTGCATTACAACAAAGCCCAGCCTGGACTACCCTAAGCGTGAGGTTTAGACCGGCCGCAGAGTCCAGGATTGGACAAAGACTACTACGCCACCACCAGTGGCGCGAACGTCGCTGCAGGTTCGAACCCGGGACGGAAGCGCCCAGGGCGCGCACCAGTTTCTCCCTCCTTTTCCGAGTGCGTCGCCACAAGAGGCCGTGCGCAGCAAAGGCGGAAATAACCGACATTCGCCGACCGGCCCACTTCTTTCGCCGGCGAGAAAAACCGATCTGCGCTCGCCGAGACAGAAAAATGCGCAACGCAAGTCCTCACGCGGGAAGGAGACGTGCAAAGAAGAAAAAAAAAAGAATACGCGGGGGGAAAACGAAACAAAAAGTAAAGAGCCCCGATGCTTGCGAAGTTAGCGAAAAAGAACCGGCTGTCCGCTTGGCGCGCGCAAAAGGGATGCGAGAAGGGAGAAAGGGGGCCACCTGCATTCAACAGGTGGCGGCAATAATTACAACGGCCGACAAGCGCTACGCAACGCCCCTCTGCGGCCGCAGCGTTCATCTAAAAGAACGATTACGCACAAACGCACACCATGCACAAAACACGTGACCAGCAGCTTAGCAGTGATAAAACTCGGCAGGGAGTCGGCCTTAGGGAGTCGGACTTAGTGAGGGCGCAAACTGCTTCTTTTCAAAGTTTCGGTCAACGTTTCTGAATATTACAATGTGCGTGCCTGCGTGAGCGGGAGCCATTCGGAAAAGATGAAACATGCGTCTTGACGAAAGCCAGCAAACTTTCTTTATGTGGCAGTAACAGATGGCACGTAATAACTTCTACTAGCACCCAAATGCAAGGTACGATCACCAACACAAGGAGAACAACAAGGAAAGCCACAGGAAAGGGCGTTTCAACAAAGGGCGTCATCAGACTCCCGACGCGACAAAATGCAACGCTTCCACACCAGTGCTGGCAAGCCGCTTCACGCGGCTCATATTTCGCCGCCACGGCAGAAGAAATGCCTCGGCCAGATGCAAAAGGCAGCGGGCGGGGTGAGGGGGGGGGGGACCGAAAAAGGATCCCGGCGGAAGAAACGGAGAGGGCGCGAAAAATAGAGACAAAGGGGATGCGATAAGAAAGCGCAAACAGCCTTGTGAGCTTGCACCCTACGGCGCAAAGGCGGCAGGCACACAATAGAACAACAAAAGAGAAAAAGGTCGTCTAGAGTTGTCCGCACACCAGTCGCTCTTCCGCACGGACTGACCGACTACGCACACAGGCCTTGGTCCATGCGCCTATTATCGCGGCTGCCGGCCACCAGTGGGCCTATGCTAAAATCGGAGCTAGCTTGCACACAGCTAATACACCCCCCCCCCCCCCCCGTATTTCCTGAGATACGAAATCTCTCCACAGGCATCGCTGCCCGATTACGGTCAATCGGCTCAGATGTCAGCGATAGCGCTGGACGGCGGGACCAAGTCCTGCTGCGACGTTACCACCCCCTCCCTCCCCCACGTTTCAGAGAAAGCGAAGGAGCGAGAGTGGCTGGAAAACGGGCAACCGAAATGGCAGGCGCAGTGGAAAACTTTCCATTTTAGGTTTTTTCGCTCTTTCTGTTCTCAGCCGGCTCGGGCAGCGACGTCTCCCAACGGTTTTCTCGCCGGAGAGCGAACTACAACGCGCGACGGATTGGGCTTTTTTTTTTTTTTATCAGAGCAACAGGCAAAAAAAAGAAGCGGTACCCTTTCCTGGAAAAACCCGTTCTCGATCGAGTTCCGCGCACAACTAGCCCCGCTAGCAGCTTCGGAAAACGGGCGCAACGAAAGGCACTCCACGCTTCGATCCCACATCGCTACAGAGAGCACAGTCTCCGGTACTACTTCCCCGTGTCACGAAACTCTCTCTCTCGGCGTGACATTTTGGAACGGCGTCACCATAATCCTCCCGGGGTGACTTCACCGCGCCAGACGCCGCCGCATCGATAGCGCTTAGTTGGGCACAAAAAGTTCGTGGGTATCACAGGCTTGCTGGTTGAAAACATGCGACAGGGACAACACACACAATTAACCTGCCGATTACTCCCCAAATAATAAGCATGCTGCTATTTTCCCAAGTACAGTCTTTGTCAAAAGTAACCAGGCTCCATGGTTTGCTTCTCATTCGTATAACACAGCCCTCACGGCTTCCCTGAAGATCAAAAAGTGCTTTAAAGGTGAGAGCAGGGGTTCTTCTTACCATACAGAGATTTAGAGCTTGAGGGCTGGCATAATAGCTTTAATATACGACTTAGAAGAAAAAGATGCAGCCTGATTACTTTTGACAAAGGCCGTACATTTCCCCTAGACGCATGACGCCGGCTTACTGCCTTTTCGAGTTGAATGTAGTAGTGCAAATAAGTCAGCTACTCGAGCGCGAGCTAAGTGGTCGTTCTCACGTTTTTCGAGAGTGCACACGACCGAGCACGGGCATCTCTGCTTTACATAATTTCTCTGCGCGTTTGGTTTCGCAGTCGCTGGCAGAACTATCCACGCGGAATAGGTTGTCATAGAGATAACTGCATGACTGAGCCACTGATTAGACGAAATCAGCGGCTTAACCCGGAAAGCTAAGATTTAAGCCCTCTGCCTCCGCCCTTGGCAGGGACAGCAACTATTCATAAATCAGGCAACACTTCTCACCAATTATGGTTAAGAAGGGAAAAGTTTCCGTCAGCTAATCAAAGACTGGGGAAAGGATATCGGCTAACCGAATACTTGGAAAAGGAGGGGTCCCGACCACAGATACAAAAAGCACTGAATTCACTGCATTCCGAACCTCTGCCTTCCTCTACGTTTTCTTTCCCGCACACGTGCATACGGGACAAACGTATGCCTCGGGAACGATCACTCAAGGTTCTTTATAAAAAAAAAAAAAAGAAAGCTATCGTTGAGGGGTCAAGCGCTCAGTGGCGACTCCAGCTTAACCAGGCGCCTCTTCTGAGCACACAAAGCTCAAACGACCAATTGGCTCCGCATCGCGCACCGTTCAGCCACCGTACACCTGCATCCTCAGAGTAAGCTATGTACATGAAATGACTGGCACGTAGGGAAATGAGAAGGCACAAAAAAAAAAAACGTCCACTGGCCACAAAAACGACGACTGCAAGCATTCAAACACCGAACACTGCACAAAGCTGCGCGCTGGAAAGATATCTGTGGTAGGAAGTCGGAGACGGAACGAGCGCTCTGGCGGCGGTGCCGCCGGCAACAATAGAGCAGCCTGGCTACCGAGCCTCCGTCCTGCGTCCGCGGTTCCACCAATTTGGCAACCCTTCGACCGGGGACAGGTGCACATGTCAAAGTAGATGCCTCGCGCGGTACACTCGCTGGAGACTGAATGGCGCATGGCAGAAAGTTCAGAGAACTTCACACCACCTCTTGGTATAGGGAAGAGGGCGAGGACGTAGGGGAAGGGATCCTATTTCATGCATTTCTCAACCTTTGAACATGAAAAAAAAAAAATGAATACAGGAAAATGCGGGTTCCCCGCTTAAGGGGGAGGGGGGAGGGAAAAGCGACCCTTCCAACAGGTCAACTTTGAGAACGCTCAAATTCCTATCACGCCGTTCTAAACATCTCTCTCCACAGGACAGCGGATCCATCCACACCGCTAGCACGTAGCCGTCACTGCGAGCAAGCGTCACGCACCGCACAGACTACGCACTACTAGCCTCGTCCAACAGCCACGCAAGGCCGAAGCTGTACGCGCCGCGAAAACAAAGAAAACGAAACAACAGACGGAGAGAGGGAATAGCAAAACGACCACCGCCGAAGGCTACGCAGTGGAGGAGAAGGAGGAACAAGGTTGAGGCCTCGCGACGCGGAACTCACGGCAGCACGAGCGTCACCGTGACCGGGTTCGTTTTCCGCGCACCGACACAGCGGCAGCGCATCGATACCCGAGAAGAGCACGGCTGCGGCACCACGCCGATCCCGGTGGGGGAGAACGAGGGGAACGCGTGCAGCTGCGTCAGTCTCGTGCCGAGGGAAGGCTAGAAATCTCGACGAAAACCAATGCGAAAGAGGGGAAAAGAAAAAAAAAGAGGGGGGGGGGGGGGGGCAAAGCGCGGCATTCAAAGCCGACGCACGCACGCAAGCAATGCAGCAGCTGCGTCGGTAGCAAGTGCGATATGACGACTGCGGCCACCTACGCGACGCACAGCTGCACGCGAAATTCGACAACTACGCCACACACGCACTGGACGACGACGAATCCGGAGTGGTCGCCGCCCGCTCTACTACGTCACCGCTGCGACGGACCAAGACGTATTCGACGGTCGGTAGCAGCTGCAACGCACGGCACAGCGGGTGACGTAACGCCCCCACGTGGCGGGCCATCCATCACCGCCACACGGAACAGAGCAGCGCACGCGGTGTGGTGTCAAGGTTCAAGGGCTACTCAACCTCTTTGGCTTTTTCAGCAAAGTATACGGTAACAGCGACAATCGCGCACTTAAATTTTAAGTACACGTCATGAGAGCGGCGACAAAGCGCAGTCGCCGGCTTTCACAGCGTCGCAACGTGGTCAATCCCCTTATGAACGCAGCGGTTTTCCTAACATCACTCAATTTTCCCCTCATCTAAAAAAAAAAAAAAATCCTTCCGATTGCGACGCTGTTACCGAACGTAGGAAATTAACGAAGCTGCCAGGCAGCAACACATTCATCGAATTCGGGCGGAGCTTGGCTTACACTTTCATTTCATTGTCTCCCTCCCTTTTTAACGGACTGCCTATGCCTTCGTGACCAGCCGGATCCTCTACGCCGTGCCGTACCTACGCACCACCAAACAACAAGACGAGCGCATTGACGCCATCATCAGGAAGGCAACAAAGCGAGCACTGGACCTTCCGGTGGCTACCTCCAACGCCAAACTGAAGGCGTTGGGAGTGGTAAACTCCTATCAGGAATTGCGGGAGGCCCACCTCGTGAACCAATATACGCGGCTATCGCAGACGGTGCCTGGGCGCCGCCTGCTAAACCGCTTACACATCCAACACACATGCATACCAGAGGGGACGGAGAACATCCCGGTGATGTGGCGCCACATGCTCTTGGTCGCTCCGCTCCCGCGTAACATGGACATGGCTTCACATGAAGGCAGACGACAAGCGCGGGTTCGCACGCTTGAGAGGCAATATGGCTATAAAGAGGGCGTCTATTACGTGGACATCACAGGGCCGTCGCCCGCGGGATTCTTCACGGCTGCCGTAGTCCACCGGGGAATGAATGTCGATGGGCTATCTTTTCGGGCCCCAAATTCAACACGAGCGGAGGAAGTCGCAATAGCTCTCGCTGCCGCCGACCCAAAATCGAAAACGGTTATCACAGACTCTCGCCGGGCCTGTGAACATTATCTTGCAGGCGAAATATCACCTCTGGCCTCGCAAATTCTAAGACGCGCTCTCGCCGATCCAACTCGCACAAAAGTGATCTGGGCTCCTGGCCACCAGGGTCTACGAGGCAATGAGGCCGCTGATGCGGCCGCCCGAGCGCTCACACACCGGGCTCCTCATCCTAGCTCTCATGGCTCAGAAGCTCATAAACCGCTTCTGCGGTTCCGCGAAATCCTAATTTATTATTGCGACAGCCACCGTCTCTACCCGGCACCTGCCAAGGGACTGAGTAAGGCGGAGGAGCGAACTCTGCGGCGCCTGCAGACAGGAACCCTTCTCTGTCCTGCAATAGCAAAACACTTCGATCCGAACACAGATGGGCGCTGCCCGCACTGTGGAGAGATCTGCGATATCTTTCACATGGTGTGGGCATGTACTCAGAATCCTCACCTTCCCCCCTCCCCCACCCGAGAGGCATGGGAGACTGCCCTCCTCAACTGCTCCACACTGGAGTCCCAAAGGGCTCTGGTCAAGCGGGCGCGAGACGGGGCCTCGTCATGCGGTGTCCCGGACTAAGGATACCGACCATGCAGCAGGGTTATTTTTTATTTTTTTTAACCCTCAAGCTCTCTTTGATTAAAGTTTTTCACCACCACCACCACCCAATAAAACCCAGGACACCACGTACGGCGACACGTATGGCCGCGAACGTCACCGATCCTAACGCAGCGCAAACACTACACCAGACGCGCTTCGCAAACCGCTCGGGCTGGCCTCCGTGGTGGAGCTGATCAAACGTTCGCAAGTGTTCCCGCAGGACTCAACGCATCTGCCAGCCACGCGAAATGTCAGGCTGGCTTCATCCACCGTACAAAATAACGAGTCCATGCGACTTCGCTGCAAGTGACACACGAAGGCGAGATGCGACAATGAACAGATAACGCCAGTCAGAAACGCTTCGTACGTAGCCGGTCACCTGTCCACCCCGTTAGGGCGAAATGAAACCGCGCTCTTCTCCTTCATTTTCCTCCTCGCCGTCCGCGTTTGAGGCGCTCGCCGCGGACTTCGGCAGCCGACGACCCGCAGTGGAATGCAGACGCGGGGGCGAACTCTGCCCCGATAAACCCGCAGCGATGCAGACGAAGATATCCGCCGCCGCAGACAGTTCAAAGATCTCGCCACCACAAGCGCATAGAAACATTTCAAGCATTTCACTGCAGGAACTCGCTGGAAGTGGAAAGCGAACCCTCAACTGTGCGCAACTGAAACATGACGGAACCACGGCCATCTGCTAAGTTCGCAAGAAATTTCGGTCTCCCTGCAGTAGCTTGCCCAAGGCTGTGCTTACTTCCAGGACTGCCCAAAATCACAATATAGCTTGTACAAAGAATTGGAAACGAAGGAATTCCAAGGCTCAGTTATATACCGATAGAAAGGATTGCCGCAGGCTCCCATGAAAGTTCAGACGCAATATACACATCAAACTCACAACTTAGAATGAAGATCTCTGTTCATAATGTATGACAAAAGCAGTGGTGGGAATGGCCAAGTACATTTCGGAGCAGGCTTTGAAGTAGCTTCCTCTTGTCTTGTAGCAGGAGCCAAAGAGAGAACAAGATCCACATTTTCTTTAAATGTGCCGAATTTTGTAATTGTTTAAATGTTGAGACATGCTGATTTCATTTTTCTTCAATAACTTACAATGGTTCAAATTTTTAAGCGTGCTAAGAAGGCCCGCAAGATTTAAAAATTGTCATGCGACTATGCACTTAAGTGCGGCATTGTTGGCACACTCCAACTCGTGCCGACTGAAGCAACTCGGCTACAGAAAGCTGCAACAAATAAATACTAAAGAGGACATCGGCAAGAGCAGTCATTCCGGGATGAGCGCAGGCTGGTTTGTTAGAATTATGCTGCCGCAGGAGCCTGACCTCGACGTCCATTTCAAGGCACTGCACCAGTTTCTCCAACAGTCCAACATGGCCGCACCTCTCGCAACAAAGCGTTTAGTCATGCAAGCGCAGCCTTCGCCTACAGGAGCATCATTTTCCTCCGCTCACAGTCTCGATGCCACCATACATGTCCCACGTGCTTCGCTGTTTGCACCTCAAGTGTCCGCTACCAAAACACTTGGTTCGACAACTTACCCGCACTGTAACCATAATTCAAGCTCGTGTGGTGGAAGTTGTCAGGAAACTGAACAAGCTCGACATAACGCGTGCACACACTGTGGTCAATGCACCAAAGCGCGGAGAACGTCACCTCATCATTGGAAGTGGCTGAGCTCAGAACTGCTATTTATACAATCCAACATCCTACCCTGAAAGTTCCATTAATGTGGTTCTACTGAAGAAACTGGAAGCTCAGATGTTAACCAGGCTATCCAAGCGTGCATGAATGAGGTGATTGTGAAATTTTATGCTACAAGGGCATCTAAGGCCAAAGAGCGCCATTGCAGAGGGTGTTTTCGTCTTGTCAAGATGGGGTCAATGACCTATTTTCCAAGCATTTCATTCTAAAGAAGCAGAGCGCGAGGCCAGGGGAAAGCTTCTACCCACTGTATCACCGGTGGGCACCCGGGGGCACTTGGGATCGAACTCCGCACCTTCCGCATGCGACGCGAATGCTCAAACCATTAGGCCACCGCTGTGACAAAAGAATTAGGTTCGTGAAATCAACCTGTCAGCTGTAAAGCATCTCAAACACTACTCACGGTATACAACAACCCTATGGGATGTATGATGGTTCTAGAAAGTTGAGAATTTAGCACTGAACAAGGACAAAAAACGAATTCTTTTTTCATATGCATTCATCATAACCACTTTCGACAAAGTTGGCAGTAGAGCTGAGGAATATGTGCAAAATTCAGGCACACTATGTACTAACCGTAGGTGGTAAAGGGCTCGTGAAAGCTGGCACAATTGGCACAACAGTCCCACCGGTGGAGAAGACGAGCCCTCTTGTCAAAAGCGTTCATATATGGATAAGCCTTACAACAAGTATACAAAAAGCCCAGAACAATTTGTATGAATGAATAATCAAATTTAATAGTTAATGGTAACCACTAAAAAGAAAAAACGTGACAAGAGCTCACAGGTTTAATGGTTCGATAAAAAGAACCTCAACAAGCTACTGCTGCGACAAGTTGTCCACACGGTGCATGTATGCAGACTGCTGCTCACGACAACAGGTGGTGGTGTCACAGTTAAATTATACCCCAGAACTTGTGGCCTCTGATAAGCTAATCCCATAAAACGGGCAATAGTCCAAGCTACCATGACATTATAGCCGTAAATTGTTTCGCACAACACACCTCAAGGAAAAAGAAAAAAAGTATGCAAATGTGCACAACGCACCTCTTTCACACAGCCGCTCTACACATGCGTGCCGTTTTTCCTCCACAGGTTGGAAACTAACCGCCAGCGTCTAGTGCGCATGTGCAGTCCCTGTTAGCGACAGCCACAAGCGATAGATGGTGGCAGGCGTCAAGCACACACCACTTTGCAGGCGCAGAACAGGATTCACCTGCATCTCCCACGTGCATTTGTTTTTAACCAGCTTTAGCCCACACACCAGAGGGTTCCACACCTTGCAAAGCAGGTGGATTTAAAGGCAAATGAAGCAAAGCTGCATGCCAGAATGCATCGCATTTCACTCAAGGAAGCACAGCTCCTCCACACACCATTACGCCAGCGTAGGGGTAGGCGGCTGCCGCAAAACACGATTACACTGAGCAAGGTGCTAAAAAGACTATGGACGCTTATCTTAACGTCGTCTAGAGGTCCCCTGGATAGCGCCACTTTCAAGAGAGTGTGGCTGTCCCTGACCTCGACTAAATGATGCGAGGCAGTATTCCAAGCCAATTGCATCACGCAGTTGGAAAGCAATTTGGACAGCCTCCAGGGGAGGGCTTTTGGCATTCGCGTTAAGCGATGGCACTGCCCTTGAGATACTGTACAACACGCGCACGAAAGAAATTGAGCCTGGATGTCTCGACACCGCTAATCCTGGATAAACCATAGAAGTATCTTATACACTAAGTGTCTCTGAACAGCGCTGCCTCAGCTGAGAAGCATTTTGCAAGAACTAGACAGTTCAGTGCCGCAAGCACACAGTTCAGTACTTGCTGCTGTCAAGTGCAAGCCAATGTCATAACAGCACTATACAGGCCCTTTCCACCTAGAGGTTAAAGCATTGCCACTCAGATTACAAACCAAGGATGCACCAAAGAACTAGAATGCAAGATGACAACCACAGCTACAACTAGCTTGTGGGGACGCCTTCGTCCCCTGCGTTCGCTTTCCCGCATTGCACACCCCACTGTTGTTAGCTCCCCCCCGAAAAGCACTCCTCTCGGTTCGGTTACTTTTAACTAACAGGGGAGGGCGCTCGCGTCGCAGCGACACCAGCGCCACGGATGGCGTTTTGCTGCGCGCGCACGAGGGATAGCTGGCTCTCTTCTTCCTGGGCCTGGGAAGCGTGTTGGACGTTCACGCGCAAAGCTCCGCTCTTCGCCGCGGGCGTCCTCGTGTGGAAACGCGTTCCCCTCAGCTCGTCCCGTCCGGCCTCGGAGATATTCCCTTTGCCCTAGCTTGGGCGAACGTTCGCTCGTAACCGTGCTGGTGAGTCGGACTTCCTCGATTCCTCAGTGTATTTTGTTGCTAGCTGGCGTTACTGTTGTTATAGCAATAAATGCCTTGTTTGTGTCAGCCAGTGTGTCGTTCCTTTGTTCCCGCAGAGCAAGGCCCGCCGTGGTCGGCGTGCGCTCAGTAGCGCTCGCGACCACGGGGTGGGGTCCGCGCGGCTTTGAACTGGCTCAGCCGCGGTTAAACGGGAGAACGTGTTTATCTTCCCCCAATTTAAACCCCACAAGCTACAAGTCTTTTGCGGCACCACTGAGCCTTGCAAGGACCCAGTTGATTCGGGATGCGAAACGTGAACGTGGATGCAGTTGCATAATAAAGCAGAACCCCCCCCCCTATGGAAAATCTTTTCAGTGAGACACATGCAGGAAATATGTTCCATGGCTGAAAAAACTTGCCAACTGAAATTAGCTAAATTGTCACATTCTAGTAGTGAGCTTGCACACCAAAATGGATAGGCTGACAATGCAGCTCAAGCTGGAATAGACCAAACAACCTCCTTCTGTACCTTTCTCCCTTCCCTCACTTTCCATAGAAAGCACACACTGGAGTTGCATTTTCTCTTTCACAATGAAATACGTCTCAAAACTATGCAATGTGCAACATGCCAAGGCATAATTTTTTATTAAAGAGACCGAGAACTGACCATATGTGTCATGAGATTACAATAGAAATGAAAAGATCTTGCCTCATAGTGTAGAATCGAGCATGTAATATCGAAAACACAAAGATTCGTCATTTTAATTTTGCACTAAGTGCTTCGTATAAAATAAGCCACCGACATCTTCTATTGGAA
This sequence comes from Amblyomma mixtum, assembly GCF_055824585.1. Classification (NCBI taxonomy): domain Eukaryota; kingdom Metazoa; phylum Arthropoda; class Arachnida; order Ixodida; family Ixodidae; genus Amblyomma; species Amblyomma mixtum. Next base: position 295,158,842 of record NC_143013.1, on the reverse strand, counting down.
CCTTGCACTTATCAGTGTATCCGACCACGTGATCACACCATGATGCAACACGACTTATACATCATTGCGCTAATCCCAATTTTTTTTTTCTAAGTGGCACATGTTTAAACATTAGACTTCAGTTTTTATTTTTGCACATTCGATGCAATTTTTCGGCACTTACTTCAGAATGCAAATTTTGTTTACTGTTTTACAAACATTTTTTTCGGCAAATTAATTAAAGCTTTTTAGGGGATATAATTTGGCAATCCTGTGTGGCCAACAGTCACTTAAGACTGTGTAGGCATTTTTGTTCGCATGAACAGTTCATCAGTAATTAGCATGCAAATGTTACTTGAAAGAAATGTTGCTTGAAAGAAATCGGTATTTGACGTGCTATCGTTGGGTGAGAGAGCAGGGCATCATCACATGGCCTGCGTGTTGATGGCAGCGATGGAATGGAAATGTCGTTCAAAAGCTGCGGTAGCCAGAACATGCTTTTCCATTAATGCAGATACACAGTTTCATGTCACTATGCCTATATGCAGTTGCTAAACCTACTTAACAAACTCCTCTAAGCGGGTGATGATAGTGCACAAACGGTGCCTAGCCATAAGGCAGCAAAGATGTGATGCTTCCCTGTCTAGCAGAGGTGTGTGAGCAAGAGAAGCAATACGTGTATGGTTTACGGGGGTTTGACGTACCGAAGCAACTCAAGCTATGAGGGACGCCGTAGTGAAAATCTCAGGAAATTTCGACCACCTGGGGTTCTTTAACGTGCACTGACATTGCTTTTTTTTTCCTTTTTTCCCCTCTATTTGAACCAGTACGTCCGAACTAGCTTGCGGTCTCTACAATGCACCCACTGATGAAAAGCAATGCTTCCTTAAAATCGCCAATGAAGCGTTCTGATCTTTTGATACATGGCACCACAGCGTTTTGATTTTCTAGGTTGAAGTTGCAACTACAGTTCATTAAAACTGCCATCAATAAGGTGCATGTTACTACGCCATAACAGCCTTACGTGTGGAAACAGCTTTGCCAGCGTGTAATCACTACCACGCTCGTTGATAATGCCAGCATCGGCATAAATAAAAACAGGCATTTTCACTGACCGAAAAATTTCTGGTACCTTCAGTTCAATAATCCAGGATCAACTGTATAGCGCTTTGAACAAAACCACTGCGAAATCGAGGACCATGGAGACCCGAGTGTTCCATTTCACTGACAAAAATTGTGTTCTTAAAATTTAGTTTACCTGTCTGTCCCTTTAGTTCTATTAAGAAAAGCATTAACGGTATCATTAGGTATCATTAGGAGATATTGCCTTTATCACAAAGGCAATATCTCCATTTCCCCCAAATGAAAGAATGTACAAGCTTCGTGCAAGTTTGCCAACCGCTGCCAATCCTGGAATGACACATAAATATGCTAGAAAACAGAAGCCCTGCTCAGCAATCATAGCCCTTCAAAGAAATGCGATAAAATATGAATCAGAAAGTGTTTAACCAGGGAAGACAATCTCTCTACTGTTGTTCAGCGCATGGACACAAGACATACGATATTAAACTGGGAAAGAGAACTATGCACTCCTCAGTGAACCTTTAGGGGCCATCAAACAAGGCCCCATGTCTTACCTAATGCCAACTACTACTGGAAGCATTTTGGTTTGGTTTATGGGGGTTTAACATCCCAAAACGACCCAGGCTAGGAGGAACGCAGTAGTGAAGGGCTCCGGAAATTTTCACCACCTGGGGTTCTTTAACGAGCACTGACATCACACACTACACTGGCCTTAAGCATTTCACCTTCATCGAAACTCGACTGCAACGGCCGGGATCGAACCCGCGTATTATGAGTCAGCAGCTAAGTGCCATAACCACTGAGCCACCGCGGTGGCTACTATAAGCTTTGTTGATTTATATTCATTGAAAATCTTAGTGGAAAACAATATTTACGCATTCCACCAATAAGCTTGAAGGAACGCAATTCTCTTCAATTCCCACATCTACAATACAGCTAGCATGTATTTCTTGCGGCTGCACAAGCCGTTTGCTGCAACATTTTAACGCGTACACAACCAGCACATGACCAGCTGCTTCCTGGCACAGCTGTTCTGCACGATAAAAAGGGCTGTAAATTACTGCTATCCTGTTTCCATTCCCTTTCTTGCGCCCTCAACCCATTTCACAGTTAGGAGCGACCTCGGCACGAAGCAGCATTCCACTCCATACCATGTTCAAACATACTTCTGCTTAACAACATGAAAAACAGGGCACCTTTTCATAGAGTGCATTCTAATTTGTTAACCTTTGAAGTCACATGCCTGCATATCCAGAAGTGCACATCGGAAAAAGCGCATATTGGAACTGATTGGTTACTCAAATACACTTTAGATCAAAGATCAGGTACCAACACACATGGACACAGAAATTTGTTTGTTTATGGCACTTCACATCCCAAAGAGGCTCAGGCAATGGGGAGACGCCATAGTGGAGCGCTCTGGATAATTTCGACCACCTGGGGTTCTTTAATGTGCACTGACATTGCAGAGTACACGGGCACACGGCCCTCAGTCGGGATCAAACCATCGTCTTTCGGGTCGGCAGCCAAGCACCATAACGGCTGACCTAGTACGGCGGCTCTGGACATAGCCATGTGTCCTTTCTTGAACGCACTGCCGCCAAGGCACATTAAGAAAAGGATCACTGAAAACAACTGCATCCAATCACTGTTCTCAGTAAGAACTGATTCTCTCTCTTCTAGGCTATGTTGCCGCTTGCGCGGCAGATAAAGGTGCGTTTACCGCTGAGTTCAAAAATCTTCCTCGAAATCGATTAAAAGTAGCAACGTCCTTACCAAAAAGAACGGGTTACCACCATTTTGAAATGAATGGCACCGCAATGGCATTCATTTTGTCTCCATTATCTGCACCCGAATCTCGGCAATGACGCACGCATTTTGCTTTCGAAATCAGTCTGAGAACCTAGCCAGGTGGGTGTGAGCACTCTGCCCTAAAGCCATGGATCGCTCAGTAATTCCAGGTTTACGATCCAGTCGGCACTCCTCGAGCACTCTATGCGACGGTGATGCAAACCGTACCCTTTCACAACTGAAGTATGGCGACATCAAGGAAAATTTAAAGTGAATTCCTGGAGCTGAAGGAGTTGTGTACAAAAGAAAACAAAGGAGTAGATGCCTGAGTACTGCGGTAAATTTCTCTTCGCGACGCCAACTCACTTCCCAATTTACCCGCCGCGGCGGCTTAGTGTATGCGGTGTTCAGCTACTAAGCCCAAAGTCGCTGGAACAAACCCTGACCAGGGCGGCCGCATTTCTAAGACAGAGAAATGCAAAACGCACCCATGAGCTGTGTGATGTTAGAATGGAATGATGGAAAGTAAGTGTGCAAAAAGCAAAATGAGCTGGGCAGGACAACAGGCGTATAACACCATCAGAGAGAGAAACTGGCTTTCACAACTGCTGTGTAACTCAAGGAAAAATGAAGGCGTATGAAAATTTCAACACACCTACCACAAGCCCATCTTAAGCAAAAACAATGATCAAATACAGACTGAAACACTGCATGTCAGTCCCCATTCCACAGACTTCCCTCTTTTCCATACAAAAGTGGAACTGTCCCAAGCACTGAATTACGAATTCACTTCAATAGGAATATTTCTTCGAAAGGATATCCATAGAAAATGATTTAGCATGTTGCCATCGCCTACCTGCACAAGCGCAGAGCAATGCTGCCATCTACACGTCGATCTCACACCAAACAGTTACATACTTTATAATGATACAACCCCCAGCTGTTATGTTCAAAAGAAGCAAACACTCCAGCAGAAACCATCCCTTCAGGTGGCTACAAGTTCGCCTGGAATTTCAATACTGCTAAAAAAACTTAGGGCCTCACAGCATCAAATGCCATGTTTCCAAGTATATGTTGCAGATCCCTTTTCAGGTGCCAACAGAGCACACAACCTTCAACATTAGGCTTTGTTCCTGCGGCACAAAACTACGCCATGGACACTGCTGTGCCTGACTGATGCACAGAGACTTTAGAGGCTATACATTGCGCTGTATGTTCTCGTACACAATGCCAAAAAGAAAAAACTGCAACACGGAAAGTCCAGGAAGCAGAATGTATGACACGCATTGTGAAAATACAAAAGAGGAACCTTACATGGAGAGATAAGCCTCACAGAGGACTACAGCTGCACGCCGTGTCAAATGGTCACATTCACAAAGCTTTGAGAAAGCATGAAGCAATACCAATATTTCTTATCTAACGGCCCTAGCAGGCCTGAGCTGCTCTTCGTCCATTATTCAGAGTGTACAAGAACCAGGACTTTGAAATCGCTAAGTGATCACTTAAACTTAGCGACCAAAAAAATTCATCCAGTCTGTGTAAAATTACAAGATAGTAGCATCAAGTATGTCAAAGCACAGTAGAGAACCAACTTCAAATGGCATACTAAGTAACCTGACAAGTTCTTAACACATGCTCCAAGCTGCCCACTGGCTCCGCTTCTGCTCCACTGCTGCAGTTGGGTATAGATGATGAAAGGCTCTTCAATGGAAACTTATCCCCCCACACAGCTGCAGCATGGCAAATGCAAGCTGTGGGCAAAGCAGCTGCTCAGAACAAACTAACACAAATTTGAAGGCAACTGTGACTGCACAGGAAACAGGAGGAGAATGGCCAACGCGTGGAGCATGTCAGCATGGATACTAACCCCAAGGTTGAACATCTGCAGCGTTCCTTCTTCCTCTGCGCCGACAGTGGTGGCTGCGGTTATGTGCCATGAAACAGGACACCGCTGGAACCCACACACAAGTGCAGTCTGGCCTGCACTGTGAGCAAGTGACTCCACATGGGCTGGAGGTGGCGGGGTTTAAAGACTAACGCTAATCACGCATCAGTGCAAACATGGACACGTCAGACAACCGGCAAGAGATAAGTTAGGGCTGACCACACAAATGAACCAGATTGTACAGCCTTGCCCCCTAAACAAACCATCGGGGCACAGCCTCCCATAGCCTGGTATTGAACCTGCTTTCCCTAACAGCTGCGAATCAAGCAGCACAAATCTTATCTCACACGTAGATACACCAGGGGGCTGTAGATAGACGTGTATCTCCTCTTTGGCAGACACGCGGCCTTGCATCTGTTAGCACATACACTGTTGGGCAATGAAGTAAATGTGCGCATTACTTATACCAGCAGATGTGAACAAAACTGAATCATGTACACATCACCACAGTGCAGCTTTACCACACCAACATAAGATGATGCGCAACCCCCACAGGCATAAGTACATTTCTGTGCAACCAGATGTTTCCAACTCAAAGGCAACTCTCGACATCTCTGCCATGAACAGAAATGCAGGGTCTGTCCATATCAGTATTAAGCTTACTGCAGGGTCAATGAAACCTCTTTCTGATTTGCTCACTGATAAGCGCAGCAGGGAGCACCACTATCTGTCATGATATATACTATGAGTTCATGTTGAAGATGCAATGCGACTCATCCACGTCCAGGAACCAATGGAAAGCACCAAAGCATCCATCATTGCTTATGATAACATTTACTTGACACCATACAGCACCAATTAAAACCTTACAACTGAAAACCTTGCCCAACAGTGCGCCTGCAGCAAACAAGGAACTGCATGCATAGCGCTGTTCCATCCCACAAGCCGGCCTAAATGAATGAAACGCGAAAATGTGATAGTTCAACGATGCTCCGCAGATTGATCAGCGAAGTGTGTGTCAAGCATAGGATGATGCCCCCACTACACCAAGAGATAGCTCACACCATCGCGCACCAGTGACAGCTAACACCACGCGCCCTTCTCGATCCAACGGCTTCCCCACGAAATGAACACCGATGAATGGGAAATTGTTTCAAAACACGGAATACGAATGAGCACGGCAAACAAAACGACGCTGGCCTAAACCAACGGCGCCAGCAGGCGTGGGCCGGCAAAGGACGACAGCCGGTAACAAACGACCGCCGAATGCTGCAAGACCCGCTAGAAGCCGATTTCCGGCGCTGGGCGCTGACGAGAAAGCACTGAAAGCTAGCAGCGAAGCGTTTGGGGGCCAAGAATGTCAGCTTCGACGCGAGTGTCGAAGAGTGGGCAATGGCGCAATGCCGATAGGTCCCGAGGAGGCGGGGTGCGGCCTCCGACCCTTCCATGCCTCCCAGGTGCGATGCCCGCACGGGCTGCGGTTTCCCGAAACAAAAGATCGCCACACGCCATGCACGCTGGGCTCCCCCCCGAGTTCACGCGTGACGTGAGCACCTCGGCGTCGCCGACCGAGAGACGTCCGCTGACCCAAATATTTGGGCCAGCGAAATCGCAGTCAGGGTCACACCACGGCCGTGTCGGCGAATTCCGATCGCCCGTCCCGGCCGGGACCCGGCACCGGCGCGTAGCCGACAAACGACATAACGGCGCCGAATTTGTGCGGGGAGAGCCAAACTGAAACTCCGGCACAGACGAACGCGCGCGGAGTTGGCGGCCCGCGAACCCAGCTGTTACGATCGGCCGACGTCGGCATCAAAAGCTTGCATTTGGAGGCGGAACTAGCAAGAAAGAGGCCAGCAAAATCGCCGGCAAGCGTCAGGCGTTCACACACCACGGGACCCGCCACTCGTAATCGGACGCTGCAACGACGGCCGGGTCGGTCCACGGCGGGCAAAAAAATCACGCTCACAGCGACGGGTCATGCGCCTAAGCCTAAAAAGTCGACGGCCCCTCTGAGCGGACAAGGGGGAAAATATCGCAAATTTAGGGTTAAAAAGCCAAAGTCAAACCTTTCGGCGATTCTTCGGCGCACGGCGGGTAGGTCCAGGGGTGAAATCCGCAAAAAGGATACGTATGAGGTCCTCTTGACTGCTGCGCTATGTTTGGCGAAACCCCAGAATATTTTGACTTCTGAGGTAGGCTCATTGCAAAGCGAGACAAGGATGAATTGGGGTCCTCATAGGTGGCGAGCGATGCCTCATACGGGTCACTGCAGGCTGCACACTCATAAAATAACCACTCTAGGCCCTAGAGTAGACATCAGAGCTCAAGCATAACGTCCACGAAACCTAATATTAATTATTTTAGCTGTTAGATTGGGTAGGATTTTTACATCAAGTGAACAATATGGCTGACAACAGCGCGTACCACCGCAAGACGACGTACTTCCAACTTCCTGTCCGCAGCACCACTTCCGGTCTAAATGCGAACGCCCGCTTACCATCGAAACCGAAAAAGAAGATAATGCGGGAAAATAAGCAAAGAAAAAAAATTACTTTCGTATAGTTAGTTCGGGGAACTGCATTAAAAGGCAAAGTTAAATTTTGATTCGCCGAAGCCTCAACGAACACTTGAATGTAGTGTTTTTATTTTTGTGCCTTCGGCCGAGATAGGCTACTCGAAGCGCTCGTAAAAAGTACGACGTAGCAAGTGAGGAGGCCGCGAGCGTCGCTTGATGAGTCCGAGCTTTTGCGGGAAAAGTTAGCGAACGCAATCCACCGAAAGTCGACGCGCCTCGATATGTACTTATCGAAAAAATTTTCGATGCCGGTACCAACTGCCACGAGACAAGACGACACGCGCGCAGCACATGTGCCTGCAGACCCGAACACCAAAAAACAAAGAAAAAACGAATGCGCGGCAGTGCACGCGCGCGTACTGTGATGTGAAGAAAATGAAAAGCCCAGACGACCGAATTTACTCACAAAAAAAAAAATATTGAAAATTCACTTCCTAGCGAAAACGTAGGGGCTAGCCAAACATGGAGAAGGCAAACTGCGCCGTTTATCACAAGTAGCCAGTGCGCCGCGAAAATATCGGTGCGACGATCGTTGCGATCGGAAAAACTATTCGAAAAGATTTTTTTCTTTTAAGTTACCTTTTCGTCCGCAAGTAGGCAAGGATACTAGAGTCTTGCTCAGGTTTCTTCGAAGCAAATCACGCAGCCAGAGCCAGCAGCGCAGGCGTACACGACATGCGCACTACGATGCTACGACGTCTGCTCGCCGCCCGCGGCGTTTTTCTGCGCTTCGGATAGACGGCGCCACGTACCCGCGCACACGTGTTGTCAGCCCGGATTATTTCATCTTCGTTTTTTACTCGCGCTCTTCGGCAGCGTGGCTGCCTTTTCCCACAATGAACTTGTCTCAAAAGCGGTGGAGAGAGCACAACGCGAGGAGTGAGGAAAAGAGCCAGCCACCGCTCGAGCATGCCTCGGCATCGAAGAGAAACGCTCTTCATCACCGTGGTTTTCTTCGTCGTCTGCTACAGGAGCTACTCGTCAGAAGCGGCGGCTACTCCGGATAAAGATCTTCGGCCGCTGACGCAGGTAAGTACTGTTATTAACAAGGACGATAATTAACTAGAACCGAGACGAGCTGACCACTCCGAAAGTTTGCATTTCCAGTGTGCGGATGCGCGCGTGTACAGGCACGCGCAAGATTTTCACCTGATTGATGGATTACCTCCCGTTATAACGAAATTTCGAAGTATCGAGAATGCTTTCCTTTGACGATCTAGAAGTGCAATTAAACCGATTTGCTCTGCCCATCTACCTACCTGTACGTGTGTGGATGAACAAACCCTCTCTCTTGCTCAAGAATGTCCTTTCAGCGAGAGCATCTGCTCGTGCTGGCGAAAAAACCGCTATATATGCTCGTCTGCGCTTAAATTCTTGCAGCATATCAGTAAATGATGCTGGATGTAGATCTTGCAATTCTGTTATTATTCTTAGCAGATTGTACGCATGGTCTGAAGCTTGAAAACCGCGTTCCCTGGTAGTAAATACTCACTTTTTTGCTCAAGAGAGGCTCTCCTAGATAACCGTGCCCGTCATGCGAGTTCTGAGAAGCGCTCTTATCATCTCAGTGCTCTTTTACTACTGTTTCACGGTCCCCAGTGCCGACATACCAAATCGTTCTCAATCATCACCGGCTCTCTTATTTGTGTTTGGCGAGACATCGCGCTCTCGCTCGAGGTGCCATCTGATCATCTCGGATTCAGCCACGATGCTGCTTCTCCAGTGCGATGTTCTGTAACTCGATGGTGTGGTGTCGGAAGCAGTTATATTAGGTTTCGCTGCGTTTTTTTGGAGAGAAAAAAATCAACGGGCGTAAAATGACGTTGTAGGATAAACTCGTATATCGCAGTCGTCGCTCACGGTTTGCTGACAGAATTTCTGCGCGTAGACTATATTTTCTCGTTGCTATGGCAATGCGCTCTCACGTCAATGGGCTAATCTCAGCAAATCGGCTCGGTGTTCGGCCATTCCCTACGCAAAGTGCGATACATCCTTGAAACGCCGTTCCGGCCGCTGTCCGATCACACTCCTATGTGCGTCGCCGCCTCGGACTTATCTCTCAGGACGCACAATGGAAGTCGCTCCGGCAGCATCTTAGAGCTCTCCGCATCGTTTTGCAAGCAAACTGATTTTCTGGGATCCAGTAGGCGGACGGCTTTCTGAAGGTTAGCATCACCGACACAGAAGCCCGGTACTTTAATTTCAGTTTAAACTCCGGTCCACAATGCAGGTGTCTTTTTCTTTTCCCCTCTCCCCCATCGTCGAGTAGCAGGCCAGAGACTTTTACCCCGGCCGCCCTCTCCACATTTCTGCGCATTAAAGATCTCTCTCTGTCCCTCTCTTGCGGCTAATTTTAGAAAAATAGCTTAAAAAAGCGCCGCCCATGGCTTTGAAGCGAATTATTATGGCGGTGTACAACTTTTCGGCCGTACACTAATTCTACGATTTTACGATTTTAGGCAAGCCCAGGCAGTTTATTTTTCGGCCGGGCTGGTATCTAATACCAACCGTGAAAGGTCCGCATCGTAGGATATAACCATTCTCGGCATTAAACTTTCTTCGTCTTTAACGCGAACTGGTTTAAGTTCTCTTATGTCCTTTCGAAAGTACGGTGCGATGGAGGTTCACCTTATGTCATTATAGCTTCCAGATGTTAGCGCCAGTTGTGAGTTGTGGCTTCATACACCTTTCGGCCTGTTTTGACCCTTGAGCAGTTCACATGCATCACCGCAGGAGGCGCCACTGTCTACAAACCGTTATATCGTGGACCAGTCAGCGTACCAGACTTTAGCTAGAGATAGAGGAAGAGCCAAAAACAACTTTTTTTTTTTTTTCAGAAGTCGATAGTTCGGGGATGCTGATGTGCGCAAGACCGTTTCTGTCCGTTCTGTCGGATTGAGCAGATTTCTCATTAAGATTCCAATTAAGGAGCACATTCTAATTAAGCAGATTTGACAATAAGGGGGGTGGGGGGGGGGGGGCGTTTTTAGCGCATCTGATATTGAGACCATTGATGTTGAGACGATTGATTGAGACATCTGATGTTGAGGCATTAGTTCGAATGAACCGGAAGTTCGAATTAAACGAGTTTTTGCACTGGAGACAGTCAGTTGACCTGCCCGCGCTTTCAGTGAGGTATGAGAGGAAGCTTGAGGTTGTGCACGCGGGCCTGAATGGTTGAATTTATTTGCATTTCACTAAAATATATTTTGCAACAATACATATACAGCAAAAGGTAGATGTTGGGGTAGCCATGACGGCGTCGCTTTCATTTCCTTTCCTTTTTTTTTAATTTCTCTATCATGTGTTGCGCAGAAAGCGAGCTTGACACTTATTCTAGTATCGCGTTTTGTTGCTATGTGAGCGACAGGAGATGTGCGGAACGTCCTAGCTTGGGCAGTATAGCTCCCTACTCTGTTATGAGAATTCGCGTCCAACCGCTACGAAGGGCTGTAAACTGAAACGACATGTCATTAAAGTTTTCAAGCTTCGTCGTCCGAGTTGTGCAAATAAATGTAAAGAAACCTGACAAAAGCTCCTGATGAGCTACTGTTGGTTTTTTACTCATTGTCTGTTAAAGCGCATTGAGAGTGTAATCCGACTTATTTCAGCGAGCATCGATGAACTGAGGCCGTTTCCCTTGTGTAGGTTTCAGTCATTACTTGCCAGTACCCTGTCCCGTATCAAGCATTTTCCTTTGCCATACCCAGCTATTCTGGACAAAAGCATTTTTGAGCGGGAAGTCGCTTATGAACGCAATTTTTTTCATACAACGTAAGATTTCACTATAACAATCAATGTATCCGCAGATAACCCGGTGGCAGTCTGGCAGTTTTTTTTTTTTTCTATTAACGTTTTTGCTGTCCTAACAAGCGTTCCCCACTGGTTTTCTATGGCAGTCTTAACTGTTAAATCCGACCGGTGGAAACCCTCTAAAATAAAGATTTTGATAGATATCAAAAGAATGCACCATTACCTTCAATATTCCCATAACAGCAACGTACAATTATTTCAATTTTCGAAATTTTTGTCCGATAATGTTGGACCACTTGTAGGTACAGGAGAGAGGACAGGGAGGCTATGACGTGTTCGGGTCCCTTTTGAGGTGCACAGGCGATCGATGTGGGAGGTTTCGTTATGGACAGCCACCGGTTAGGTATGCCTCTGCAGGAGCTCCTATACAGTCTTTCGGGCTTGGAAGATTTTTAATTTTTTTTTTTCTGATCGTGTCTAGGCATCATTAGAGGCTTCATCCCGTGTGAACTTTTCTGGCCAACCTCTGGCCGACTTCTGGCCGACCTCCGCTGCACGGCACGGTTTTGGGGAAGGACACGTTACAAGTTGCAAGGAACAGTCACAGTGGACCCAATGGGCAGTTGACCTCCCTCGGACGTCCTGCGGACATCCCGGACGTCTGCGGGACGTCCAAAGGAGATCCGGTGCCGATTAAAGAGTCACGCACTCCCTGCCGCTTCGTTTGCCTCGTCATGCACCTTGGCGTACAGGCTGGCAGGGCTGACATGGCTTTCTCCGCTTCGTCCGTCTCACTGAGCTCAGTGAACCACTGATACACTTGGCAGAAAGCACACGGAAACGGTGGGCCGAACGCCAACACCGGCAATGGCTGCGAAGCTCGCGTGTTCCACGACGCCGAAGATGTCGACAGAGTTTGTTTTTGTTGTCACTGTTGTGTCGTCGGGAGGGGGGAGGGAGATGGAGACGTCGTGTGAAAGTCTAAAGCCGTAGCACACACTTTCGGAACTTCGCACCAGCGTCACGGCGACGTGGGCCAGTTTGCGCGACGATTTATTTTTTCTGTGAATTATTCTTGTCATCCGTGCGACAGTGTGAAAAGAATCGGAATGGAATAGAAGTCGAGTCGTTATGTTATCCTGGCTCTAGACCGGAGTTATTACAGGACGATTCGACGTCATTAAATTTCTATTCTGTTCCGCTTTTATCATGGCAGATCCCCGCGGGGAGGATATGTCCCTTGGTTCATGTACAGAAAGCGAAATTAACAACAATGAAATAGCAAAGGAATCATTAGATGAATTTCTGGCACCGCCATTACCCATGTAGCACCGAACATTGAAATAATGTTATAAAGCTGTTATATAAGCGTCAGTAACGTTGCATGTTACACTGTAATACTATTTTAATCTGAAAGATTAACAAATAATGTGATATGTCGAATTGTAAACATTAGTCTAACATTCAAACTAAGCATTTTTTAAATATTTGGCCCTAAATTTTATTATAATGCTTAAACATAACTACAAAACACCATTGCAAATATATATCGCAAGCATTGTGTCCCAAAGCTTTTCCCACTATTATGACTGTGAAGATGTCGGTGCTTAAGCGGTTCATGCATATATGACTGTTACAACCATGGCCTACGACAGCGACTGGTCAGGGTTGGTTGAGTCAGCTTTCCCGCACGGCCAGAGTTGGAGCACCGTGGCAGAGCACCCCGTCTTCGAAGAGCGTGCGCAGCTGGAGCGATATACGTATACAGAGAGATCTCGTTTTGAAGGATAGATTCTTGATTTGGTGAACGGGCTCGAGAAGAGAAAGGCTGTAAAAACAAAAATGGTTCCAATATTTTGTTAGTCATTAGCAAGGCGAAAATGCGGCGATAGGATTGCTGTATATCAGCATTCCACATGCTGGTATAAGGCATATTAGCATTGCTTTCTGTTCAGAGTGTTGAAACAATGACACAAGACCGGAACAGTTGACGTATTTGGCTGTACTTGTGTGCTGGTTCTAATTAAGGTTCAGGGCGTGTTCCCTGAGAAGGTCGACAATGCACCTGCCGGTCTGGTCTACGTAATATTTTCATGTGACCGATTGATTGATTGATTGATTGATTGATTGATTGATTGATTGATTGATTGATTGATTGATTGATTGATTGATTGATTGATTGATTGATTGATTGATTGAGAGCACTATTTTAATTATCTATCCGCGCTTCACCGCTGAGGACCTTCACAGCATATCACCGACTGTCCGCCCACCAAGCGGTCAACAACACTAAGAGTCAGAACCCTGGAGCAGCTTTGCGCGCGGGGCAAGGCCGAGCTTCATTCAGAGCACGGCACATACACGGCGAAGGGTGCAGTGTAATCGCGGGGGGCCAAGGAGCATACATTGTTTCAGTCGGGCACGTTTCGCTTCGCCCGCAAAAGCGCAACACGTCCCCCCCCCCCCCCCCCACCCTCTCGTCGACACTTCCGCCCTATAAACATTAGCCCGTCGCACCGCCCCGAGCTCCTCTTCGACCCAGCCCGGTTTGTTATGGCTCCGGTGATGAGGGAAGAGTTAACGCTAGACAAACAAACTACAACGTATATATATATATATATATATATATATATATATATATATATATATATGCTTATACCTACTCGTGCATGCATTTTATTTTCTTTAAACATTCTTTCTCCTTCGGCGCAGACGAAATAAACCAGAGCACCGCTTTCGACGGCCTGTGTGTGTGTGTTCGCGCGCGCTTCTTATTTAGGGCCTCCACGCTGCGCTATCCAAGCGACCTGCAGCGGTCTACGCTATATATGACCGTGAGAGACGGACTGAGACCCGCTACGAGCTTGGCGAGTTGTTTCTGGAAGCCGGCAGCGGAATGTTACTATAGGCGGAACGAGGATACCGGAGTCGTTCCGTCAATGGAGGTTTCATTCCTTCTTGAAAAAATAAATATAAAATGAGGTGAGTGATAGCTGTAAACGAAAAAGGCGGAGGAATCTGCTCTCCTAGGAACATCAGAAGAGTCAGCTGTAAACATGCAGTAGTAGTAGTAGTAGTAGTAGTAGTAGTAGTAGTAGTAGTAGTAGTAGTAGTAGTAGTAGTAGTAATACTATAATAGTACTACCACTACTACTGTAATACTACTATATACTACTACCACTACTACTGTAATACTACTACTACTACTACTACTACTACTACTACTACTACTACTACTACTACTACCACCAGTAGTGTATTAGTGATGGTGCTGTTCTTTGCGGCAAAGGGAAAGACGTGTGGACTGGCGTACATACACAGACGGGCGGTATGCATGAGAATGAGACACACTAACTTCGAGACATACAGTCTTGGTAAAAATTTTCGAGGACACCAGAGTTGCTGTCTGCTCGTGTAGTTCGAATGGTATCACGCTTTCAGCGCCAAATATATCCAGTGGCTGTCCCATTCTCACTTGTTCACTTCTCCGGGATGCCAAGGGTGCATGAAAGCCGATGGCCTAGAAACTTTTCAGCAAGACTACGCTATCATCGTTAGGAGCCGGTTGCGCTCCGTAACGTTTTCAACAGCCCTATAAACAGCTCGTCTTACTGTCATAGGTGGCGCAACAGTTTGCAGGCCTCTAGGGTGCCTCGATGCCAGCGGCATCGAGGCACCCTACAGGCCTCCAAACTTCGGACCAATCAGTGAATAGCATGTTGAAATACGGCCTTGTCCGTGGGAACTTTCGCAAGCGGTATGATTAAAGACTTCTGTCCATTCTACGATCATCGCTCAAAGTAAAAATTCTGAGAAAGCGTTGCGCCGGTGGCGATTTCGTTTGTAAATATACGCGCCTCTTAATGAGAGGAGGGCTCAAAGCCGCTACGCTCGAGCGCTCACAGCACGGCGCAGCGCTCAGACGTCAAAACACGACGTGTACGTGTCTTTAGTTTCAGGCAAAATGAATACAACGCTTGAAGGGTTCGCGCGCAGGCTTTGCACATGACAGCTTCCTGCTACGCCGCGTGTGCAGGCCGTTTGTTGGCATTTGTTTCTTTTTTCCGTCGTCTGCTAACGCGCCTTCGGGTTGCAGACGAACCGCGCGCTGGCAGACGATTGCGTCGCTTCGCGAGTCGTCTGCAACGTATACTGCGCACACAGTGTTCGCGCATCTCCCGTTACTATAGCTTCATGGCTGTCCTGAACGCGGACAGTGATCGAGCGATTCTAGGCACATGCATGTGTGTGTGCCACAGCTCAGTAGAACCACTCTCACGCGAAATGCAATAAATTAAGCTCGCAGTTGTTACTCAGCTGTTATACGTGACACTGTGTATATAGATGCTAGAAGAAGTGGCGCTGCTGCTGCGCGGAAGGAAGATCTTATACATCCCCTTGAAAGACCTTTATTCCGTTCGTTGGCGGCATGGCAAATACCAGCTTTAACGCATTTAAATGCATCTTGCTTTTGAGTTCGTACGGAGTGAGCCAAAGCAAAACACACCCAATTAATTATAATCTCATTACCTGACCTGTTCTTATGGAATGGGGGACATTAGCAGCTAAAACCTTTTTATTATTTCAGTCTTAGTTCTAGTTCCTAGTTGTGCTTATTTTTATTTTTCGTCCACTTCTCGTTACATCAGAAAAAGCTGAAATGATGGGGGGGGGGGGGGGGGGGAGAGAAAGATTTATATTGGGCGGCAATGGCATACTGCGGTTGGTAATTGGTAGCTCGACCGAATGTCGCTTGAAAATCAAGTCGCTTGACAACAAGCGCACGACACAGTCATGCGTGATTACGCTGCAAGAGGCTGCAGATGGTCCGAACGGGTGTTTTGTCTCTCTTTTTTTTTCTTCTGAACTGCGAATTATCGCGTGGGACACAGCTAAATGGAACGCACTCTGGACAAGCGAACAAGAGCCGGAACAACGGCGCAACTCGAGATTAGGCGACCGACCACGCCTGTGCGCTGCTTATCGTGCCGTTATCATCCTTAGTCCGCCCTGTATAAGCCTACGAGCTCCTTTGTTTCAGCGAGATGCCCGATTATAAGGCAGGGCGTTCCACGCGACGTATGCCTAAGGCTTGCACGAATTCCCAACTGAATCGGTATATCATTGCTGACGCAGTATTATGCTTTTTTTATTTCATAACTGCGCAGCTAATTCTCCCGATCAGTTAATGAAACTTGAATCTCTCAGGAGTTGTGAAGAATTCGTTCGGAGGAAGAGGAACAGGAGGTTGTGGAAAAAAAAAAAAAAAAAGGCGCGGTAACTGCCTGAGGACATCATCATCATCATCACTATGGCTCGACACACAAGCGCGCGGAAGAGATGAAGACAGTGAAATATGGTTTGGTTTATTGGGGTTTAACGTCCCAAAGCGACTGAGGCTATGAGGGACGCCGTAGTGAAGGGCTGCGGAAATTTCGACCACCCGTGGTTCTTAAACGCGCACTGACATCGCACAGTATACGGGCCTCTAGAATTTCGCCTCCATCAAAATTCGACCACCGTGACCGGGATGGAAGCCGCGTCTTTCGGGTCAGCAGCCGAACACCATAACCACTGAGTCACAGATAGGCCCTAGCCTTTCATTTCTCTCCGTCTTTTCCAATTTACGCGCGTGCTCGAAGCGAACGAAATGCACGCTGCGGGAGGAGCTGTTTTGAGGATCCTGCGCCAAATAGACCCTGTTGTGACTCCCCCCCCCTCCCCCCCCCCCCCCCCCCCAACTCTCTTTGTGTGTTCCCGTCACATCTGTATCCACATAGGCCATTCCCAGAGGCAGTGCGTGGTTCTGCGAAAGTGGTATTTCTCCGTGCACGCGCTCCCAGGCGACCTCCTGAGAAGAAAGGTGGAACCGGACACGAGGGACGGATACGACTCCTTGAATCACGTACCTCCACTTCTGCCTAACTGCCACGACGTGTTTTTCCCGACTTCCCCTTAAACAGCACCCAACGCAGCAGTATTGACCCTGCGACCTTGTGTGTACAACCGTCAGGGTGACATGACTCAACGCCTGCTGCCACGTGCGGAGACGAGCGTCTGCCATTCAACCGCGCCTCGCTCTTTTGTCAACTGCGCGGGTGACGCCGCTGCAGGTGTTCGCCTTTGGGCGTTTCCTTGAAACAAGATATGGGATCCACCTGGCCGGAAAGGACACTTCCGGGTATCCAAGTGACTCAGCCGAGGAAGACGACGAGGCGGGGAACGCCCGAAGTCCCTACGATTGTTCGAAAAAGGCGGGAAGACCTCGGGAGGGACTATTTAAAGCGCTCGACACGTTCATCGAGCAGCGTTTCCTTCAGCGTTTCCCTGAGACTTCTCAGCTTTTACCCTGTTTGTCATTGCTTGTAAATATGTGAATACAGTTTCTCCTTCACTTCCCCTACTCCCTGTCTCCGGCCCACGTTCCTTCCTCCGTCGGCACAGCGGCGGTGCTCCTGGACCCGATGCCTGGTGGAACACGCTACTAGCCCGGCAAAACATACCAACCCTCACTATCACTAGCCAGTCGTTTCGGTCCGTGCAAGTACCAGCGCGCGCGGCAGCGACTCCTCCCTTGCGACAGTCTGCCCTCTCAGAAACTGCGCAATTGAGGCGTCTCGGGCTCGAACCAGGAGTAGGCGGGTTTGAATCCGACCGCGGCGGCCGCGTTTCGATTGAGGCGAAACGCAAAAGGAACTCATGCGCTGTGCGATGTCAATGCACGTTGAGTGAGATCCCCAGGTAGCCGAAACTATTCCGAAGCCATCTACAACGGTACCTCTCAGTTTTCTCTTTCTTCTTTCATTCGTATACCTTCCTCCCTTCCCTCATGGCGCGGTTGCGGTGTCCGCCGAGAAGTGAGACAGCTACCGCGTCTTTCATTTCCCGATAACCAATCGTCGAGGGTCTGCAACTTTTTACCAGAACCGTTTTCAGTCGAGAACTGAAGGATTTGTAAATAAACTTAATTCCTACCGCTTCTTTTTGAGGTAGACATTTCCGCTGCCATACGCTGTAGCGTTCCAAGAGAAAGCAAACGTAGCAGGGGACGGCAGAAAGTTAGGTGGGCGGATGAGATTAAGAAGTTTGCGGGGATACAGTGGCGGCAACTGACAAAGGACAGGGTTAATTGGAGAGACATGGGAGAGGCCTTTGCCCTGCAGTGGGTGTAGTCAGGCTGATGATGATGATGATGATGACGCTGTAGCGACTGCCCCAGTTAGTGTTACAGGTCACAAAAAAATAAACAATAAACGGGCGAGAAGATTAGACAATTGAAATCATGAAAATTGCGGAAAGATCTATTTTAAATGCGGAAATTTTGGATATCATTAGCAAGGGGGAATCTGCCGGTAGCTATGATGTAATTGTGGAGGTATTCGCAAACTTGATGCAGTATGCAAAACCTCTGGCGCTAGCACCGAAGGACAGTAGAAGCGCGGCCGACAAAGCGAGTCGCCGCTGCAGCGCAGCTCCGTCCCGATCCGCCGCCGTCTTTGTCGTCTTTTTCGCCTCGCGGCGACCGAGTACGGCGGCGGCAGCAAGCAGGCAGGGTCGCCGCCGGCATGCCGAGATTTCCGGTCCCCGCGGCACACTGATGATGGCGTGTGGAGCTTGGTCGACTTGCGCGTTGCGTGCGGGCTCTCTCCAGCGAGGCGGGCTTATTCCCCTTCCCTGCGGGGAGGGGGGAAGGTTGCCAGGAGCTGCTCTCAAGGCTGCGTGCTGTGTCATGATTTGTGTGTGACTGCGTGCGAAGCCGTGGCTCGCGCTCGCCCCTCTTCAAGGCCGCCTTGGGCCGAATGACACTGTGTAGTATATTGCGCGCTTCGGGTGCCCCATTGGCTTCCGCGCCGGGTGGCCTCGTCTTTCTATCGACTGCGCGGTGTGCTGCATACCGTGTTTCCGCGAGCATAGTAAGCCTGTAGTTCGCAAAAGAAAATAAAGGCGTTCATTCAGTCGCTAGCATGTATACGCACTGCGTGTGTGTATGTTACATAATATACATGTTCCTACTCAAGCTATGCAGTCAGAACGCTGTGAAGCCTAACCCACTCAAAGGGTTGGTTGGCTTGGTTGGTTTATGGGGTTTAACGTCCCAAAGCGACTAAGGCTATGAGAGACGCCGTAGTGGAGGGCTCCGGAAATTTCGACCACCTGGGGTTCTTTAACGTGCACTGACATCGCACAGTACACGGGCCTCTAGAATTTCTCCTCCAAAGAAATTCAACCGCCGCGGCCGGGATAGAACCCGCGTCTTTCGGGTCAGCAGCCGAGCACCATAACCACTGAGCCACCGCGGCGGCTGATTTACTTATTTATTTATTTATTTATTTATTTATTTATTTATTTATTGATTGCTGACTGACTGACTGGTTGACTCATATATTTATTGGGCGACTTATTCATTTGTTTATTCATGCCCACGAGTCAAAAAACACTGTGGACTAAAGCTATGCCTGAAATCAAGAGTTCGCCGTTTTATTAATTTATTTTTTTCGTCATGATTGACGCCGGTCATTGTAAGCTTGAGGTTCTTCAACGAGCGCCGAAATCTCAGTTCGAGCCTTCTTGCGTTACGCCGGCGTCATATGCTAGCGCCGCGGTCAGATGACACAGGTGCCATTGAGAAAACGAAACTATAGATAACATACCCTCTATATAAGAGTTCTGAACGAAACAAAAAAAAGAAGCAAAGGAAGAACGAGAGATAAAGGGAGAGGAAAAAAGAAATAGAGAAACAAAGAGTGAGTGAGAGGAACAATGGGGGAGAAAGAAGGAAAGGATAGCTCGTCACGCAATCTCGCGGCATATGATATGATTCTTTACGTTGCGCCATTGTACTGAATCGCTCTAGCTTATCCGCTCTTATCGTGTGTCTTACAACGGTGGTATGCAGCAGCATACTGAGTCTAGCTAGCGAATTTTTAACTCGGTCAGTGCACCGTTCTGAACTTCACAATGCTGCGACGAGACACATTTGTACGCAGCTCGTACGACATTTTTGTCGTGCTATATAAGCGCAGTATCCCCCGAACCATAGGGTTAATCAAGGAAGTTCTGGGGCCTATGTACTTGGTCAACATTGTTAAGTTTCCAGGCACCTAACCCGTTCTATCCTTCTGTAAATTACTGTGCTATTCCAAGCTTTAGTGTGAAATGAGCTTCGAAGTCCAGAGGTGGCTATCATCGAACGAATTCGGTATAGCCTATCTTCCGTTTCGCCGGGCTGTGCCGAGGAAAGCGTCTTGCACAGCTCTCTTGTCATCGGTGAAATATGTGGCCACGAAAGACTCCGACTTCGTACGCTGTCTCGCCTATGCATTAAAAGAACCCTGCGACGCACATCAAGCATGTGATTTTTATTCTGTATGTATGAGTTGCACGGGACACCGTGGTACCCTAATGCACAAGAAGCTCGCCGAAATTGTAATAGTTCATATTTTAATCTGCTCTAGACATAACCGTTTCGGGCCGACACTGCTTAAACGTAGAGGGGATTCGAAATGACCAGCGCGAAAACAGACGGAGACAAGAGAAGAAACACAGACGACAGGACGGGCTCTCACTAACAACTGTTTATTTTCGAGGAAAGCCCAGCACAATATATGCCAAAAACCACGTGACAGTCAGGGGGCCAAAGATTACAACCTAAAGCGCACAGTCGTCAAAGAGCGGCCGACACAAGCATGAACCGGAAAAGGCATGACTGTGCTTTAGGCTGTAATCTTCGGCCCCCTGACTGTCACATGGTTTTTGGCAGATATTGTGCTGGGCTTTCATCGAAAATAAACAGCTGTTAGTCAGCGCCCGTCTTGTCGTCTGTGTTTCTTCTCTTGTCTCCGTCTGTTTTCGCGCTGGTCATTTCGAATGATGTCCCACCAACTCGCCCAATCTGCAATTTTGGTAGAGGTGACCTTCGGCACCGGATGTGATGTGGCAATCAAATTAGCGTGTTTTTAACTGGTTGGGTGTCCTTATATGCGTGAAATGAATCCAAATCGTAATTTCTCCGAGTACCGAAGGTTTCCACATTGCAGAAAAGGTGAACTGAAATTAATAAGAATAAACCCCAAAATTCTGTACAGTCGCGCATTTTTTCAACGGGAAGCTGTTTATGAACGTAGTTTTTTTTTTTTTTTCGCACATCGTAGTACTGCACCACAAAAATCAATATCCCCGCAGGCCCTTCCTCGGGACACATTGGTTTTCTATAGCAGTATTAACTACACTCGCTGAGAGCGCAGAACAAACTTTACAAGCGAGATTTTGCTACGCATCCGAAGGTTATAGACCACTCACATCAATATGCTCATAACAGTGTCTTACAATATTCCAGTCACCGAGCAATTAAAAGTGATGTCCAAGGAATGTCTGTATTGCGCTAGTGGCGACAATTTCTGTTTCACTTCAAACTTTCTTGGAAACAAGCGCTGTTGTTCAAGCTGCTAATTAACCGATTGATTGATTGATCGATCGATTGATTGATTGATTGACTGACCAATCGATCGATACGTCACGGTTACGATCTGCCGCGTAATGCGCCAAACTCAGCGGAAGCAAAATGTCTCGGACGCTGCATAGTGGCGTGTGGGGTTAAGACCGACCGCCATAGTCCTTGGACATTTAGAGGAGCTGATTATCCTTAACATTTGTTCACAAACATGGCCGACAAAAAATTAGGCGTTTAGATAGAGCTTGGCCCTAGCCTGGTTAACGAGTCAACGTCCGAAGACGTTTTAATCAGGTCCTGTTCAAACTCTGCAAACGTCTCCTGCAGCGAGTTATCACAAAGACAGCGACAGAGTTCGTTAGCGCAAACGGCGCGTATACTTCCTGTTTTTGCTGACTCAGATGAAGCAGTCCTGACCGCGTGTGCAGAAGGCGAGCTGCTTCCTTTCGCTGTCACCGTGATCATCGTCATCGCTTAATTTCCTCCTTTCAAATGCATTTTGCCTTTTCCGCTATATTGAGTCACGAGACAAACGACCGCCTTTACTTAGTGCATCGCCGTTAGCGTCCCTCTGTCCTTCTTACGTCCCCTCTCACCCTGAGAGCAACCGGGCCAAAGCAAGCCCTGTGACTACGAGAGCGGCCCCATCATGCACTGTTCCGTGCCAGTACACGATCAGAACTCGATTGCTTAATTGTACCTCAATTGCGCCGTTTCGTCCAGACAGTGGTTTTTCGTTGCTGCTGTCTCGTGACGAATTAGGACACGCAGTGTTTTGTTCATGCTTCCCACGAGCACTGCTCCGACGACTGCGTAGATATACAGTTGCAATACGCAAAAAGAATGCTTCGTTCCATTTATGCCAAAAGGCACGCCTTCGCAATAAAATAATAATAATAAAAAAAACTTCGTTCACGGTCCTAAGACAAATTTGTTCTTGTACTTTTTCGCGGACCTTATAGACAAGTATCACCGACGTCGTTTGTCCACTGGAAATGTATAGTTTGCAAAAATCAAGAACAATACCCCTTTCCCCACATACGTTGGGGAAGGGAGAATTTGTCGGTAGCGCAAAAATGAGGCGTTCTCTTTTACACGGCTTGAACTCGTATATCCTTGCTCCCTCCTCGAGAGTCGGCTGTCCCGTGTCTCTTCTCCGACTGTCCAGCCAGACTTTGGTCCATGCGAACGAAGCGGCGAGTTACGCAACCAGCAGGAAACGAAAGCGTGCGACTGAAACGTTCGAGAGATAAGGCGGTTATGAATTACTCGCGCGGCTAGCAGCCAGCCTCAGCCGATAAGACCGGTATGAGCCTGGTATTCTCCGCGCCAAGTGGGACCGTGAGATGACGACGGAGGTTTTTTTTTTTTTTTTCACTTTTTTTCCCTTTAAATCTTCGGTTTCAACCTGACACGGCTATATAGCTGCTGTGCGCGGGAGCGCGCGCAGAGAATACGCAATGAGTCGCCGCCGTCGTCGAGCTCGCTATCTATCTCTTACACCCTTGCGCAAAATGCGCGTACGCGGCCGCGCGACGTGCTTTATTTGCGTTGGCGACGCGAATCTCTTTCTAATAGCCGCCGTTGGAAGACAGGACGGAAAGAAGGGGTCTCCAAACCACCCCGCGGGCGGGCAGCCATTATTCCTGCTTAAGCGCGAACAATGAATGCAAATGAAGTGAAAAGTAGGGGAGCTACCTTCCGACTGTGCCTCCTTTTCTTCTGCTCCTTCGAATTCTAATCTTTTCCTTTTCCTATCTCTCTCTTTCTCTCTCTCTATTTATCGTTTTCTTCGGCATCGTTTCACCCGCGCCATTTGCTTGCACTAAAAGATGCACGCACATTGTATAATACTACGCGTTTGTCGGATGGAGGAACGCAAGAAGATCCAGTGTGGGTTTTGGCGTTGTGTCCCAGAAACCGACCGACCGACCAGGCGACCCCCCTCCGAGCAGCAAACGAGCCGTGCTGAATGCAGTAGAGAACGGGGGTATAGCGAACGGTCGGTCGGTTTGGCTTCGAGCGAGCGAGTGAAACCAAGCGAAAGCCCACACGTCTTTCGGAATGGGGACGAGTCGATGTAACCCTCGCGCGTGCGGAAATGGAGGCGGATAAAGAAGACGCTGGAAGGCGGCGGCAAACGGGATATTGTTTGCCGCCCGCTGAGTTCTCCATCTCGCCACTATGATTCGGTGTCTCGGAAAACGCGAAAATAAATGTGTGCACCGTTGCAGAAGCTATGGCGCTGCCTGGCTACCGTCCCCTATCACTCTAAACACGAATACACCTATATGGGAGCAAAAAAAGGAGTAAACTGTTCTCCGGTACATTCCCTTTCATAAAAAGGAGTCTAGCGTGCTCTCCTTTATAAAAAGGAGTCCAACGCACTCCCTTTTATACGAATAAAAGGACAGATTACTCCCTTTTTACGCCTTTCTATTTAGAGTGTATGGCACCAGAGACACTAGTTACGAAATTTCGATTAGAAGTACGAATGTACTTTCTGATGATTTCAGTTTCTGATGATTAGCGTATGCATTGGTTTGTGCTTTAGCTTCCCAATGACTACCACTTGGTGTTTGGTATTGACAGTGAGCATTTTTGTCTGCACTCACCGCCGTAGTAAGGCAATGATGGCACATATGGAGAAACACTGAAAGGTGCGAGAAGTGATCACCGGAGGGTCACTTGTTCAGTCTACACGACGGTGTTTCAGTAATTTTGTCTGGCTGCCGTATTTCCTGAAGCCATGTCCAGGAAAGTAGTGAGATCTGCGAGTACGCTGTCGAAAGCTGACTGAATCAAGGAAAAGAAGATGGCAAACAAACCGACAACTCTAACTTTTAGAAACATCTGTTAAGTAGACTGCACCAGAGTGTCAGAAGATGCTTGGTGAGGTGCTTAGTAACTTCCGCAGCACTGCACGCTTTTTAGTGTGTGTGTGTGTGTGGGGGGGGGGGGGGGGGGGGTAGGAAGGGTGCGTGTCTCTTGGAAAGTGTTTACGAAATTATGCTGATTGCCAGGGAGGAGTTGGGCGATACGCGATGGCGTTGGGAAGTCGGCTAGGCGAGCGTGTCGGATCGGTAATCGGTGCGCGCGGGTGGAATATATATTGTCTTTGGAGCCTGGAGGCTGTGCTAGCTCCGAAGGAACCCCCACTGAGCGTAGGCGTTTGTGCGAGACACTTCCTGCGTTTGTTTGACGAGCGTTGTGAATGCAGCGACTGGAAGAATAGTGCGTGTGGGCTGCCTTCATAAAAGAGACTCGCAATGAGACGAGACAGGTCGTTCCTTACTTCATCGATCCTGCGGTCGTCTGTTTGCGCATGCGCACTCGGTGGCAATCCTAGTAAAGCACTAGGGAAGACAAATATTTACAGTCTGACCCAGTATTAAACGAAACAAGTTAGCTGGCATTTAAAAAAACTGATTTTTGCTCCATCGCCAAATATCGAAAACTACTGCTACAGGGTCATTCGTTTCACGAGAAAAAAAAAGTACTTATACGAAAAAAAGTGTTTTTAAAGTACACCTAACGAAGTGTTAGGCTGTAATGTACGTCCATTTCATCGACAACAAGCGGCACATAGCTTGCTTGCAGCAAAAAAAAAAAAAAAACGCGAAAGCATACAGTGCACTTAGTGAAAAAAAAAAAAAGAACTCGACCTCATTGTTTTATTTTCGCGACCAGGTGATGATTGGCGTAAATGCCCGTGTTTGCCCATTGGATCAAGCGCTCGCTGACGTCACTGAACTCTGGAACTGCGGCAGTTACAACATAAATGAAGTCTTGCGCGTACAGCCAGGCTAAGACCAACGTATACGGCCAAGGCTTAACCTACGTGTGTACAAAGCGAAAGACCGGCGGCCGGTGATTAAGCCTATTGTAATGCCATTTGTAATGCCAAGTCGGCGAGGCACCTTCCAACCATTCATTCCATTGTTAAACGGGACGCCTTACAGCAAATGAGCTGTAAGATGGATGAGCTTGGTGCGGATACACCTAACACACATCGTTCACGACGCGTGAAGAGAGACACGTTTCGAGGGGCCGCTATATTGGGATGCTCGGGTCTGAGTGGCTTGGCGGCTGAGTCCACGAGCTAGCAGTGGAAAGAAGGGGCTGTCTGTGTCGTGTCGTGTTTTGTTGTTTCTTTCTCCTTCTGTGTTTGGATCATTCCTTCTACTCTTCTGTTTATGTTATAGAATGTTTGCTGCAGGAAGCCGGAATCGAGGCCGTTAGCCCGCTCGGGGCGACGCGAGTAGTATACCGCTTCGCGCAACAGCTCCGCGGCCCTAGCAGACGACGAACGCCGGCGCAGAGCAGACGATTTTTCTTCCCCTCTCTGGCTGGCAGACGACGCGCACCACGAGGAGCAGACGATTCCTCTTCCCTGCCTCGCGTGCAGGGAGAAGGCGACGACTCATTTTGCCGAGAAAGACGGGCCGCCTCCTTTTTGCGAGCCACGCCGCGCGTCTATTCGCAATGCGGAGTAGTTCGTTGTGCCGAGCCGCTCTGTGTGTAATGTGCACGGAAGAGATTCGCCGAGGATTGGCGGCGCATAAAAGAAACGCCGTCACGCGCCGCGTCGCGCAATGGAAAGCGTGGCCTTGGTGGTGCCACGCATTGCATGGTGTGTTGTAGAGCTGTATATTCAAGCGGATGTGTTCGTATATCTGAAACGAAACGCCTGAATTGCTGCGGGAAAGAAAGAAGGAAGAAACGAGAGAAAGAAATAAATCACGAAGGAAAGAACGAAGCAAAGAAAAAAGTTGGAGTTCGTCCATGACAAAAAGTAGACATTTGTTAAAAGCTTGTTATCTAAACGAGAAGCTAATCGCCAGACGAAATTATAAAGTCAAGGATTTTGATGCCTCTAACTTGTTTGAGACAGTTAAACACCGATAAGTTACTGTTGTGATTGGTCAGTGGAGTCATATACAGCATGCCGCGGACCATGGCCATAGTTGACTGCTTTTTTTTTATTTGTGTCCTGCCATTGTCTCATCATAGATCACGGACACTGTGAGATGCATGTCACACAAAGATAGGCACCAAGGAAAAAAAAACGAATGGCTAGTTTGGAAGCTGCTTGAGATAACGCTTAATTCGTCTTCAAGTGGCAGTGAGAGCAGCACCGCTCTGACCAACCAGCCCAGCACCAAGTTCTACAGTAGCCATATCAGCTGTGCGTGACCCATCTTTGGACAAGTCTGCCGCGCCGTACGTTGTCAGCGCGGCTTCTCAGCGACGCTTGAGAACCGGAACGTATATGTCCTCACTTGTGACAGGTGCGCGAGGGGACTAGGGGCGCACCTGAGTGGGCATAGAAGATGCTAGCACTACAGAGGCTTGGCCTCTGTACTAGCACTGCACCTAATTATTGTCCCGCAGTCCGTCCTGTCGTTGTTCGAAAAAGCGAAAACGGTGACGATGAGGCTCTGCGCATGCGCGGGACGTTACTGAAAAACGATCCATAAGAATCCTGCGCTCTGCTTGTACAGATGGTATAGGGCTTTACCGCTGCCATTCCTTCGTTCTCGGCGCGGGGAAACCCCATGGAAATCCAACACCCCCTCCCTCCCTCCCTTTTTTCTTTCTCGTGCGGCGCTCCCGCATTACGCGTTCAGCATAATATGGAAGCTCTTGCGTTGAGTGCTTTCTTTCTTCTTTGTTTATCTCTCCTTCACGCCAGGAAGGGGTTGTTCTCGCCACCCTATCTTCGCAAACGCATTTCACGTACGGCCGACCATAACGGCAGCGGTCTTCAGAGTCGAGGAGCTAACCCCCTCACGTGCTCGCCCGCGCGCTCGGCAGTCGTCTGCTCTGAGGAACACGGCTAGGAGCATCGACCGCGCGCTCTAGCTGCCTCTGCCCTGTTTTGCTTGTCGGCCCTTCTTCCTTCTTTTGCTGCTTCTTGCCCCTTCTTTTTCGCAGTGAGTGCGCGCGCGCGCGCGGTTCCTTCTTTGCTCATGTGGCGAGACGCGCCACCATCGCCGACCCGAGCTGTGCCTCTGCAGGAGGAGCTATGCTTGGCGCCTTGTCCCCCTGTCACGGGATATCTAACGCAGGCGACCGAAACACACGTCGTCTGCTCTGCTTCGTGCCTGCGCGCCCGCTGCGGTACATCGCACCTCGAAGAGCCGCCGCCACAGTTTCGTACATACAATTATAAACACATCACACTCGTACGCTCTTCACATGGCTTCCCATCCGGTGAGTTAACATCGCGCTTCCTGCCGACGGGTACGATGCACTAAATACATATATATGTGCGAAGTGTACAAGCGCGCACGCAAGTGGGCGAGAGCGCGCAGTATTGCGCTTTCGTCTGCGAGCGTCTGCGAGCGTGCAGACGACGACGTGTTGGACGCTGCAGCAGGAGCAGACGACGCGCGTGTGCGTATCCGAGGCGACGGGCCGGAGGCCAAAGAGCCCTCAGGCGTCCGGCTGCTGCGGTGGTTGCACTGCCAAGCTTGCGTGCATACATATGCTAGTGGAGGAACGACCCGCGCGCGAGCGTGGGCTGCTTCTTTAGAACAACCCTGTTGTGAGCTAGAACGCTGCGGTGAGTTCCGCCCAGTTGTGATGCTCGGTTGGTGTATAACGTAGGCTGTGGGAAGAAGCGGGCGGAGGTAGTTCTGCGCGTGTGGGGCGGTTTGTATACTGCGAGCCGCGCGCTTGTCGCGTGGAGGAGTGACGTGCGTGGGATCGCAGTGTGAATACGTAACGCGTATTAACTACCGGTTTAAACGCGCCGCGCAGCCCTTTTAAAGTTCCTGCTCGACCGCTTCAGTCCGCTTGCGCCTGAAGCATCATGAGGTTCCTTGTACTGCGAAGGTAGTACTGTATAGGCCGCAGTCGTCCTCCACCGGAAGCTCTGTCGGCGATGTCGCACTATAATACAGAGAGCATGCGCGGACTAGGAATCCACCGTGCTAAGAATGTACGGCGAATCGCGGAGCCTCTGTTCACACGACACCGAGTGAAAGCCATTAGCGCAGGGGACCCATTTATCATCCCGCGAATCTCTTCAGCGTCTTCGCAGAGGGCTTGCATAGTCTCCCGCCAGCATACGTGGCAATACAAGCCTGCGACCATCGGGGTACTACGGATATCGCGATGCATTATGGGGGTATACTCTCCCTGCCATCACAGCTGCCGTAGCCTTTCCGCGGTCCTTCGCCGCGGCGTCCGCGCACCGTGACACGACATCCATCACTTCCGAGCGTGTTTTTCATTCCGCACATGCATCCAGTCGGCGGAATATGCGTAATCCCTGCGCGGACGAGCCACACAAGGAGAGAGGAAGAGGCAGGCAACCATGGGTTTGGCACGAAAGGGGTACACTCCATCTTCCTTCCGTCATGTAGCGAAGGTCTTCTTCTTTTTGCCGTGTTCCTCGAACGAACGTGCAAACGCGCAGGCCGGAGCAGCATAGCAGCACGCAAAGTGTCGAGGGGTGCGGACGAGAACGCGAATGTTGGTACAGCACGGAGACAACACGTGCTGTGGAAGCTAGGGCCGGACCCCGTGGTAGAGTGTACTATCGGGGTCAAAAGTCTCTAGAACGCTCGGAAAGGCGCCGTGTTCGTCAGCGATTCATCATTTCACTACTACAGATTAAAGAATGTCAGTGTGATTTTCACCTCGACAGGTGTGGTTTCTATCCGCGGCTAAGAACAGAGCAATCGGCTTTGTTTGCGATTCACGCGACCTGGAGACTTTTGTCTCCGTCTGCACATTAATTAGCTGTGACACGGTAACTATAGCTAAGAAACACGAGGGACAACGAAAAGATAAGGACGGGACACACGCTAGACATCAGCTCTTCTTTATCGTGACCTTGCAACAACCTATGTGAATTTGTTATCCATAACAATGTGCTGTGCCAGGATCTTCAAGGGTTAATGTCTAGCGTGTCTCGTCGGTATCTTTTCGTTGTCCCTTGTGTTTTTTTAACGTCAGTCACCATATTTTGGCGCAGTTGGCAAAGGACAGGGTTAATTGGAGATGTATGGGAGAGGCCCCTGCAGTGGGCGTAGTCAGGCTGATGATGACGATCGCCATGTCGTAGCTAGTTTAAAAAGCACCAACTAGCCCGACTTTCTTATTTAATCACGCCTGTACATTAGACTCTCGTTAATGTGAACCCGCTTAATTCGAACATTCGGTTTATTCGAGCTGACGCTTTGGCCCTGTCAACAGCACGCGCTTTTAAAAAAATTCTGCTTAATTCGAACAAAGTTTCGAGGTCCTCGAGTTCGAATTATCGGGAGTCAACTTACAAGCAAAGTGTGCGGTGAGTCCGTATTTTCTTTTTTTATTATTTCCTTGTGCTGCCACCTGGTGCAAACGGGCCGAAACAAAATGCACGGCGCTGCCCTGGTTTGTCTACTCAGCGAATACGTATCCTGACCTCTCCGCTACGGCTCAGAGAATGCGCACTTACCGTGTGACGAAAACAAAAAAATAAACAGAAACGGTCGATTATTCGGGACATCGCAGAGACCTCCCATTTACACAGTTGTATTTACAACGGCGTGTTGTCTTTGTGTTATTACCTTATTATAGTTGGTTCGTCGACTCGCTACCTCAAAGTGTTTGGTTGAACAGTTGATTGACAAACTGATTCCGACTCAAAACTTCAAAGCTGTGTAAATTCTGTAAGCTCGTGTGTGTAACGCCCAAAATATAAGCCCAATATAGACGAAGAATCCTCCGCTCTCCAAATTCTTAAAGCTGAGGAGAGTCTTCCTTCTCAGTTTATATACGAGACAATCGAAACGCCACGATCCCTGCACTACAGCTACGCTACACGGCCTGGCAGCAAAACAAGTGCCCTGGGGAACTTGGACGGTACGAGGCAGTAGGAAGGCAGCTTTGCAAACGCTTCGCTAAAAAGATCTTTGAAAGAGAGTGTTGTAAGGAGCGGCCGCGACTAACTGATGTTACGACCCATCTTGAGACCCGAGATGAAACAGAGGGAGATTCAACGTAGCGGCAATTTTGACGGGTCGTTTGACTTCAACTTGACCCCACGATGACCTCACGAAAAGGGGTGAATTTCTGGGAAGTGGCCGACGAGGCTCTTCCCACACTCGGCTCGGCGAAAACGACCTCCCCTTCGAGAAGCAACCGACGACAGGAGAAGAAAGGGTGTCCCTCGTCTTGAGAAAAAAAAACCGGAACGAATCAGAGGAAGCCTGCGCAGCTGCGGCTGTGACGTCAACACGACACAATGCTATAGGAATGCGGACTGCGGACTTAGGAATGCGGACTCGCCAGTTCCCACGTGCGGGCTCTAAGCAGGTGTCTTAGTTGGCAGTGACGTGTGGTGCCGATCTTTTGTGCCACGATGAGTTACCGCCTAGTGAGGAGGCTCAACAGGTCTTCGATGGCGGTGCTGGTGCCGATCTTTTGTGTCGCGGTGGAATGTCGCCTGGTGCAGGGGCGGAGTCTTGGGCTATATAACCTGCGACCAAAGTGGGCACGAACGCTCTGGACCTTCGGTAATAGGTCCATCCAGTGGCTCTGAGCCTTGGTTAACAGGCTCATCCAGACGCTCGCCGCTATGAACTCTTAACCTTTGATTCCTTGCTCTTCTTTTTGTAAATTTATGTAAATAAGTGTCTCAGTTTCTTGCCATTAAATCTGCTTGTTTTTGTAATCTCCAACCATCTGAAGTTCAGACCATTCCTTCATTCCGGACGAGCCCCCTTGGAGACGCCACAACTGGCCACGCTACATCGAGCCGTAACAACTGGTGGCAGCGGTGGGATCTGCTACCTTGCGTCACGACAACTGGTGGCAGCGGTGGGATCTGCTACCTTGCGTCACGACAACTGGTGAACAGCGGTGGGATCCGAAGCCGTGGGATCCGAAGCCGTGGGATCCGAAGCCGTGGGATCCGAAGCCTGGGATCCGAAGCCTTGGGATCCGAAGAGATTGGTGAGATACGAAGACCCAACAACTGTGGATCAGCGATGGGAATCTGAAGCCACAAGCGACAACAACGGTCGGCCAGCGAGAGTGCAGCTGTCTTGGGTCATGATCACGTGTGTGGGTGAGTGCTTGGCTTTTCCTTTGATGTGGACCAGGTTCTAAGAGAGGGTTAAAATTTAGAACTGGTAGACACCTGTGCTTAAATCTTACAGGTTTGGTATTTTTGCATAGTTGTTTTGGAAATAGCTCAGACTCAGAACTATCATGGACCTACAGAGACTGCAGGAGTCGGACCTGTTGCTGTTGTGTGAGGAATTGGGGATTGAGACAAGGGGTTTGGCACGAAAACCCATGATAATTCAGGCCATTACTGATTTGGGGGCAGATGATGAGGAGCTCATTGAAGAGTGGAGTCTCATCGAACAAAAAAAGGAAGAGCAGCTCAGACAGCGAAAAGAGCAGGAGAAAGAGCAGCTCAGACAGCAGAAAGAGCAGGAAAAAGAGCAGCTCAGACAGCAGAAAGAGCGAGAAGAGGAGCAGCTCAGACAGCAGGAGGAGCGGGAGAGAGAGGAAAAATGGCGTCAGCGCGAACGTGAGAGGGAAGCAAAACTACTGAAGCTAAGGGCTGAGCTCAGTAAGTTAGAAATGGAGTTGAGCAAGAGGTCGGGCGGTTGTCCCCAGCAAGTGGTACCTCTTCTCAACAAGGAGGCAGGCGAGAGGTGTGAGACTATTCCGCAGAAAAGCCTCCGCGTGGAGAAAGAACAGGAAGAGCGAAACCTTTGCGAGGAAAAAGAAAGGTGTGACGCGCGTACTGTTAGCCCTGAGACAGATAGCGCGTTGGCAGATAAGACAGAGGTCCCGCGCCAGAAAGAATGCAGTGAGGTTCGGTGTGCACGCGATGACAGAACCAGACAAGGGACACCGCTGGTGCAGCTGGCGAGCACTAGCAGTCAGAAAGTTGAGGCTGTACTAAGCGACACAAAGAGTGAACGGGTATCGCCCGACGGCAGCCGGGAAGCGCCAGGGAAGAGCGCAACGTTCCCGGAAAAGTGCCGTACAGACGAGATTGTTTCTGTTGCCCTGAATGAGGAGGATGCTGCTCCGATAGGGAGACAGCCGGAAAATGAGCTTGGGTGCTCAGACGAAACCACAGGAGTGGACGATTCGTCAGTTGAGCCGCCGCCTAGCACTGTGAGCGAAGCCCAAGTAGCGTCGCTACGCAGGAAAATCCGCGAACGCGACAAGCGAATGAGGAATGCTAGGGCAGGTGTTAATGCTGATGCGAGGGCCGGCAAATTAACTCGGGACAGCACCGCGAGAACTGTGAAAGAAAAGGGAAAACCAACAGTGTCATTTTCCCGAAGGCGGCTGGGCCCGAGGAAAGCCAAGGTGACTGCCCTTGCAGGCCGAAGGCACCATTGTCCATTGAAGAAACATCGCGAACGTGACAAGCGATTGAGAAGTGCCAGGGCAGAGGTTAATGCTGATGCGAGGGCCGGCAAATTAACGCGGGACAGCACCGCGAGAACTGTTGAGGGAAAGGGAAAACCCACAGGGTCATTTTCCCGAAGGCGGATGGGCACGATGAAAGCCCAGGTGACTGCCCTTGCGGGCCGAAAGAGCGACAGACGGCGTGGTCGTTGGACACGAGACGCATGCTTTGCGTTACGAAGAATAGGGCTCGACAGCCACACAAAGGGTCGCAGCAGAGAGCGCGTGAGTCGGAGGGAGTCGCGGCAAGCAGTGACAAGGAAATGGAGGAGGCACCCTTTCCGCAGTAGGTCGAGCGGAGGCGGAACCAATCAACTTCGCAGTTTTCTTGAAGCACCTGCTTGTAGACCGGCCATCCGACCACGACCGCGCAGGGCGCGGCTGAAGAATGTCCAATTCGGGGAATAAGTGTTTGCCTTTTTTTTTTTGTGCATTGACTTACTGAAAAAAATTCGACAGGGGTGAAGGCAAACGAGTTTCCAGTTTTTAGTGGCAATGCTGAGTGGTCTTTGTAAAGTTTGTGATTTTCACTCAGTTATGCAGCTTTTGGAGCTGTTTACTTTTGTTTAAGTAAATGCAGTAAGGGACGCGGACTTCTTAGCTGTTCTTTTTAAGCAGTCCGGAATGCTCTTTATGAACCAAAATTGCTACTATAAGTTTTTTCGTGCGTTTTTGAAAGTGAGGGGCACAGTAGCAGGTTCGGGTTTTCTCAGCTTGCGTGGGTCCTGGGAGTTTTCAGTGTGAGCTATTCACAATGGCTATACTAACCGGATTATAGCACCCTCTTTTGGAACTGGTTTGCTCGGAGGGAAGTTGAGTGCTTGCTTGCGCATGTGGTTGAAGTTTCAGAGACGCCTCAAAGAATTTGGCCGGCGTAATAGAAGACCACGTTGCGAGCGGCAGAGGGCTTCTGGCATACTTCTGGCATGCTTCTGCAAGTCGTCTCTTCGTGCAGCAGCGATGACTGCTACTCGCCGAGACTCGTCTGGCGGGGGAGGTAGCTGTTACGACCCATCTTGAGACCCGAGATGAAACAGAGGGAGATTCAACGTAGCGGCAATTTTGACGGGTCGTTTGACTTCAACTTGACCCCACGATGACCTCACGAAAAGGGGTGATTTTCTGGGAAGTGGCCGACGAGGCTCTTCCCACACTCGGCTCGGCGAAAACGACCTCCCCTTCGAGAAGCAACCGACGACAGGAGAAGAAAGGGTGTCCCTCGTCTTGAGAAAAAAAAAACCGGAACGAATCAGAGGAAGCCTGCGCAGCTGCGGCTGTGACGTCAACACGACACAATGCTATAGGAATGCGGACTGCGGACTTAGGAATGCGGACTCGCCAGTTCCCACGTGTGGGCTCTAAGCAGGTGTCTTAGTTGGCAGTGACGTGTGGTGCCGATCTTTTGTGCCACGATGAGTTACCGCCTAGTGAGGAGGCTCAACAGGTCTTCGATGGCGGTGCTGGTGCCGATCTTTTGTGTCGCGGTGGAATGTCGCCTGGTGCAGGGGCGGAGTCTTGGGCTATATAACCTGCGACCAAAGTGGGCACGAACGCTCTGGACCTTCGGTAATAGGTCCATCCAGTGGCTCTGAACCTTGGTTAACAGGCTCATCCAGACGCTCGCCGCTATGAACTCTTAACCTTTGATTCCTTGCTCTTCTTTTTGTAAATTTATGTAAATAAGTGTCTCAGTTTCTTGCCATTAAATCTGCTTGTTTTTGTAATCTCCAACCATCTGAAGTTCAGACCATTCCTTCATTCCGGACGAGCCCCCTTGGAGACGCCACAACTGGCCACGCTACCTCGAGCCGTAACAACTGGTGGCAGCGGTGGGATCTGCTACCTTGCGTCACGATCCCACCGCTGCCACCATAGCTGTTACGACCCATCTTGAGACCCGAGATGAAACAGAGGGAGATTCAACGTAGCGGCAATTTTGACGGGTCGTTTGACTACAACTGGCCACGCTACCTCGAGCCGTAACAACTGGTGGCAGCGGTGGGATCTGCTACCTTGCGTCACGACACTGAGCTGGAAATCTCACGCGCTCCGAGCAGCGCGATCACGTTCACAGCTGCGTGCGCGTATGTATATGCGTTGTTCGCGCAGGCAGCCACGTTGCGTAACAGCGAGGCGTGTCCTTCCGCGCAGCGGCGAAGGCCGTTCAGGCCGTAAAGTAAAGCGCAATCCGGCCGCGGATAGCTCGCGCGCGCCTCGCCACGTTTGACCGCCGCCGCCGCGAAGCCAAATTTATCGAGGACCCCTCAAGGGGGAATAGAATTACGAGAAGCTATGTGGTGCGGTGGGCCCAGTTATCGCGTTCTGTGCGGAGCCTCTACTACCGTTGGGCCTTCGTTTTCGCAAAGGAACTAGGCTCTGTGTAAAGACCCGAGAGATACGATTCCCCCCCCCCCCTCCCCCACCCCAAACCCCACCCACCTCCTAAATGTTTTCACTTTTTGTTTACGTTCTTCGAGCGTGAGCCGAAAAATCCTGAAAACAAAATTTTCAGCCCGAGGAGGTCCGCCTCAAGGACGTCTGGGCCGAAGAAAGTGATGTTCCTCTTGCTTAATGCGAGAGCATTAGAAGGGCCATGACGGCGAAAACTGTCTGGCGTCGGAGACTGCTCGAAGCTTCCACGTGGCAGAGGGCTTTCCCGCTCTCTACCTTCCATCCTCCACCGCTCCTTATGCCATAACGCCGGTTATACCGAAACACCGGCTATAACGAAACGCCGGCTATAATACACCGGCGAGAGCATGTTGATAAACCAGAGTCAGTGGCAGGTGATAGTGGGGTTCTATTGGTGACAATGGCTTAGTGAAGTTACGTGTAGCAGTAGTGGTCGCAGTGATAGTGCTAATTTTAACTGCCTCAAATTTGAAACAGCTGCTGCGTCTTTTACGACGCGTGCAGACACAGGGTTGGAAGCAGAGCGGTCCTCTACATACACATACAGACTTCGCGGAAGAAAGGACAGCTAACACCGTCAATTTCATTTTATTTCATTTCATTTTATTACCTTAAAGACCCACGAAGGGTATTACATAAGGGGTGGGTACATATATTTTAATGTGCAAGTGAGCAACGGTGCAGGAACATTGTCACAGCACAAAAACTACGGAGAGAAAAGATGCGCTAAAAGGCCGCAGCTCTTTTCATTCACTGGTGTTGAGTTTGGAAAGGTGACCTACAGATTTTTTTTTTTTTTCATTTTTTTACATGCGGCTGGAAAGGGAGAACTTGGCTCGCTGAAGTGTAGCGAACGCACCCTCTTATCTCCAGGAGTGAACAAGGCACTTGAGGACCTCTGGGCTGCAGTTTCACTCACTTCGACGTTGTGTATCGCGGTCGTCGAAACGCGGTTTCGTAAGGGCACAAGGTGGAAAAGAAGTGCGGTTCGCACCTGGCGGTACATTTCCCCATCTTCGGATGCCCTATCCACCGCCGGTGCATACGCTTTCGAAGTTTTGCCACTTACGGACGTGAGAATGAGAACTGTTTGTGCAGATGCGAGAGGCGAAGAGAAGTGTTTTCGTCTTGTGCATATCATTCGCTTCACCGTGAAACACACACCGACGGTTTATTGAGTTTATTGCACTTCACAGTGCATCGGCCCAGAGGGGCAAATCGAACTACATACAACACATACACAACGTGCTTGACCGCTTAAAAGAGTATATAGCGAAGTATACGCTTTGTTAAAAGTAATATTTTTATTTGACTCGACTTGTCGATCGAAACGTCGAGTCAAATAAATTTGTTTCCTTTAACGAAGCGTATACTTTGTTCTCTCTCTCTTTACACACACACTCACACGCACACTATTGCTTGCCCCGATTAAATTTATTTTCCTTTAATTTCTCGCACACTGTTGTTCAAGATCGTGCACATGGCAAAGCCTGCGTCAGATAAAGCAGCGGCGGACCGCTGCAGCCTACTGAGTCTCTTTATAACGCGACGGCCGATGACAAAACAAGGCCTGCAACGAATTAAACGCAATTATCTTCGAAAGCCCCGAGAGGAACCGGTTTATCTAATACCGCGTCTGGAAAAAAAAAAGAAAGTGAAATCGCTCTACTGTGTTTGGTGCAGCGAACTTTCCCGCGATGATAGCCAGTAATAATCTGTGTTTCGCATTTGCCTTCACTGGTTCGGCCGGTTGGTTGCGCTCGTTGGGCGGTTTCTAGACATGCCTCCTGTCGGTTTCACCAAGGCAAGATGAGTGAACTTAGCGGGCAGGATGCATGCAAGGACGGTCGGACAAAGAAAGCCTGGATTGGTCGAAGGGGGGTTACGACGACAGTAGCGAGCAAAACTGAATGACTACTTTATGTATCTTATACAACTTCGAACCAACTCTGATCGAGAAATTTTTGCATGCTGAACTCTTCTTTTCTTTATTTTCTATGAAAAAAGTCAGAACTCCGTGGCTCAAATCGGACCCCCTCCCCATTAACTGCCCTTTCCAAGAGTGGTCCATAACCGCGCCCCTGATAGCTGCCCGCTGCTGATTAGTTGCAGTTTTCTGTTTATTAAACCGGAAAAGCTTTCATCATCATCACCACCACCACCGCCACTACCAGCCTGATGATGATGATGGTTAAGTAAGACGTGACGTACAATCGGTCACAAGAGAGAACGAACTAAGTGCAAACTCTGAACAGAATGGAGCAAACTGCCCTCTAGTGCACACCCTTTTATAAATGGGTGTTTACTCCCTTTTTAAGGCGAAAGCCGTTAGCAGAGGGTGTCACACCGTTGTCAGCGTGTTAACTCGGGAACTAAAAAAGGAGAAAACCAATGGTTGCTTCAGATAGAGGAGGAAAAAATGAACCTAGGAGCCACGTTTTATGACTGTAGATTAGTTAATTAATTATAGGCAAAAATGTCAAAACTGCGTCGAAATAGCGCGGACTTCGATGTAGCCACGGGAACGGTGTGACGTCACATCCACTGGAAGTCGTCACGGCATAGTGAAAATTGTCACAGAATGGTCGGATAAACGTCAGATTTGTGTCAAATTAGATGGAAAATGTGTAATTAAACGTAATTAACACTTAAGATCCCCGAAAGATGAATAATTTGGGTATTGATATAGCCACGGGAACGGTGTGACGTCACATCTACCGAGAGTCGTCACGGCATAGTGTCCTCGACTTTCGCCTCTGAACACTTTAGTTGCCAAAGTGTCCTCGCAATTTTTTATTCCCATATAGGCGTTTTCGTGTTTAGAGTGAAGTCAGGAGCGCGGTGAGACAACGGGATCATTGGAATAAGTAGTGCAGCTGTATACGTTTTGAGGCTCTGCTCTGCTACTTTACGGCGTGCTCAGATCGGCGATCCGGAGCAAGTTTACTTGCTCCGCGAAACGAAGAAGGTGTTTCAATGGGCGATTTGGATTCAAATCCTGAGTTCTGATTGGACCGCGACAGCTAACCTGCTCCTTCGCGGATTCGAAGAGCTGCTCCGTATTAGCGACTGGAATGCGCCGTTACACAAACACTAGGCTCAGACCGAAAGATCTCGTCAAGCTTCGTCTATTAGCGTAAAGCCTTTTGCTCACGGACTGTCATAACCTGATCAGATTCGTTATACCCGCCTAATGAGTTTTCGCGCGACATGTCAAGACATTGACAAAGTTTGCAGCGGCACTTATGTCGTTTCCGTCATCATGTGGACTACGTGATTAGAAACACTCTGGCGCCTTCTGGATTTCGGCCGTGGTCACTCTTTCTTTTCAATCCGAGACTTTGGTCTTGAGAAGCGTTTGCTGCTTTCACAGTTCATTTCCTTGACTGAATGGGTAACGTATCACAAGCAACAAATACGTTGGTGATTTTGACTGGTTTATTAAGGCGAAAGCCTTTAATGCCTCATCGTTGTCGACAGAAGGTTGTCAGCAGAGGTGCCACGCTTTTCTAGCCAGACCAGAAAAAAATATCTTTGTGCACGATGGGATTCGAACCACCACCCTTCCTTTCCGTAGCCGAACGTGCTAATGGCTAGGCTACTTAATTCCTGCCAACGCATATGTAATTCTCCTTGTCTAGGACGCTGGAGAGCGTTTGCAGAAAGGCGTCAAATGAGACGGATGCCTCCCAAACGCCCTCCAGTGTCTCCAGCATTTAATATTCAAGAACAATTGTGTGCTTAATTAACATCTTAACCACACATAAGTGACACTAACAGCAACACCGCGCTAAAGGCTTTGGCCTCACCGCACTTTAGGTCAACAAAGTGCCCCCCTGAATTTTTATTCTTCAGATCATGTACCCACTGTCCCAGATCGCCACTCTTCTGCAACGCAGTATCCGCGCATGCGCACAAAGCGCTTGCCAGTTGCAACATCGTCTGCTAGGCTGTTCCGCGGACCCCCGCTACTCGTCTGCTCGAGTCGTGGTCGCCGTCCCCATGATATTACTAAAGAAATGGAGAGTTATACCTCACGATGCTGCTTCAGCACATGAGGCGCATTCATCGGCTGCTTCGTGCATCACCCACTGTCACAGGTGCGCACAGAGAAGCTCGCCGGGTGATATTTTTAATCGGCGCGCCTGCCCCTTGTCAGCACTCCCACGTCTAGAATGGGGCGCGGCGTCTCGAAAAGAAAAATCACTACCACCAGACGAAAAGAAACGCGGGGCTGAGGAGCTGGGAGAGAGGAATGAGTGCGCAACGTTGCACATTTCGATCATAAAGCAGCGTACGTCGTCGTCATCCCGGAGCCGCTCTCACACAGCCGTGACGCGCCGCGCGAGGAAGGTTTCAAAAATAGGACTGGGACGCCCGGTTTCATTATTTTCTTTGTTTTTTCTTTCGAAGGAGCTCATCGCCTGTGACGCAATCGGACGTCACCGCGCGGCCGGGCGCGCGTCGCTCGAATGGGCCGCTCGTACACGTTCTTCGGCACAGGGAAGAAGTGGTACGCAGAAAGTTCGCCACGTTCTCCCTCCCGTCACCTCCTCTCTGCCGAACCCTTCGGCAATGAGCGAAACGGGGCAAAGTAAACAAAAACAAAGGCGGCGCGACGTCGCCGTGTCGAAACCGTGGCAGCTGAGAGCCGGTGCCGGGACGTAAAAGAAGGCATATGCTTTTATAGAAAGTCGCGGCTTGGGTGTGTGTGTACCTGAGAGGAAACTGCCGCTTGCACTTTGCGCTGCTTTCTTTTGTGTGTGTTTGTGTCTTCGGAAATTCTCTCTTCTTTTACTATTCGGGAGAGGCGTAACTCAGCACAGCTGTCACAGGTAAAACCCACAGAGACGTCGAGCTACAGCGCGGTCGCTGCAACTGCCAACGTTTTTTACGGCGACCTCCTTGGAGGGAGGAAAGAAAAATATTTTTGCTTCCTTGGTTCGAAAACGAGGCGACGCTACTATATACTGCAGGGGCGTGTCCCGTTGCACGCTAGTATATATTTGTATACTTGCTACACATGCACTGCTGGCTTTCTTTCTTTTAAAGTGTGCCAGCGTCCGACGACGCCTACTTGCAAAACAACGCATTCACCGAAGCCAACTGGGTCATACGCGGCGAACGTAAAAACGTCAGCGCACACGTCAGCGACGCGATAAACTTCAAGCGAGTCGATTCGAGCGTGTGGCGTCGCCCACATGGACACGGATGGCGAGCGTGCAGTGTCTGGCCGTGGAAGCCAGTTCGACAACAACCAACTCCGTTGCAACGCAGGAAGTTGGACGACGAAATAATGAGGCATTTCCTTCGACTGTATGCACAGGCGCGACCGCTGATTATTCTCGTATATATAGTCGATCCTCGATATAACGAAACTTTATAACGAAATAATGGATATAATGAAGGAATGACGATTCCCCTTGGAGGCTCGGTTAACGCGGGCTATAACGAAGCTACGGCTATAAAGAAGTAATCGCCGGGCCCCTTCAACTTCGTTATAACGAGGTTCAGCTGTATGTGTATACAACGCTATATACACACTAAAATTGCGAGGACACTTTGGCAACTAAAGTGTTGAGAGGCGAATGCCAAAGAGGAGGAGGAGGAGAGAACTTTAAGGAGAGAACACTATGCCGTGACGACTTCCGGTGGATGTGACGTCACACCATTCCTGTGGTTATATCGAGAGAGCACAGACCTTTG
This sequence comes from Amblyomma mixtum, assembly GCF_055824585.1. Taxonomy (NCBI): domain Eukaryota; kingdom Metazoa; phylum Arthropoda; class Arachnida; order Ixodida; family Ixodidae; genus Amblyomma; species Amblyomma mixtum. Next base: position 295,117,769 of record NC_143013.1, on the reverse strand, counting down.
GGCTTTCGTTCATAGTAGACACGTACAAGCGCAAAAAAACACGGGCAGAGAAAGAGACTTGGACAGTGTCTTCGCTCGTGTTGTCCAAGTCTCTTTCTCTGTCCGTGTTTTTTTGCGCTTGTACGTGTCTACTATATCGACGTCCGCGCTATTTCGAAGGAATTGCGACATTTTTGCCTATAATAAATAACTAATTAATCTACAGTCATCAAACTTGGCCTCTATGCTCATTTTTTCCTTCTCTATCTGAAGCAACCGTTGGTTTTCTTCTATTTTTTTTTTTTAGTTCCTGAGTTAAACGCGGGTGACACGCTTTGTTAATGGACGACAGTATGAGCCATTAAAGGCTTTCGTCTTAAAACGATGAAGACAGAGGTGCAGTGTACTGATCGGAGCGCCAGTGCAGGGTGCCGTATGAGCAGAGGGACCTAAGTCTGCCGTTTCGTTTCGATGCGCGGCCGGGACGGACGTCCGAAGTGTGCGCCCACGCGCTCGCGTGTTCACCTTAAAGGGCCACTGACCAGGGTCCGGACATTTTTGAAAAACAAGCCCACTGCATAGATGAGGCATCGAAGATAACCTCTGCAAAATACTAGAGCCATGCGCGCCCCGAAAAGCTGCGAAAATTCAAATCAAAGCCCGTTCGTTCTTTCCTTCCTTCAAAAACGGGCCCCGCCCACTACTCTGCACCCCGCTGACGTCAAGGGTGGCTACTTTCGCTAAAGGCACTCCATTGGTGCATCGTTCTGACTGACGGGAGAAGGTTGGGCGTAGCCTTGGCGTCGCGTCGTCTGCACAAGGCTTTCCGCAGCGCCTTCTGTTCTGGCTCATGCCTCCAAACCCGCATGAAGGAAAAAAAAAAAAAAACTGCGGAGGGAGCGTGCGGCGACAGCCTTGAACCCTTGCCATAAAAAGTAAAAAATAGTAAAACTGAGGGAGTTGGTTCGCCCCCCCCTCCCCCCCCCGCCGTGATCACGTCACGAGAAGGTCTGCGTGCGCGCTCCCTGCTCAGTTTCTTTTCTTCTATGCGAGCCCCCCAAAACAAGGTTTTAATTAGTAGTGCAGCAGAGCCTTTCCCTCGCTCGTCCACTTGAGCGCTCCGCATAGACACCGCTTATCCTCCATGCATCTTGCGTACGCCGACTCCAATGAACGACATGGGCTTCGGAGCGGAGAAAAGACACAAACACACAGAACACAAACACACATGAAGAAAAGCAAACGGGCGGTTGCCGGGTCCGCACTTCGCCGTGTGTTTCGAACAGAAACGACTTCCGCCCATCCGCTCGTGAAACGGTGGGGAGGCCTAAAAAAAAAATGAAAAGGTGGCTCGCTAACTGGGAATGACAAACAGATGTATGAAAGGGTGCGCTCGCTAACAAGTCTAGGTGGTCGAGCCGATCGCGCCTCTCGATCGTTCAGTGTGCGGAGAAAATGCGACGACGCTGTTTCAGCCCCAGCAGCAAAAACCAAGAAAAGAATTCTATTGAAGGCGGGGCCATGACGTAGCCCCGTGACGCACTCCACAGACACCACGCCTCCGGCTTACGTCGGAGAAGGAAGGGGTGATTTTGCCTTGCCGAGCCTACTCGACGAGGAGCGGGAGAGAAGAATTTCGAGGAGGGAATGGAAGGAGAGGAGGCTCGCTGAAAGAGAGGTAGAGAGTGTCTGCTGAGCTGGGGTGGTCCGTGGCCCTTTAAGAGCGGACGACCCTGTACGGAAAATGATCAGGGAAACTTTTGGACGGAAAGAGAGAAGGCGTACATTAGAGAAAAGGTGCGAGTTAATGATGTCCTAGCTGAAACCAAGCGAAGGAATTAGACTCGGACGGGGCATGTAACGCGGATAACTATACAACTGGTGGTCCATCAGAGTGGAGAACGCAGTCGCACGTAGCAAGAGGAGCTAGAGAGCTAGGGAGATTAGATAATGAAATCTGATGGGATGACGTGGCCACGGCTGCTGGATGACAGGGCGTCGGGGGTCAGTGGGAGAGGTTTTTGTCCACCTGCGGATTTGTCTCCATTGGGGACACGGAAATTTCGATTCACGCAGGAATGAAACGATCTAGAGTCAATGCAACTTAAGAACAAAGCGGCAAATTCCACTCAGAGGGGCTCCTGCAGCCAATAGCGTCGATCGATTCTTCCCTTTGAGCGATTCACCCCCTTGACCGCTACCCTTGGACCTGCTAGCGAGAAATGTAACAGGAGGTGGCAGATAAAAGGGGAATTACCACGGCATAATTGGATTAACCGTTCGCTGTGCGATGTCAGCGGACGTTAAAAAACCATAGGTGGTCGAAATTATCCGGAGCCTTTCACTACGGCATCCCTCATAGCCTGAGAACATTAAACCCCATAAACACACATCTCAGTATATATTATGATTATCGTTGTTATCACAAATGCAAGGCGACCGGTGCGGACAACACAGAACAGCACCGCGGGCCGACATTTCTCCAATCAATCACCTGCAGCGACCTAATCCTAGCCTCCAACCAAACCCGCGCGTCACCGGAAGCCAATAAGTGTGCGTCCTCGTACACTGTAGCAAGCAGGAAAATAAACCACGCAAGGAAACAAAACAGGCGGCCTGAACAGCCAAGAACGCATGCACTAACCGTTGCTCCAGTTCCCATTCCGGCCTCTTCAATCTCTCTCTCTTGCTTATATTTTCCTTCGCCTTTTTTTCTCTCTTCTTCCTTCTCTCACTTTGGCCCTGTCAAACCGCACATGCATCTATATTTCACCTGTGCCGCACAGGCTGGAAAGTAACTGGAAAGCAGGCAGGCGCGACAGCTATATTGGAAAAGCCCGGTTGCCCCTGACACTTCTTTCGTCGCGCCGTCCTTCTTCGCTTCCCACGTAGGCGAAAGCCCGGCGGCCGGGAGCTGGCTTTCAAGGAGGTTCTTCGCAGAAGGCCGCTGCGTCTCTCGGCTTTTTTTCGCCGTCTTTTTCGCTTTTCCGCTAACCGTCGTTCGACGCTCGTCCGGACTCGGACTCCCATTGATGAGCGCTCCGCACCTCCTCTCTCTACGCTGCCTCCTTTCTCCTAACGAGAGGGAAAGGAGAGAAAGGGAAGGGTACCAAGGCCCTTTGTTTCCTCGCAGTAATGCGCGCCGCTTCCAGACTGACTGTTTTAGCTGCTGCAGTAGAACTCAAAGGAAGGTTGAACGCGAGGAAAAGGGAGGGGTCCATACACATGCACGCACGGACACCAGCTCTGCGTTTTTTAAATTTGTTTTTCGTCCTCTACCCTCACCCTCTCTCTAAATGCGGTGCACATGGAAGTCGCGTGTTGTTTGTTCCCTTTCTTTTTATCTCTTTTTATTTCTCCCCTTGTTTCGTCTTTGTTACGTCTTCCTTTCGTTAGCTGACTAGAGGAAGCTTCGTCCACATGTGAAGCGAGTGAGTGAGTGAGTGAGTATAAACTTTATTGATTTATAAGATTTAGCCTGCGGTGGAGGTCTTCTTCAAGTCTTCTCTTCAAGTCTTGAGGTTGCCTCCTAGCCTTGGGTGGTCCCCTAGTCCAGGGCTCCACTGAGTCTGGCCACCTCGCTTGCGTGTGCTATGAGTGCCCTTTGGGCCTCTAGCTCGCAGCTGGTGAGCCGGCTCTCCCATTGCTCCGCACTTGGTGTGTCGTGTTTGCGGAACGATATGTTTCTGTCGCATTCCCATGTTATGTGGTATAGTGTTGGCCTCGCTTCGCACCAAGGGCATGTGGCGCGGTATTGTGTCGGGAACATCTTGCTTAGTATATATAAGTTGGGGAAGGAGCCTGTCTGTAGCTTCCGCCATTTTGCGGCTTCTTCCTTGCTTAGCTCTTTGTGTGGTGGGGGGTATTTGTATCTTAGCCCCCTGTATAAACTTAGTGTTTCAGAGTACCCAGCCCCTAGGCTAGTCCAGAGCTCCTCCGGGGCTTGTGACCCCCCAGCTCGGATAGTAAGCCCTCGAGCTAGTTCGTCCGCCCTTTCGTTGCCCCAGACCCCCGCGTGGCCTGGTATCCAAATTATGTTATGTTTCTCTCTCCTCCCCGAGGGTGTCCCCTCGCTGAGGATCCTGAGTGTCGTTTTGCCTACCCTTCCTTTTGTGTAGTTTCGACACGCTTCTTGTGAGTCTGTTAAAATATTCAAGGGTCTCCCCTTTCTATCCCCCTCCCTCATTGCTAGGGCTATCGCTATCTCCTCCGCCTCTGCTACATTTGATGCCCTGGCCGTGAGGCTCGTTATGTGTTCTCCCTGGTGGTTGACGACTACCGCCACCATTTTATTTCCCCGTTCACCATAGTACGGGGAAGCGTCGGTGTATACCGTGCTGTCCCTGTGCCCTATTGTTTTTTCATAGTATTCTGCTCTGGCTCTCCTCCTGCTGGCATGGAGGTTTGGGTCCATGTTGCGGGGGATGGGTTGTACGCTTATGTTTCTTCTTAGTGCGTCTGGTATGTTTGCCCTGTTGTTGTGATGGTTCTCCGTCTCCCGACCCAACCTAGTCAGAAGTGCTCGTCCGGTTCTTGTGTCGCTGAGTCTTTGAAGTTGTGCCTTTATTTGGCATTCACTCAGCTCTTCAAAAGTGTTGTTTAGCCCTAGTTGCATTAGCTTCTCGTTGGACGTGTTCCTTGGTAGATGTAAGGTTATCTTGTACGCTTTGCGAAGGATAGCTTCTGCTTGCTCTCTTTCAGCTTTGATGGTTACGTGGTATGGTAGTGAGTATGTTATTCGACTGACTATCAGGCTGTTCACCAGTCTGATTGTGTCTTCTTCCTTCATGCCATGCCTTTTGCTGGCTACTCTATTTATCATTCGGCCTACTTGCTCCGCCGCTTTGCGTAGCAGGCTGAGTGTGTGGCTGCATTTCCTGCTACCTTGCAGCCACATACCGAGTATTCTTATCATTCTTTGTTCCGGTATGTTCTGCCCTTCTAGTTTCACCTCGAGGTTAGCCTCTGTAGGGTGCCTTCCTACTCTGAGAAGTTCGGACTTTTCGGTGGAACACCTTAGTCCCCTCTTCTTCATGTATCCTTCAATGCAGGTGGCTGCCGCTTGTAGACTTTCTTCTTTGCTTCCTAGCGAGCCTTCGCTGGTCCATATGGTGATGTCATCCGCATAAATTGCGTGTCTGATTCCTTGTATCTGGCTGAGCTCTTTGGCTAGGATGATCATTGATATGTTGAAGAGCACTGGTGATATCACTGAGCCCTGTGGAGTTCCCCTGCATGGCGTTTGAAAGACCTCGCTTCGTAGGTCTCCCAAACCCACCGTTGCAGTTCTGTTTGTGAGGAAGCTTCTCACATAGTCGTGTGTTTTCTTTCCGCAGTTGGTGGCGTTGATGCCTTCCATGATTGCTGCGTGGGATACGTTGTCGAAGGCCCCTTTGATGTCCACGGCCATGACTACGTTTTCCCTTTTGCTTGGCATTGTTTCTAGTACTTCTTCTTTGAGCTGAAGCAGCACGTCTTGGGTCGATAGATGTTCCCTGAAGCCGAACATAGTGTTGGGGTACCATCCTCAGTCTTCTAGGTGTCTTTGTATTCTTTTAGTGATGATTCTTTCGAAAAGCTTGCCCAGACACGAAAGCAGAAGGTTTGACAGCCGTCGCCGTAGCTCAGAGGTAGAGCACCGGACGCGTAATTCGGAGGTCGTGGGTTTGGATCCCACCGGCGGCATGTGGTTGTTTTTTCTTCTGCTTTTCTAATCAATTAGCTTTAAGCGATGACATATTCAGTAATATTCTAAATTGATCAACACCACAAAATAAATAAATTAATAAAAAAAAATCCCCTGTGCCCCTTGGTTTCTGTGGCTGTTGGCTTCTGTCATAATTACAACGAGCCCCTCATTCCCCTTCCTTGTTTGCTTAATTGCTTAGCAAGGGCCTCGATTCTGGCAGCCTTGATGCCATAGGAAGCATAAGAGGGTTCTCACACAGCTTCCACCCTCGCCGTTCGATGACGTTCTACGTCACACCTGCGGTAACTCAGGACGTTCTACGTCCGCCGCTTATGAACGTGGGTGGCGCTGATGAACACTCTCAAGGTTAGGTTACTTGTAAACATAAATACCCACGAAAGCAGAAGGTTTGACAGCCGTCGCCGTAGCTCAGAGGTAGAGCACCGGACGCGTAATTCGGAGGTCGTGGGTTCGGATCCCACCGGTGGCATGTGGTTGTTTTTTCTTCTGCTTTTCTAATCAATTAGCTTTAAGCGATGACATATTCAGTAATATTCTAAATTGATCAACACCACAAAATAAATAAATTAATAAAAAAAATCCCCTGTGCCCCTTGGTTTCTGTGGCTGTTGGCTTCTGTCATAATTACAACGAGCCCCTCATTCCCCTTCCTTGTTTGCTTAATTGCTTAGCGAGGGCCTCGATTCTGGCAGCCTTGATGCCATAGGAAGCATAAGAGGGTTCTCACACAGCTTCCACCCTCGCCGTTCGATGACGTTCTACGTCACACCTGCGGTAACTCAGGACGTTCTACGTCCGCCGCTTATGAACGTGGGTGGCGCTGATGAACACTCTCAAGGTTAGGTTACTTGTAAACATAAATACCCACGAAAGCAGAAGGTTTGACAGCCGTCGCCGTAGCTCAGAGGTAGAGCACCGGACGCGTAATTCGGAGGTCGTGGGTTTGGATCCCACCGGCGGCATGTGGTTGTTTTTTCTTCTGCTTTTCTAATCAATTAGCTTTAAGCGATGACATATTCAGTAATATTCTAAATTGATCAACACCACAAAATAAATAAATTAATAAAAAAAATCCCCTGTGCCCCTTGGTTTCTGTGGCTGTTGGCTTCTGTCATAATTACAACGAGCCCCTCATTCCCCTTCCTTGTTTGCTTAATTGCTTAGCAAGGGCCTCGATTCTGGCAGCCTTGATGCCATAGGAAGCATAAGAGGGTTCTCACACAGCTTCCACCCTCGCCGTTCGATGACGTTCTACGTCACACCTGCGGTAACTCAGGACGTTCTACGTCCGCCGCTTATGAACGTGGGTGGCGCTGATGAACACTCTCAAGGTTAGGTTACTTGTAAACATAAATACCCACGAAAGCAGAAGGTTTGACAGCCGTCGCCGTAGCTCAGAGGTAGAGCACCGGACGCGTAATTCGGAGGTCGTGGGTTCGGATCCCACCGGCGGCATGTGGTTGTTTTTTTTTCTTCTGCTTTTCTAATCAATTAGCTTTAAGCGATGACATATTCAGTAATATTCTAAATTGATCAACACCACAAAATAAATAAATTAATAAAAAAAAATCCCCTGTGCCCCTTGGTTTCTGTGGCTGTTGGCTTCTGTCATAATTACAACGAGCCCCTCATTCCCCTTCCTTGTTTGCTTAACCTTGAGAGTGTTCATCAGCGCCACCCACGCCAACACTCTCAAGGTTAGGTTATTTGTAAACATAAATACCCCCGAAAGCAGATTTGACAGCCGTCGCCGTAGCTCAGCGAGAGCACCGGACGCGTAATTCGGAGGTCGTGGGTTCGGATCCCACCGGCGCATGTGGTTGTTTTTTCTTCTGCTTTTCTAATCAATTAGCTTTAAGCGATAACATATTCAGTAATATTCTAAATCGAACAACACCACAAAAATAAATAAAATTAAAAATCCCCTGTGTCCCTTGGTTTCTGTGGCTGTTGGCTTCCCTAATATTTATAACGAGCCCCTCACTCCCCTTCCCTAGTTTTCTAGGGAAGGGGAGTGCATCACCCACTGTCACAGGTGCGCACAGAGAAGCTCGCCGGGTGATATTTTTAATCGGCGCGCCTGCCCCTTGTATATATATATATATATATAGTAGTTGCAGGAGGTCTTGTCGTTCAATGGGCCAGGAAGACTTGTAGAAGAAGGGGTCACAACCTTGCAATTATCTTAATTTAATACCGACAGTTTCGGACGGAGGACCGTCCTGTATACCCTGAGGAAGGACGGTCCTCCGTCCGAAACTGTCGGTATTAAATTAAGATAATTGCAAGGTTGTGACCCCTTTTTCTACATATATATATATATATATATATATATATATATATATATATTCAGAAAGCTCCGTTTCCGGTAAAAGTGGTCTCTTTATGGTCAGAACGCAGTACCTTATCGATACAGGCCAACTCTTCCATATGTCCTCATTTTAGAGCGTGTACATTGAACCAGGATGCGAAGTTGAAAAATTTAACAAAGTCTATCGTCAATTTTGTAAAGAAAAACGCTGCAAAACAGCTTCGCTCCGTCTTTGTTTTTTATTTTGCGGTTTTATATTCCCAGCCTGCAGGATGTTTAAGCGCGCAATTCGCCGTCTGTCCTGTTTCGACTGTCGGTCTGTTAGAAGTTAGCCCAGCTCCGCACCTCTCCATAGCTTCTGCACAACGCGGTATCTAATTCGTCGCCAAACGCTCAAGATATCACTTTTTTCTTTTCTTTTTTGCGGAACGTATACAGAAAGATAAAGAATGAGTAAGGAGTCGCTGGCGTAAGAAGTAGTGGTTGGAAAGGGGGGGGGGGGGGGGGGGGGGTAGACACTGATCGAGTGTTGCTCACTCGGCTGCAGGAGGATTGCAGGCAGATAAGAAGGACTCGACACAACCCCCCCCCCCCCCCCCCCCTTTCCTCTTCCCTCAAAAAGAAAAGAAACATTTACAACATCTCGCGACCGCCGGCACGCAAACACGACTCATGAAAGCTACCTGTTGCTTATCAAACACCGCTTGACTGGGCCCAGCTCGACGGCCTTTCTTTTTGGGGGGCTATTTTTATCCATGTTCATATATTTTCTTACGTCACGAATTCTGTTCGTTTCCGTCGTGCATAACCTGACTACACCTAACTAAACACCGCTCAAGCAAAGAACCCTGCAATCCGCGCTCGCATGCAAACACGTATATCTGATTTGTTTATTTTCACGCGTTCTCCGCGTCCCCCATGCGCGCGGGCGTTGCCCGATACGACAGCTGTATAACGCGCCGCGGTGTCCCTCGGAAATCGTAAGCGCTGGGCTGAACGCGGAGCCGAGGACGCTCACGCCGCTCGCACGTATTCGCGTTTACGCTATCTCCTCGCTTTTTCTATCTCGAAATACTTGGTGCCGCTCTTTTCTAAGATATCAGTTGCTTCGCGGCCAAGCACAAACGCCTATACTGCTCGTTCACCAAGTTGGTCTTTGACGCCGGTACAGCAGAGTCATGTTTTTAATTACATCGTGTTATTTATATTTTTTTATTTCAAATATACCTGACATCTGTGAACACACTGTGTCCAGTTGAGACTTTCAGGTATCGCCCCTGAAAGACTTGAAAGTACAGTCGGGGAAAAAAGTCTCGGGACCATGTGTTCCGCCAGGGAAGACTACCCTGAAAGGTTTGAAAGTACAGTCGGGGAAAAAAGTCTCTGGTCCATGTGCTCCGCCAAGGAAGACGCCCCAGAAAGGCTTGAAAGTATAGTCGGGGACAAAAGTCTCGGGACCATGTGTTCCGCCAGGGAAGACGCCCCAGAAAGGCTTGAAAGTATAGTCGGGGACAAAAGTCTCGGGACCATGTGCTCCGCCAGGGAAGACGCCCCTGAAAGACTTGAAAGTACAGTCGGGGAAAAAAATCTCTGGTCCATGTGCTCCGCCAAGGAAGACGCCCCAGAAAGGCTTGAAAGTATAGTCGGGGACAAAAGTCTCGGGACCATGTGTTCCGCCAAGGAAGACGCCCCTGAAAGGCTTGAAAGTACAGTCGGGGACAAAAGTCTCGGGACCACGTGTTCCGCCAAGGAAGACGCCCCTGAAACAGAGTGTACTCCTGAAAGGCTTGGAAGTACAGTGGGGGACAAAAGTCTCGGGACCATGTGTCCCGCCAAGGCAGTGGCGGTCCCAGAGAGTGGTTTTAGGGGGGGGGGGGGGGGGCGGAAAGGGGGGGGGGGGGGGGGGCAGACAGACTTTCGTATACCAAAAAAGAAAAAAAAGAAACAACAATTTCTGTTATTTACACAAAAAATTTTGTGCGCTTTGTTGTTGAAAATTAAATGGTGAACGATATAGATGTACCATTACTCATTCTTTGAATGTTAACGTTTACGCGAGCAATATTCATTGTCGATACCAGGGGAAACAAGCCGACGGCTGAGATATCCCGCCACGGCATGTCCACGAAGGTCAAAGCACCTGCCCGGACATTTCACCAGTGGGATATGCGGCCCTGATTAGTGAGTTCTGGTTTGGTTTGGTTTATGGGGTTTAACGTCCCAAAGCGACTAAGGCTATGAGAGACGCCGTAGTGGAGGGCTCCGGAAATTTGGACCACCTGGGGTTCTTTAACGTGCACTGACATCGCACAGTACACGGGCCTCTAGAATTTCTCCTCCAAAGAAATTCTAGCCGCCGCGGCCGGGATCGAACCCGCGTCTTTCGGGACAGCAGCCGAGCACCGTAACCGCTGAGCCACCGCGGCGGCCATTAGTGAGTTCTGGGAGTGGCTTTGTGCCGCCCTCAATTCGCTCCTTCAAGGCGGCTGGTCGGCGCTCCTTGTCAAGACAAAAAGGGATGATCCCCTCGCTGGCGTCGCTGTGTCCCATGGTGGGATAAAGACGAATAGGTGGCTCCTTGCAGCCCCGACAAGGTTGCTGGCCACCGCAACCGCTGGTGAATGGCACCGCTGTCGCCATGGTCGCCGCGCCGGCAGCATGGCAAGACAATGGTGGGAGCACGGTAGGACCACGGTACCTCGACAATTACTACACATTGTGCTTGGTATAACTACCAACCAGTAGAACGTAGAAATGTGCGAAATAAGACAGCAGCTAACACGGTGAACGTGCAATGCAGGGGACTACTTGACGTCACGGACGAAATAGCTTTCCAGTTCTACGTCAAAAATCACATCTCACCCTAAGAGAGCCCGAAAACGGAGGTTCGGGAAGATTTGCAAAGGCTTTTTTTTTGGGGGGGGGGGAAATCGTCCACTGCGTGATAACGAAACGTCCCGCTTAACTACTGGTTCGTTTTGCTCGCTGTTATACGTTCGATAATTTATTTCCGTCGGTACGACGGTTTTTTTTTTTATGCGTTACCACAATTATTTTTGTGCCTCTCCACACACTTTATAGGGTGCGTTGTGCCATCCTTTCAGATAGGTGCAGTGGGGCCGGGGCAAGCAGACATGCAAACATAGGCTATATATAGTGGCTGTATGTATACTTCATATGGTATTCAAATGCGCGTCCCGTTGCTGCAGTCGGAGTTGTCCAAGCTGCTGGCCGACCTTCTGGCGCTGAACCCGGACGCGGCGGACTGTCCCGCGCCCCGTGTCCCGGTGTCCCGCTCCCGGTGTCGGGCGCACCCGTGCGTCAGCGACGACGACTGCCGCTGGAACAGCCACCGGTGCTGCTTCAACGGATGCGTGTTCACCTGCCTGCCCAAGCTGGCGCCGCCGCCGGGTACGTGCACGCACTGACCAAACAGCTGGTGCTTTGAAAGGACGCACGTACGCGCGATCGGCCTTCCCGCGGATGAGATATATGCCACGCATCATTCACGTGTTCGTGGAAACACGGATGTGCCTCCGTTAGATGGGGAGCGGCAAAGATGAAACTCTTGGCAACGCGAACAGTCCGCCGACCAACGTGCGGCCTGATCCCCGCCAATGATGACCACACATGTCCCTACAAAGAGGTTAGTACACTGAGGCTTCCATATACCGCCCTTTACTTAGGTTTGTGCTTCGTAGCTGCATGCGGGAGAACCTAACCACCACCACAGGCCAAATCCTGTGGCGATGCGAAGCCGGGACAGCGACTTGCACCTCCTTGCCGCATGTACAATACGGTCCATTGTTAAAGGGAACACGCGATCGCGTGGCCTCGAAGCTTCGCGAAGGCTCCTTCAAGACTGCGGTGGGACTCCAGTGGAGTCGTGCCTCGATCAGCGCGTGCAATGTCCTCGACTCCTTGGGCATTGGGGTAGTTTGGCTTGCGCAGAACGAACGCACATATGGCCGACTTTTCTCAAGGACGTAGGAATAACCCAGCCCTCGGTGCGTGTATTGTCATCCTCCACCCAGAGCACGATAACAGGCGCATATAGCCAGGCTGCTGATATCTCCAGTATGGCCTCACATAACAGACCCCGCAGCCAACCAGACCACGTTCCACCAGCGCAGCTTAAATTCGCGCCGGGACGCGGGCTCCGAAGCGAAATACGTATCTGCCGGCTACACTGCCTGTTGCGAACTGGATAATTAGTTAACAACGTGCCTGTTCAAACTGCCATAATAAACGTGAACACCGCTCAGTGCCTACGAAGCTGGCGAAATGCCAGAACATGCCACCGGATCCAGCACTATTCTGGCACTGACAGACAGGCCCCGAATACGCCGGGCGACGCGAGGTTGGTGGCTTTCGCTGTTGGTGTGTAACGAATGTGCCTGTTCGAGGCGCCAGTGCCCTTCCGTCATGCCTCGAGTGCACGTGCATTGCAGCTAGGCCTAACAACTGAGTAAGCCTCGTGCTCGAATCCAATCGACTGCAGCACTGGTTCCACCCGCCCGACCCGTCCAGGAATGGGACACTAGAGGAACCGGGTTGTTTGGACAGTGCCAAGGAGGCCGCTATAGCTTTAGGTCTGGGCGCGATACATGGCCACTATTTCGGGAGTCGCGGGGGCTTCTGGAAAGGGTGGCCCCTGGGTCACGCCGCCACTCGTTCCGTGTCATCGGCGCCCGAAAGACGACGGCTGGTCCGCGGTTCTCCTTCCTCTCCACGTCTTGTCGCAGCACCACACACAGACACATGTGCCGGCGCGCGGTGTCGCGTCCCAGCCCCCTTCCCCTTTTCTTTCTTCATTTTGGCATCACGATCAAGAGTGCGGCTACGCTCAGTGCTATTAACTGCGTCGACGCGCGCAATTAGCCACACCGTGCGCGCCCATCTGTTCGTCCTGCGGCCACTGGAGAGACACCACAGGAGAGGAGGGACGACACACCCGCCGTACCTTTTATTGTTTGCTTTCTTTCTCATCTGTATAATGAAGATAAAGAAGGGGATTGGGGGCGTGTCTTTTGGGGGTCCGCGCACCCATCCGAGGAAGCGGCTGTGGCGGTTCGGTTGGTTCATTTATTTTCCGCCAGGCGTCCTCCTGTGGATGGCTTCTGCACGGCTGAAGACTGTTATCAGCGGCTTGACGATACCCGGGTCCCGGAACCCGTTACAAGGCAAACAGCGATGCTGCGCCCAGGGGGTGTTACACTTGAGAAAAGGAAGGGGGAAAAGAAAAAAGAGAACGCTAGAAACAGTGCCCGAATTCTCCGAAAAGACGGCGAGATCCTCGCCAAGCTGTGGAGCAATGGTTAGCGTCGCATCCGGCCTAAACACGTGACTGGCCTGTGTTGCTGGCCGGTGTGGTAGGTTTGCGTGGCAGTGATTGCTGTACAGCACTCGCGAGAAGTGTGCAAGGCCAGAATGGTGCTCTTGGCGGTCGTCGTACTTAGTTAAAAGTAACAGCAAATGGATAAAGGACAATTAACCAATACTCTACAGGGTGTTTCAGGGAAGCCGGACACTATAGTTATTAGATTAGGCTTTGGAAGTATAAAAGGTATGACTTCTGTGGCCTAGTAATACCAGCATTGAATCATGTTAAATAGTAAGTTGGTTAACCATTTAACTATTACACTAAGGCGCCCGGTTGCGATGAGATTCGCAACTTGCCGTTAGGATTCGCCATACGTTTTAATACCTTCGGCGCTATAACACAATAAATTTTATCGCGCTCCGTTCCGAACATCGCGCAGTACGTGTCAATCCATGGCGCACGTGTCACGCGACCTTCTGCCGCGCGCTGCGGTGTAGGCGCGTGCGAGAAGGTCACGTGATGCGTGCGCCACGGACTGATGCGACTGGTGGACGTTGCAGCGCGCCATTTTCGCAAGAGGCGCTAGGGTGATCGCATTTTTGAAATTCTAAAAATTGACATGGCTAATACGAACTCCCAAATGCGACTCCCTAATTACAACCAGGCGCAGAACTGCACGTTAAAAGTTGCCTAATAGAAATTAGTTAACCACTTGACTATTTAACATGATTCACCCGTTTTTTTTCACCACCAACAAACATTGCTTTACTATGCCGGTATAAACATATTTAAACGTCGAAAATCATACCTTGAAAAAATATATAGTCACGGCCTTCGCTGGAACACTGGTTATGTTCATATTAGCCACCACTGGAAGCTAGTCAAGCGACGACTGCGAGATCGAATATTTTGCTCAGAACAAATATTCTTCTCGCTACATTTGAGTCTCTGAGAGAGATTACACGTCATTAAAGAGTAAAAAAAAAAAAGAAAAGCAAATGAGCTCAGCACTCATTCCAGCAATCTGCATCGTCGCGATTATCGGGCGACCCTTTATGCAATAAAGAACCGTGCCCCGCTTACTTTTTTCTCTTCGTTTCAGTGATCGACTGGGCGAAACAGGTTCGTCCCGGCAACGCCACCAAACCGCCGAAGCAATTCACAGGTACGGGCTCGCTGCTTTCCTTGCTTCGCGCGCATGCATGCGTGTACCGAAAAAATAAATAAATAAAAACATCCGGAGGAAAAATAACGGGAGAGGAGGGGGGACGTAATCTCCATGTATAATTAAAACACCCGTGTGCACAGACCCTTAGTGGCTCCTCGAAGACATTCCTCAAGGTGTGCGACCCTCCGGCACAGCCACAGAGTTAATGCACCGACTGGGCACGGCAGGCCGCATTCCAGAGGCATGCAGCCAAGTTTGGTCGTTGCTACACCACGCATGCGCATAGCGCGACCAGTGGAGCACACACGGCTCTTGGGATTAGGCGAAGGGGATAACCCGACAGGTCGGAGGTCGCTGCTTCGATTGGGGTCGTGAGGTCTTATGCACTTATTTTGATAGCAGGACTTCCTGAGCCTGTTTTGAGGACTCAGTTCAACGGGCTCTTTACCACAGACCCCCCCCCCCCCCCCCCCCCCTCCTTTTTTTTGTCAGCAGAAGCGATATGCTATTGTGCAAATGTCCACTGCACCTGTACTGTGATGTTCGGTGACCTGTCACCGAGAGTCTCGGGAAGTCTAACACGGCAACCACATGTGCAAGGCCAGACAAAGCCAAACCATATCAACGAACTAACAAGTTCCATGTGATCGCCCGTTTTGAATACTCCGTGCCTCAGTAAAATACTCGGCGTCACCTGCTATAGACTTCTAAATCCCGGACCGCGCTTCGCTATAGCGAATTCTGACAAGCCTACAGGTATGGTGCTAAACCTCGCTATAGAGAAGCAGCGGACATAAAGAAACGCAACTGCCCATGCAACGTGAAGTAACGTAACACCGGTATAATGGATATGGCGAAAAACGGTACAACGAAGCAATTGTTTTTTTTAAACTTCGTTATAACGGGGTTTCGTGCTCGTGCAGGCATCGTGTGCAGCACGGCTCCGGTGTACGCGCCGGCGGCTCCGCTCCAGTGCCCCGAAGGAATGGTGTGCGTCACCAGGGACGTCGGGGACCCTCTCACCGGACAGCCCAGCCTCGGAGAGTGCATCGTCGACCCGCACGCCGGCACCAGTGAGGGTGGTTCCCTTTCCTTTTGCCCCCGTCGCCAAAGCGAAAACGGGAATGGGGGTCCGACACACGGGCACCCGTGACCGAATTTGAACAGCGGTCGAGCTAACCAACGTGCTCAAGTTCTTTTACAGCGATAGCCATTGCTGGCGAGGAAACCCAGCGGACGCGCTCGTTTCGTGAGAACGCATCTGGGACATGGGAAGGAGAGAAGCATGAAGGGGCATGACTATGAGAATTGGACACCTCAACTGCGTCCATGAGGGAGTAGATAAAGGAATGAGGGAGAAAAAGAGGCGCCGTAGAGGAGGGCTCCTAATAGTTTTAACCACATGGGTTTTCTTCAGCGTACAATGACATCACAGAGCACACCGGTGTCTTCTGCATGTAGTCTCCATAGAAATGCAGCCATGGGCAGAAAAACAAAAGGCCAGAATTTCACCCAGAGTACCCGCACTCCTCACCTGAATGCCGTAGAAGATGCTGCCATGATGGCTGCGAGCTTGGGCAGCATATATGCATAACGCTGACACAAAACCAGTGACATACAACTGCAATGCTGGACTTTGTGTTTGGAGAGGACCTTTGAAGGTCCTTTCCAAACACCTAGTCCAGCACCAAATTTAGATAGTTTGCACTGCAATTGTAGTGTCAACTACCTAAATTTATGACACACCTCAGTTATCATATCCCTATTAAGTATGGTGAAAAAATTCGCATAGTGACGAAGTAAGTGTTGTTCCGGCAGTATGACTGTATGTAGTCTGTGTACAACAGAGCATATAGCAGAATATGCCGAGCCCCGGCTCTCACGAGTACTTCATTGCAGGATGTAGCAAGGAGCCAGAAATTTTATTTGTTTAACGCTTAGTTCAGTTTTCAAGTAGCTGCCCAAGCAACAAACATCAATAACAACTTTGTCATTTGAAGGTGATAATGTGATTTGAAATGACGAAAGGGGGCTGAGTAGAGTCTCTTACTTTTTGCTCACAGGCGCAAGTATGTGCAGAGAACCACGACTGCAGGGCAATGCGAGGTACCAAGCTAGGACCATACTGGCAACATGAAAAAAAAGGCTCCAGGTGTTAGATATAGGGATGCGGAAAAGAATGCCCGTTACTGTACACACAGGCGAAACTTAAGAGAATAATTGCCTTTCTAGAATATGCCACTCAAAAGTTCATTGTCTTCAAGGCACCTCAATGCACTGTGTAGAAGACAGTCACTTTAAAAAGCAGTTCATTGTGTAAACTCTTGTAATCGGCACATCCTTCATCCTCAGCCTGCCAATATGCCCAACTGAGTGAGCTGTGCCTCTCCTCTGCAAGACAAGACTACAAAGCACAGCCCACAATGCTATGTCACATTACACCATAGCTGACAGCAGCCCATCCGGCCATCAAAGAATACAAATAATGCACCTAGCCCAGACATTTATCAAATGCCAAGTCCTCTTGTGGCAGGCTTCACAATTTAACCTGTAGAACGAAGAAAGAGGAAAGTGAGTGGCGAATCTCATAAAATCTGTTTCAGAGCAATATTTGTTACAAACAGGGAAACCTTGTACAATTACATGCTTATTAAGTGGCATGAACCAATACCATAAAATGTGTAAACTAAGAAATCTAGTGCATTCCAGTTCAGGTGCACTATTTGTGTGCTAATTATCCCTGCAGTTGCCTGCCTGGCATGTCCTACAATCTACCAGGCCATGTAATACACAAGGCAAAATTGAATTAACATCCAGAAATTTTTAAAGACAACAGCATGCAATAATGCACACATTGAAGATCCAGCTTCTCGTGAAAAAAATAAAAAAAAGTGCGGGGAAAGCACAATTTGACAACTGCCTCATAAGAAACAGTACACACTACATATTCTTGATGTCAAGACACCGCAACCTGACTTGAAAGCCACTAATTGAGGAGATGGCATTGCTCTATGACTGGTGCTAAATTAAGCAAGAAAGAAACAAACCCAAACACGTTTTGTCCCAGCCTTCAGTATGTAAACATACTCTGCAATATTAATGCCCACACTACACCTCTAGATGGAAAGGAGAGCTAAGTGCTCGGTAATTAATTCTTGTGTACAACAAAATTCTTTGAAACCATTTTTATTAATCACAGCTCAGTCCAATGGGCAGGAAATTGAATCAATCTATTGCATAACAAGATGATTCAGTTATGAAGTTAAATGGAACCTTGTGCTAAAGTTTCAATGAACTTCAGCAAAACAGCAAGTTTAACTTACACCACAGCACAACTAAACGCTGCCTCGCAATTCAATGCTACTGAAGCAGAGGCTACGGCTGCTACTAGCCAATCAAACGTGAATTTATCTGTGCACTGTATGCCTATGTGGCATACAGTGCAGGTGCTATGCTCCTTGATGAGTGTCATCAAGCACAAAAGCCAATTAGCTTGGTTTATTTAAGCTAGTATGACTACTTCATTTGTGTAAATAGCTGAACAGTGAAAGCGTAGTGTACAGGAGTGCTCCTAATATGCTGAAGTACACAGAGCTAGGCGAGTTTGCAATAATTCATGGCAAATAAGCAGCACCAATACATGAACATATGAAAAACAAGCACTTCTCTAGTGGCCTTGTTATGTCTGTCTGTACTGTTTTGACATCACAAAGGGCTCCTAAATGTACAACTTTTTTTTTTTGTGCACAGCCTTGAATGCCACCTCATAGCTTTCACTCCAATCCCAATTATGAGATGTGGTACTGGCTTGTACAACATGTTTTACAAGTAGCTTCTACAGCTGTTTCTACAATTTATGGTTTCATGTGGCGTGTACACAAAAGAGTGACTACTTTGCATGGTTGGTACACAGTTTCACGGGGAGGAATGAGGCAACAAAAACAAGACGTGTTCTTCTTCCAACATCCTGTTTTTGTCGCTCCAGTCCTCCCTGTGATAGAGGTCAGACATATCACAACAATAAAGACACACTGACAGTGCCTCTTCACCTATTTCTGTCCTTTGCAGCACTGCCCTCTGGTGATAGCAGCCAGTCCCAACTGGAGAGCCTGGGCAGCGAAACAGGTAACCTTTTAAGTCTGGCCATTCGAGTGTCCCTGATAAAAAGTGAGCAGACATCCACTTTCAAAATATTATCAAACAGCTGCCAAGTGGGGGCACCTACAGAAATAAACACAATACAGAAACATCCCGACAGTGACATGCAATAACAAGAAGGATCTGGTAGTGTGTTGATTTCTCCCGAGTTTTCTGAGGTCACTGTTTACCCAGGCCCCAATAACGGTCACTGCAAGTAACAAAACCAAAATTGCAATGGGACCATCACATTTTTGTCACTAAAGTTGTAATTAGCTAATTAAGAAGTGAGATGTCCTCTATGAATATTGCAGTGTTGCATAGGTTTTTACAGCAGCTTTCAGCAAAGCAATGAGTAAATATGTGAGTTTAGTCCAGCCATCATAGTTCACTTTGATAATATGCCGTTATGAGTCTAATAAATTCAGCATTGGAACATTCTCAATAATAGCATAGTCCTGGTTATGCTAAGTAACAAAACAAATATAGGTAGATGTGTGTACAATGTATACAACAGTTTAGACGAGATTTGAGCAGTTTAGGGGACGGTCTAGGAAATGCACTGTGAAATGCATAGAAAATGCATAGTGAACATAAAAGTGCTGCTAAGCTGATTCTTCATAGGAAGCTTGCCTCAATGTACAAAGAGGCTTGGACCCATGTATGAAGAGTAATCACTGGCGGAGTATTAGCTAAATTTCAAAAACATTGTAAAACATATCAAATTGCATCACACACGATAATGAAAGTACTGTCCCTACTATTCTCCAAGTGCTTCGAGCTGCTTTTAATTTGTGTGAATTTCGCATATTTTACGTCTTATGGGTAGGCTAAATTTTGTTAATTTTTCTTTTGCTTATTTTTCAATGTAATTTTATGTCTTTCATGCCCACGTTTAATTTTTTACATTTTTTAACATTTTTACATTTCAATTTATTTTGTCTCCCAACTCGCAGCACAGAGCAGAATGCTTCAGATGTCTTCGTTACAACATATTTCTACCCCTGCTGCATTTTTTTGTGTGTGTGTGCACAGTATTCCTACCTGGTGGCTGCATCCTGACCAAGGAGCAGTACAAGAGTATGGAGGAGTTCAAGCAAAAGCCATACATTACTGGATGGTAAGGCACTGCCACTCTTGTTGCACATTAATGCATACCATATTTACTTGCGTAATCTGAGCCCGTGCATAATTAGGCCACCCTAAAATTTTACCCGGATTTTTGAAGAAAAGAACAAAAAACTTTCACTCGCATATTTTGTTCTCTCTGCTGCGCCAGACCACCAGCATGTATGTGGGTGCGCGCAAGGCAGGGTTAGGAAGATCGGCGTGGCAGCGCCGCCGTGTGCGGTTTTGAAAGGTGCGAGTCGTATGGACATGAATTGTGTGCAGTGTACCTGGCTCACTTGAGCTGGTGGTCATTTTCCCGGACGAAAAATTGCGTCCGCACCCGATTCTGAAACTACTGAACCGTTTGTTGCTCAGTTTCCCGCTAGTCAGCCAGGCCGCATGCAAGGGTGCCGTTTTATTGCCCATTATCTCCTTTGCCTCCCACTGCTGGCTTTGCGATTGTAATGTTGCATGTTTATCGCCTGGAGATGTGCCCGGACCGTCATGCCATACTGCGGGGAACTACATAATGAGGGGCAGGGTGGGAGGGTCTATGTGTCTTGTATTTGGAGTCAACTTTTATGTTGACCAGCAAGGGGCACGAGATGGGAGCTCTGCGAATAGGCGGCAGAAAATAGTATATATTGGACGTTAAGACCTCTGTAGAGTTTTTTAGAATATTTTCAGAAAATTTTTACCTACACATCCCCTTTTGAAGCCATAATTTAAAGAAAAAAGTGCGCATATTACGCAAGTAAATAAGATATATCATCTAAAACACATTTATCCTTCAGAGTCCACATATTTATGGAAAAACAAGCTTACCTGAGTAGAACATGACTTTACCACGTTACCAGTCATAGTGTTTCACATTATTCAGCCTAATCAAATCTCACAAATATCAAGTTTCGTGCCATAAGCCTTTAAAAGAAAGCTGTAGCTGTCCATGTGTGGGAAATTTGTCATGAGCAAGTACGAGATTCCTTTCACAACTCCAAAGCACTCAAGACAAAAAACTAACTGGCTGTGCTAAACAAGGTGACTGTGTCTGAAAATATTACACTTGTCTCTTTGTTGTGCTGGTCAACAAAAGATATACTCAGTAGATTGCAGTAAAGACTGCGTGAAACAGCGTGAAGATAGTGCTATCGGAGGGAAAAGTTTGTGAACAACTAGAGGCATGCAAAAATTTGACTTTGTTATGGACAACACAAGTAAAAGGTGCAGTCTGCACACAAGAGAGGAATAACACCATTACGCCTCTGCTATACGCACAAATAGCTACGAAATTTAGTCACAGTACATATGTTCTGTCAGGTTTTGCAGCTACCTGTACATGCAAGTTCAGTGTGGGAATGAGGCAGTACTAAGAATGCACCACTTATTAGTATGTGCAATGTGTGGCTAGTTCTGTTTCAAATACTAATTTCCTGCCTCCATGTTCATTCATAGCACTTGCAAACAAGGTTCTGTCGAGTGCAAGATCTCAACAGAGAAAAGCTTTGATCGCAGTAAGTATTATTCCAACCATAATGCCCGCTTCTCTTTATTAGGTCGCTTGTTCATTGCACAATTTGTTCATTGTTCAATTATTCATTATTCACTGAACAATTTTTGCCAATGAACATTAAAATGGTTAAGATGAATTTAAACGTAAGCTGCTGCAGACACCTGGAATAATATCAATTAATTATACTAATATTTTATTCCTTATGCAGGCCGGACACAACATGCACTATCAAATCGCCAGGCTTTCTCATTTATGGCTTAATTCTGGAAACCCTTAGCTGCTCGAAATAATGAAAGCCAGTTTGCCACTGTGCTGTGGTTACTAGTCTCTGTGAATTGCACAACCACAAACCACAAGGCATTAAAAGAAATGTTCACTCTACTTGTGTTACTTTGTAACTCCAGACAATGTTAGCAAAGCAACAAGTCTGCGGGAAATTGTTACAGACTTGAGAAAGCTCTCCAGTGACCGGTACAAGTTTCTCGAAAAGAGAGGCTTTCAATTTGCACATGAGAGTGATGGAGGTGTCAAGAAATGACTAGCTATTCTGGAATGTAATCATGAGATGCAGATGCAGCCAAACAGATTAGCAACATGTTCTCAAGCTTTCAGCAATGATTTTCTTTCAGTGGACAGAATACGCACATTTACTAGGTGGGTGCACAATGGCAGGTCAGTACAATAAATATTGTACTCCACATTAACGTGAATACCTGACTAAAAAAAAAATCTAACTTTACTTTCACATTCATATAGTTTAATTACCAGTACCTGCTCAGTTTAGAACATCTGTAAGGCACTTTTCGAGACCAACTGGCATATTATGCCCACATACAAGTTGACTTCGCTTTCTGAGATTATTAACTCCATCTGGGATGTCGACTCATAAGTGAATCAACATTTGGAAACATTTTCCAAACTCTGTAATTCTTGAGATGTTCAGTTTTCAGCAAAAAATTAACTGCATAATTTTTTCACCATGAGCCACAATTATGAGTCTCTCATCCAGATTAGAAGAGCCATAACGTCCGCATTTTTGTGACCTCTGAAATGATTTCTTTTCAATGTCTGTGTGTCAGGGGCATGTCAGGTTATCTAATGGTATTGCAATGTTTTTTTCCTTTCATGCCTTGAGTACGAGGTCATCAATCTGCATTCAGGTCAACTCATATGTGGTTAGACATAACAGAACGGCTACTCCTACTTTTATACGCATGCTAGGTTTTCCCCAGCAACTTATACAGCTACATATAAACACTGCTCAGGACCTTCATCACAGTTTGCTGAATATGCTGTGCAATGGAATATAATTACCCAACGTTCCCCTTATCACAATGTATGCAAATCGCATCACTAGCATATTTACAGCAATAAACTCACAGTGAGCATCATTGCCGAAATGTTACCCTCACAACACTCTTTCATCTTTGCAGAGCGGCCTAAGAAGCGGTGACGTCGCTGTTTTCCAAGGATGGCACCTTGAAATCCTCCTGTACATAGTGTACATAGCACTCGAAGAGGAATATGGCGCTCCTTAGCCGCCAGTGATGTTGACGTGACGTCATGAGCAATGTCAACTCGACGAGGCAACCTGGGCAGTCAAGAACAACAACACATCAGTCTCGGAGTTCCATAGAGCACATGAAAGGTCGAGCCAGAACTGTGTCAAAGACCCAGAAAAAGAACTGTGCTTGCCCTGAGTTTTACTCATCTGACACAGAAAAGCAAGGTTAATTCCTGTGTCAGCAACAAGTATTGTTGGTTGTGATGGCTAGAAAACAAATGTGGCATGATGAATTATTTTGTGCAGTCTCTATGTTGTGAGGAACATGTGGTCTGTGTGTTTCCCATGATCACTATCTATGGTCCTTAATATTTTCCATGGTGCGATTTCAATATAACTGCTCTCTGGCCAGGAGAACAAGCAGCTTTTCAACTGTGGCCATGGTGAGAGGAAATTGAGCTTTTCTGAATGCTCAATAATTACAATGCATACTTTTAATAAACAACAGACTGCTGTGTCTTATTTGCCAAATGTCACACAAGCTATGCACAAACAGTCCTGTGTTTCCGTTTGTAATGCTGCAGCACTGGCCTAGGTACAGAGCAATGAGCGCCTTCACATGTCAATAAATGCTCTCCTGAATCACAAAAAATCCTACCATCATCATGTTTTCAAGCAGAAGCTGTAGGGGGAAAGAATAGCAAATAAATGAAATCATGCGGCATGTAGCTTCCAAACAAGAACCAAAAGTAATGGCTAAGGGATTGTTCTTCAAATGGCATTAACACATAACCGCAGTTTCACTAGCAATGTTACATTTTACAGGACCACTGATCCCCCTCTGGTCAGTCAAAGTCAAGACCACAGAAAAAAATGAGAACAGGGGGAACTTCTCCTCTTAAAGGTTGGAGCAGGTGCAAAAAGGCAATTCAGACAGCAGCTTAGAGTGCTTTCCTAGCTCCAATATGCAGGGCTGCAACAGATGATCATCCTAATTACACTGACCCATTACGTGCAATGTGTGATACTTGAAGCACTAAAACACACAGAGATGAAAATCTTCAAAATCATCACGATGTGACAATGTCTGCATACAATACTGTTCATCAACAATGTGTTTTCCCTTCCACATTTGCCCCTGCACATCTTTCCTGAGACGACAGAAGATAAACCAGAGTTGGTTTCCAGCAAGAGCGAGCTATTGGCATTTTCGTGTAACAGAGAATGTCATCGTCTAAGCATGAAACTTGCGCAAAACTTGAGAAAACAGGCTGCAAGCAGCAAGGGCTCAGAGTCTTACCCACTGCCTAGGAAGAATATGACTCTTAACGTCTTGAAGTGAACGAAGGAATAACATGCCAAAATGAGATGCATAACAGGTGTCCTCAAACACTCGTAGCTCGAGGACAAATAATACTGGTTCACAGCTTGAATTATACCGGTTTTAATTTGTAAGGCCCATTATTGGCCAAAATGTCTGCACGATACAACTGTAGCCTTCCCCACATCTTTATATTGAAGCAATAAACTTTCCAAACACTGCCTTATGAAGGCTGCAAATACTACTGCAGAGTACTACAGAAAAGTATGCAAATTGCCTGGTTGGTCAAGTCACCTACAAAATAGATTTAGGTTGTTCTGAATTAAGTTTAGCCACCAGTGTACAGCTGTGAGATTTCCCTGCATTTAGTGCTCTTCACAAATCCTTGTAAACTCACTACTGCAGACTTGAACAAAGGTTGGGGGTGAGGGAAGGGAATCTTTAGTCTACTGAGCAATGTTTTGAGGACTTATCATAGTCTCAGCACAGATGGAGACAGGTCTTTTCTGTCAAAACGTTGGTCAGTGGGTTGAGGGTTCCTTGTTTTGTTCAAATTTGCACTGCGAGAACCTTCTTCACTGCTCTCGTCTACTAGTGTAGTACTGTAATGTGTGCTACTTGAAGCACATATTGCATTGCAAACCAATTTGCTATCTGTCCTAAACTTAGAAAGGACTCAGTAGAAGTGAACAGCCTATTCCTGGTGAATGCTTAGTAGACCAAGCATCAATTTCTGAAAACTCACTTTTCCAGTGTCTTCCTGTACAGCAAACATTGTCATTTATAACTTCAGAGCATGTATATCTTGTTGAGTTTTCGAGTCAGAGGAAAATAAAAGTCTGTGAATGAATAAAAGAAGTGTGGAGAAAAACTCTTGCCTGGAATATCTTGCCCAGAATGAGCGTTCCTCTCGGCTCTGTGAGTCAACCCGAGTTGAGAGGCAATGCAGCTTTCCTGACATTCTCGAGCCCGTTAGACGGGCAGTTGCAACGCGGGCACGAGTAGTTGGCATCAGCTGTGACCTGGCTCTGTGAAAAGAAAAAAAGAGGAGTAAATACGAAGTGAAGTATACATCAGAATCATGATGATACGAAGCTCATGGCATCATGAAAAATATTCGTATCAGCCAAAATTCATGTCATCATAAAATGAACAAGATCATGAGAAATTCATTTATGCAAGCCTTTTCGCAGCACACGCACTGGCTAGTGAGGGCGGCACTTACTGCTCACTGGTGTGGTCATAGCTACTGTATTTGTATCGTCTGCAGTGGCATGGGAAAATGCTCAAAACACTGCAATTTTCACACATAGTACACAGTGCACTTCAGCTGGGGAATTCTGTGAAATTGTATCATGCTGAAACTTCCAGTATAATTTGTGATAGCATCATCAAGATTATACTGTGTTACACTGCATACAGTTCCACGCCCCTGCTATTGCCCTTGACTATCAACGAATTCATCGTTTGGTATAAGCATGCTAAATTACGGTTTGTACAAAACCGTATTACTTAAGTCTGGTCAAGCATATAGCACGCTTAGCTAGTTAGTTCGCAGGTCTGTCTTGAGAAAAAAAAAGGACTAAATGTGACACAACTTTACAGTTACCAGAAATGGAATGGTGAGCTAGTTGGTTCGTCATCACGTAAAAAGAGAAGCCGACAAACAGGACAAAATAAATGAAGTGACAAACTCAATGCGCTGACCACTGATTGCCATTTGCTATATGAACACACGTTTTATGCACCAAAAGCAAGAAAAAGGGCACCGGGAATTCTTGTCAGCTATGATATCTCAATGTCATGCACAGAAAGTCAAGGTCCTTTCGATGTGACATAACATGACTACTGCCAGAGTTGTTCTTCCAACGCCGAAATTCTGGAGCATTCAAATTGATCTGTTCGTAAGCTTATCAGAATACCTACGTAGCAGTTTGTGGTCCCAAAACACAGCAGTGCAGTTACGCTGGAAAAAGTGTGCAACTAGATTGTCAGAAAGTGCCAGCTCGTCCAAATTGTAGTCATGGTCTCTTAGCCAATCTCTGACACTTCTACACGACCAGACAATGCAACTTTTTCTACAGGTCAACAGCCTTGTGTCCTCTTTTGCTTACATTTGCGGTTTGCTGTATGAAAGGCGTATCCTCGTTTTAGTGCTGTTTTCTTGCAGCTTAGGACCGTAAAGTAGTAAGTGGGCTCCATACTCGTCGACAGTATGTTGATCAATTAGGTGACCAAACTTGGCAGCTGATTCACTGTGATATGCACATTACAAAAAGTTGCACACAGGTAAGCAGATAGCTACACTGAAAATGAATTTTCGGAAAAGACTTCTACGAACATTGAATTGCATATCAGGTATTAACTTTTCTGAAAAAATGTGGAAGTAAAAATTGAGAGGCCAAGAGCATGAACAAATCTGGTTAGCACTGTTTACAAGCTGAAGTGCATGAAAGCTTGCTCACTTGAGCAGCATTTATGCATGCTAGCTACAAATGAATGGTCACCATAGTTTTGTCAGAGAAACAAGAATATTTTTATCAAACTGCCTGTACTCAAATGGATGCATGTAAAATTTCAAGTGCTTTCATGCACAAATGCAGCAGTGAAACTGATTGTGTAATGAAAAGGGAATGGGATATAAAACGATAACACTGCATACCATGGTGGCGACGTTTGCAAGAAAGAAAGGACAGGTCTGGGCATAATAATTGTATTCGAGGGCAAATTCTGACCACAGATGAATATTCAGAAATGCTGAGTACAAAAGTGTTCACAAGGTTACATCTACAGGCCAGCTCATTTGAAATGACAGAAAGAAACAACATGGACACAGCACAATTGACGGACAACACAGGCACTTCAAACAGAAATCCAGTATCGCTATTTTAAATCACAGATGTTCACACACTGCTACAAATAAGTTATCCTCGCAGTATGTTGATGATTACTAAGGATGCACAAGTGAAAATACGCAAGTACACTTAAGTCCCAGATGTGATGTGGCCTTCTGTATGTCATGATTTTTTTAGTGAGTCATGACAACAGAATGCTGTTTAAAAGCAAGAAAGCAAAACTGGGCACTGATCAGCCATAAACAAGAGGCCTGTGTGCACTTATTGCTGCTTTATTTCCAGAAATCAATAAGCTAGTCTTACTACTACTGAACAGATCTATCTTCAGTGGCAGTATCTATGGGCAACATCCCTGCCTACTACATCACCAATTCCATGATTTGGTGAACTCGTCTGGAATGGTTGTACAACAGAGTGTTGGCAGCATGCTAACAAAGGCACAGCTAAATATTTCAAGAATGCTGCAAATAAAAGTTCAAAATTTCTGAGAACGCTACGAAATACACAATAAAAAATTATATCACAGCAATGCATGTGACAAAGAACAGGCAGGATTTGAGGGCACGCGACTAATTCTGACCATGGGCATCATTGCTCCTTGCCTCTATTTAAATGCACTCAGAGCAATGGACTAATTTCGACCACGCAGGGTTTTTATCTTTGTCTCCATCAGAATGCAGCCGGCAAAGCCAGGAATAGAGCCTGCAGCCCAAGACTCGTTAGTGGGATGCCTCGGGAATTGCACGGGCTTGACTAGAAACTTTGCACTACACATGCACGCTCCCTATCAACTTCTCTCCCGTGGACACTTGTGTTTACAAAAATTTTAAAATGTCATCAAGCATTCATAAAAACTGTGCTTTATGTGACAACAACAGCTATTGTGCATTACCAAGTTACTGTAAGGCATTGTTCAATTACAATGATGACCCTATGTTGCCATGCAGATCGCAGTTTCTGCAAATGGCAGAAAATTTCTTGCTTCAAACAATTTAAACACACAAAATGAAACACAGGGAACCATGCAATCTGAGATTTGGCATGATACCACTGTGGATTTGATGGGAAGTAAGTACCACTAAGGGCTGTCACCAAAAAAAAGGTGTACAACATGAGCTCGTGGGCATGTTGGTCAGACATGGTCTGTAGTGCAACAGCACAACGGCACGAGGTCAAAGGTCCTTTCGGCCTCGTGCCGAAAACCAAACCAAAGGACCAAAAAGGCCTGCAACCCCATAATACACTGTCTTCTGTTCAAGGGGGGATGGACACCAGAAATTTTGCCATCTTCTGAAAGCACACATGTAATAAACACTGCACTGGTGACGCCTTGAAATAAACCTACTCCAAACCCGTACAATCCGCTCCAAGAACTCACCGCAATACAGTAGTAGCAGAAGACGTGCTTGCAGCCAATCTCATGTGGCTGTGTGGGGCTGGAGCCACAAATTCCGCAGTGGACCACGTCCCTCAGCGTCCTCTGGCTTGGCTCTGTGGGACGCAATTTACGGCGCAGCAGTTTCCGGCTGACAAAGTTCTTTGCTGGATACACGTTGATCAGCGGAAGAAGGAAGCCGATGAACTCCTGCAAAAAGCCACACCAAGATAAGAGATGACAAACTGCTCGAAAAATCGAAGAAAATAGTTTTGACTTAAAAAACGTCCACAAAATTTCAACACCCACGTGTACGGGATTGAGAAGTACTTTAAGTGAGCGAACAGTTTATGAAAGCGGGATGTGGCTTTCAGCAAAATTTTTTTTATTTCTTGATGTATGTACATGTAATATTTTTAGCATATCATAAATAATTTTATGACTGCTGTTTTTTCAGTTGTTTTTAAAATTTAACTGGTAAATCTCCAGAAAATTGTTTTCTAATATATACTTTTCTACTTGATATTGTGAAAAGGCTGCACAGTTAAAGTGTGGAAGAAAGCTGGTCCAAGATTCATTCGCAAAGCATGAGCTCTGGTTCTGAATTTTTGCGACGCAGTGTCCTTTGACATATAAACAGCAAGAAGAAAATTTCATACCAGAAACTGAAGATTCACAAATCTAAAAAACAAAGAACGTCTTGACCTGCACAATGGTCCTCGGAGTGCACCAAAACAAAGGAGGGTCAAAATAGATAAAACAGTAGTGAAGAAATCTGCCCTGCAAGGTATCTGTGAAAAAACCGCAACGAAGAAAAACGCCCATTGTTCGAGTGTTTCTGCGCAATGCATAGTCCCCGTGGTTTAGGAAACAATTTCTTTAGAGAACATCGCGGTTGATTTCAGCAATGAAACTTCAAGACAGCATAAAAAACGAGACATACAAGCTGATATAACAAGACTAAAAAAAAAAATTGACCATTTTTCGGGATTTCAAAGCTGCATCCCCTATTAGGCAAATAAAATTTGCCAATCATCGAATACGCTATAACGTCAACATGCTAAAACACATGCGTATGCCTCATAAAGGAGGACCCAAAGTTTGGAATGTGCAGCATGAAGTCACGAGGTAATCCTGCTAGTATGCCGAGTTAATCCAGGAAACATTCTTGCATTAAAAAGAAGAACAGGTTACACGAAAACAGGCTCCATAGGTCAGCTTAAGGTTAGCCTTCAGCTTTGATCAGAGCTTTCTCAAGGCTTTACCTTATTTACAACTATATCCCAGGAAAAAATTACTGCCTGCTGATATCAAAAGAAGCAAACTAAGCTTCAATTTGTGTGGTAATGCTATCTTTCTGGAGCTGCTTTCCATGGTGCTGTACCTATGACACCAGCAACCATGCAGTTGATGTAGCATTCTGAACGCCACTGCTAGCTGGGTATCGCTCATTAAAGACCCTTTTCTATCTGCATCGTGGTGGAGCAGCGCAAAGGACGGGACACAAGAAACAAGGAAGGACGTACACAGGCGCTGCTCTTGCTCTTCTGAACTTGCTCTTCTGAAGTTCTATCTGCAGTCCTAGAGTTTGATCGCTGGCCAAAGACTCGTGGCCCATTATAAACACGAGGCAAAATAAATTATGCCCCTCCCCAGTGAGTTAAGTGAAACTGGGCATCAACAGTGCTTTAGATGTTATGGTACGGCGCAAACCTTCTAAATGCATTTCACTGCACCTTGCTATCCGTTGGGTGGCTTACTGTTTAAAAGCAAACTCAGTGCCTCAGAACCTCAGAATAGCATGTAGTTAATACTAAAGCATATTTAAAATGCAAGCAAGCTTAAACTTACCGCAAAGCCATGCCACAGAAGCTCCCGATTCATGAAGTCAAACTGCACCTGCAAGGAGCAAGCAAAAATTTGTCACCTATTGCAGAGCTCATGAGTGCCCCAATGTTTCTACCAGGACAAAGCTACAGGAAACCATCAAGGAGGCAGAGAGGCTATGTGTACAGGACACTTTCTTGTTAAAAGATGAAGAAAAAACAAACAAACAACAAAGTAATAAAAAGTCGCCACAATGACTGCCCCACTCATTGACTTGAAGCAGACAAGCGGCAGGCTGGTACCACTACTTCCTCGGGTGGCTTGCTTGGCACACTTCCGTTGGCTACGCCCTAGTGAAGTGCTTGCTCCATACTTCTTTTCACCATTTGCTCCATGGCATTACTTTGATTGAAGAAAGCCACAAGTGGCCAAACATACTTTTAGACTGTGGTGGTAAGAATTAGAGCATTGCACGCACTGTATTCTGAGGCCCAAACCCAGCCAAGGCCCGCGACTTCAAGCCTGGGCCCGCCCCGGGCCCGCCCTGGGCCTGTTACATTATCACTTCACTGAGCCCGCGGCCGGCCCACCAAGCTTGACCCAAGGCCCGGCCCGGGCCCATTCCTGCAGCAGCTCAAGATGTAAATTGTTCACTGAGTACAAGTAGTCTCCTGCCACACAAGTAAAGAAGTTGCTAGCGGAGGCACTCAAATTACTATGACACTAGAAAAAATAGGTTTGGTAAATACAAAAAGGAGAGAATATAAGGCGGGTTCACCCACTCGACTTTTTGAACAGTGATCTTGTCTGTGAATAGACCCCAGCTTCCAAGGGCCAAAACAAAATGGTTGCATACATGCGCAATAAAATTAACGTTATGCCTAGATTTTTAATCAGTCATTTTTTACAGCCCTAAATATTAAAACGTCCTCGAATCCGTAGCAATAATATTCCTTCTTTCTTTTTTTAATGAGCATGATTTCACAGGTTGAATCATGGCCGCACTGGCCTTATTTCTATGGAAATGAAAAGTAATAAAAGCGCCTGTTTATTGCATAGTATGTGTTTGAAGACCCGAAGTGCTGTAAAACAATATGGTCTTCTCCAATGGCATATCTCGTAGCATAAAGATGAGTTTTTGAGAGGCGAAGGCAGGCAGTCAAACACTATTTGGGAACAGAAGGCTGCTCATCGAGCAATAGGATGAAGGCCCTTCTGCAGCAGTCCTTATAAGACTTCAAATGCCCAGTCGTTAGCAGTAACGCAAAACCGAACAAATTCGGAGTGCCCTCTGGAAGGTCAAACGGCATGTGCCGCTGATAACTCAAACAGCCAAATCAGCGGCGATGTGTACTTTAGTAGGCGAACACACTTGTGCAAATGAGCCATCATGAGTCAGGTGTTACAAAGCATTAGCACTACATCGCAGTAGTGCAGCCCGCTGCTGGACTTTGCGAATTTTATTTCTAACCTCTCCTCTGGTATCGTTCGACGCGGCCAGGCAAGCATGCCCAAATTTACTGCAACGCAGCACATCGAGTGGCGCTGATTAAAGTCGGTCTACAAATGAGCTTTCTCTCATTCCACGTCAGCAAAGAAGTAATAGCAAGGGTTTATTAATAAACCACAGGAAAGATTTCAGCTCCCGGATTTTTTCATTCCCGAGATGTTTCAGGCAACAGTAAAAAAAAAAATCAGCGCTACTCGTAATTTTTTTCGTGTGAGTAACATGCAACTAAAGCAGATGCCAAAAATAAGTAAGCGCTCAGTAATATATTTTTTTTCTCAACAAACACAAAGACCCTATTTCATCCGTGTCGCTGCCGACCACCCCAAGTGTACTTAACCCTGCAATAATGAATCAAAAGCCGTATGGAGCCTCTCTACGTGCGGGTCCAAGCGGCATGTGTAAGAGGAGCTACAAGCATTTCTTTAATCACAAACGAGTAAAGCAACAGGCCTGATGGCATGCACAAAGACTACAATCTCGCTGTTCAATGCAAAATTGCTTTCTTGTGGCTGGTTCCGCATTTTTTTTTTTTTGTCGATTTTGATGGTGTCCGATAGCTACCCCACTTATTTATCAGTGGTTCCAGGATTGAAGTACATAAAAACAAGTGTGGTGACCAATCCAAAGTTCTTGAAAGTCTTCAAAAACATTTATAATGCAACCACTGAGTGATCTGACGCACTTTGGACACCAGGCTTTCCCACTGTGCCAAAAATGCATGGGTCCCTAAAAGTAGACTGTCAGGCCTTTGAATGCCTTTGAATTGTCAGGCCTGCTGTAAGGGAATAAGACAGCACTGTAATTTGTTCTAGCACTTGGGAGTCCTGTACCCTTGCCCACGGCATAGTCCACAATGGTGGTCCTGTACGTTGAGAAGGTGTAATCTGAGACGACCTGAAGGAGCACGACGACAAAAATAGGCGTGCAAATGTGGAGAGTGTGTTATGCGATGAATATGCAGATGTGTCAGGAGTGGAAAGAGGTTGTTCCGCACTGTCAGAAGTCTCGCCACAGCGCCTTATTGCCATTCCTAGTGAAGTGTCCAGTGTTCAGTATGACCACTTGCTGTAAAACGGTGTTCCCTGCCACCTTCCCATCAATTCCTCTACTTGTTCACACACATAAAACAATCACATGTGCTGCTCGAGGTTTGTTTACTCTGTCTACTCTTATCGTTAAAATATCCCCTTTCCAGCGCTCTGAACTGTTTTAATAACATGCATGAGACATAAGAAAATGCAGGAGGCACAAAAATAGTCTCCCCCTCCCCCCCAAAAAAGCACCATTTATAGCCGCCTTCTAAAAAGCAACAGATAACTGCGACGCTCTTAGAAGCAGCAAGGATGAAGTGACGCAGTTACTTGAGAACTTTTTCTGAAAAATTTTTTCAATTGTAGTATTGCTTCCCTAGCCATAGGGAAAGTTTGGTGCTGATGGAACATAGTTGTGCTCAAAACGTATTTTCCACAGTCACTTCTTTATCACACAAAGCTGCAAGCTTGTGAGGACGGGGATTCTTTGCAGCACACCATGTAAGAAATACACCATTTGTAATAAGCAAAAACAAGGAAAGGTGCCACCGAGAGATTCATTAATTTATAACTGCAATAAATAACAGACAATTTTCACAACAGGAAACAAGTCTACACAGTGTAACATTCACAGATCACAATACATATGACGCTGTGGTACTGCTATTTTAGCCATTTTATGCGAAGCATATTAACGTAGGTTTCGGGCCTTCGCGCGACGCCCGGCGGTGGCCACCATTGACCTTGAAGTGAGATCACATGATGTGACGTCACGTGATGACGTCACATCGGCTGCAGATGCGGCCTCATATCGCGCCGTCGGACGTCGCCCGGCGGAGGCCTCCACGCTTCGGTTCGCGCCATCGCGCGTGACGCGGCGGCGGCGCCACCATCGCTGCATCACGTGATATGTGACGTCACGCCAGGGATGAAGCGGAGCGCGCCCGCCGTCGCATCAGTCTCTGTGCCCGTCACCGCGCCAGCGTCTTTGCACCGGGCGTGTATGCGGTCAAGATGCCTCCAAACGCTAAGGACGTTAATAATAAGAATGCAAAACGAAGGCTGCTTCGCATCCACTGGGCTTAACCTTGATAAGCCTCCAACTTTTTATCACTTACATTGAACAAGAGCCTTTTTTCAGGCTTTTTTTTCTCTCATGAAAAGTAATCACCTGAAGAAAGGCAACGCAATATTCAGCCAGAGGCATCAAGCAAGGAGACACAGACACGTCTTTTCAGAGTGCACTTCAAGCTCAAGCAGTGAGATATTTGACCTCATGCATAAGACAAGGGTCCAGTGCACAATCTAAGTTGTTCTGCCCAGAATTCCACACTTCACATCTCTGTCCCCAATCACTCATCCTTGTGACAGCCTTATGCTTCCACTCGTTGCGTAGCTTACCTCTCGTAGCATAGGCCTTGCAGAGTGCCCACTGACAACCCCAACAATCCTGTTGCCCAGTGAGCAATAGCGCCCTCGAACAAGGAACAGCACAAAGTTGATGACGGAGGCCACACGAACAGCCGTTTCTGTGAGACTGATCCCACGCTCCACCTGCATAAACCCAAAGAGGAAAGGTCAAGACAAGAAAATGTATACCTTAGCGAGGACGGCCAAACATCCAAAGAATAGGTCTTTTGATCCACTCTACAATAGGACTGTTAAATTTAGCCAATGAATAGTGTCAGCCCCAGAAACAGTAGCAAAATAGTAAGTATGGTGCCTGAAGCATCACATTATGCATCCGAGGAAAAGTTAGAAATGCTCTAGACACCCTGAATAACAACAAGTGCTGTACAGTCATCACACTGATTTGTGACAACAGCTCAGCAGTGCAAAGAGGCAAAAGAAGCATATATTGCCACCCACGATACTGAAATGCAGTCCCAAGCAAAAAGCCACACCCTGCATGGACATTAAGGTTTATGGGTTTATGAGGGTTTAACGTCCCAAAGCAATTGAGAGTATGAGGGATGCCAAAGCGAAGGGCTCCGGAAATTTCGACCACCTGGGGTTCTTTAACCTGCACTGCCATCGCACAGTACACGGGCCTCTAGAATTTCGCCTCCATTGAAATTCGACCGCAGCGGCCAGGACCAAACCTGCGTCTTTCGGGTCAGCAGCCAAGCGCCATAACCACTGAGCTGTATATTTGTGAATGATCCTTTTCATGGAAATCTCTTCTATGCCTGTCAGACGCCTGCAACAGTTTCATTTTCATTTTAGCTTCGTTTTCACACAGTCGTTTCATGTGGCACCACCCAGAGGCAGCGCAATAGATCTTGTGAGAATAAAAAGGCTTGGTATGTTGATTTGCGCAGTGGAATGCGATGTACCTGCGTCTGTTTACTTCGGAGTTTAGTCGTTGAAGGCGACTGCCGAGCCGGTACGCTTCAAATCCCGAACATGCTCGTAACAAGGCTTCCTTGTGTCTTTCAAGTTGTGTCTACACCTTTCTCGAGAAAACCCTTTAAATAAAGGGACACTGATGACGGCAGAAACGTGGAGGCTAACAAAGAGGGTTCAGCTTGAGTTAAGAACAACGCAGCGAGCTATGGAAAGGAAAATGATAGGTGTAACGTTAAGAGATCGGAAGAGGGCGGAGTGGGTGAGGGAACAAACGCGGGTTAATGACATCTTAGTTGAAATCAAGAGGAAGAAGTGGGCTTGGGCAGGGCATGTAATGCGAAGGCAAGATAACTGCTGGTCCTTAAGGGTAACGGAGTGGATTCCAAGAGAAAGCAAACGTAGCAGGGGACGGCAGAAAGTTAGATGGGCGGACGAGATTAAGAAGTTTGCGGGGATACAGTGGCGGCAACTGACAAAGGACAGGGTTAACTGGAGAGACATGGGAGAGGCCTTTGCCCTGCAGTGGGTGTAGTCAGGCAGATGATGATGATGATGATGATGATAGCTCCACAAAAATTTTTTGTTTTCAATAAAAACTGATTGCAGGGCTCTTTCTGGCTGTGTTGACGTTTGTCTGACAAAGAATAGGTTGGGGCAACCGAAAAGGAAATAAAAATAATAAGCCCCTGCCTGCAAGAAATGCATTTAGTGAGAAAAAATTGCATTTACAAGGGTGGCGGTGGCCTTCATCAAAGGACCCACACACCTATCGATGCTCGCCTCGGTGCCTTTCGTGTCGGGGCCCTTCCCTCCGCAGACAACACATGCTGCCAATGCTGCCCTCCGGCAGAAACTCAACGTTTTCGGCTTTCACTCCCTTGATCTCGTATCCTACGATTCTGGTTTCGCATCAAGCATGGCCAAACCACGTAAGTGTCATTGTCAAACTTGGTGCAAGACAAAATTTACCACTATACGCAAGCTTTGTGGGTGGTTCCACCATAAACGAGCTTTCGGTTCAGGCAGGAGAATTTTTCAAAGCTGTTACGATAAAGTTGCAGAACACTGTACACAAATGCTGCATTTTGTAGAAGTGAAAGTGTTGCTAAGAGCGATCACCTGAAAGGCAGCCAGTAGCCAAACACCACTAAAGATATAAGAGAACCTCTCCACAAACACAACAAAGCCAAGCATTTGGCAAGGCGTCTAGTTATAGAGCACTGCGAAAAAGCATGCGATGGTAAATCTGCAGTTGGTGATTATTCTATAAGCTGGGAAGCATTACATGCATATTTGGTGCAAAAAGATTTTCTGCAAAACAAATAGAGAACAAAAGCATACGTATGTACCGCAATGTTTATGGTTCACATCATAAAACATTGATAATTGTATGCTGAATTCATTTTTTTAAATTAAGTTTTAACTGAAGAAGATCAATAATTTGCTGCCCACAGAGTACGAGTCCATATTTTCACAGGAGAAAGTTTAGAAAGTGCCAAAAGCAGGGGTCTGGTGAGACATTGCTATCTCTAGGCTTAGATACCGTGGCTGCACATTTTGAGGCATTGTTTCACAACCTCAGACACGCCAGTACAGACAGGGATGCTCCGCTTTCTCGCTAAGTGCCACCAGCATGTGCTCACAGATTGCCATCTACCGCTTAGAGCCACTGCTTGGTTAAGCAAGTTTTTTCATGGCACACTAGAATGCTGACAACGTGTTTGTAACCACAACAAGCCATTGTCAAAGCAATACCATGCATAAATGGGCATGAAAAAGTGTTACGCTTTGGTTTCCACAATAGTACAGCGGCTGTTCCAGCACTGCTGTCAACAAGATGACCACTAATGTGCAGCCCTTTTGTTAAGCCCAGAGTGCAATCAGAACATGACAAAGTTTTCAGGACTAAATGTCCACTTACGAGTATGCTGTTGTATTAAGACTCGATCACTTAGCTGCCTCATTTTTACTTTTTACTATGGTGACAGAATTTCGTTCTCCGCCGACAGCTTTAAATAGGAGTGTTTGCGTGGTAATTGCCGGTATCTTCAGTGCTTGTGCTAGAAAAAGCCAAGATAAACTCTACATGGCTTTCAACCACATAGAGATACCACATATTTCTCCGAGAAAAAAAAAACTTACATTCTAAAATAAATGTGCTGAAAAAAAGTCCACTGAGTGTTCAAGAATAAAACCAAAAAAGTCCAACCACTATTCACAGTATAATAGAGACAAGTTTGACTTGCTGAACCGATACTTTTGTAATCAATTGTTGATACCAGCAAGAGTATTTTCTTTTTCTTGTAGACAATAACGGCAATGTTACACTTTGAAAGGTGGCGCTACCTGCTGGCACCAACAACACAAGTCACGCATCCACCAAATCAGGTGCTCTTTATACAGGTTGCACCTCTGCTCGGCAGGTAACACCATCTGTCAAATCCACACCTTGGCTAGGGAGCAACAGAGCAGTGCGATGATTCCAGACAACCGTTTTATATCCCTGTCAAACTTCAAATCACTTCACAAGCAATGTGGACCCTAACATGTTACCTTGTGGGTAATACTTTGGAAAGAACAAAACGGTTCTCAGCACAGAGGAAAATTTCAAAATCCCCCTGCCAAAGGTGAAACGCCCTGTTAAAGCAGGAAGTCTGAAGAAAAGGGCCGGAGAAATACATAAAATACAGACCACAACAGCTTTCAGTTTACACATGGCACAAGGCACATTACCAAAACTAAGCTGCCACTATTTGTTAGAGCCACGCAAATCGAAGAGCAGTGCTCGCACTTCTTTTTTAATGAAAACTTTACCTGTGCACATTGGTGCCCCAGCCTGCCTGACCAGAACCGACCTCGCCGTTTGCCCCAGCCTCGTCCCCCACCCCAAACGAACACATCACGAACTGATGATGCCGCCATGACCAGTCTCTACGACCCCACTGATCCGAGACACATTAGCACATAGCCCCATGCCCATGCCGTTTGGTGCATCCATGGGCCTCGGCCATCAGCTCCAGGTGACCTTTGGCCCGGAAGCTTCATGGGCCAGTGTTCATCCAATCATCCTCTCATCCACTGTGGTGGCAAGCCCTTCACCTTCTTCCTTTCTCCAGTCAACCATTCCTTCAAGCCCATCATCATGCCGTGCTCAACATCATCAACGCTCTTCTTCTAGTTTGCAATCGGGACGATCACTCAGTGGCCCTGGGTCAGGTCAAGGACTAGAAGACGGTGAAGCGGGTAGTGGCACGGGCAGGAGCTGTTGTGCTAGGCCCACAGCCATTAAATCATGCTACTGCCATCCGTCATGTCGTCCTGTTTTCATCGGCTTGCAATCACATACAAAACCTACACACTGTTCAGCCCGTCTGCCCCCCTTGCTCCCCATTGCACACGCATACAGGTGAATTGCATTAAATGCATGGTGCTCAAAAAATTCCATGATACAGTTGCCTTGAATTGTGAGTTTCGGTTTTAGTGTACTCGCAGACTGACCAGTGTCCATAGTTCAGATTCTAGTGTCCCATACCCTGTGCACTGTGTGATTCCTTCTATACATGCTGACCCTTAGCGTCATGTAATGCGAAGACAAGATAACTGCTGGCCCTGGTCCTTAAGGGTAACGGAGTGGATCCCAAGAGAAGGCAGGCGTAGCAGGGGGTGGCAGAAAGTTAGGTGGGCGGATGAGATTAAGAAGTTCGCGGGGATACAGTGGCGGCAACTGACAAAGGACAGGGTTAATTGGAGAGACATGGGAGAGGCCTTTGCCCTGCAGTGGGCGTAGTCAGGCTGATGATGGTGATGATGACGATAAGAAGTCTCATTCTTGGTTTTCTACCTATGTGATGTCAACAGTCAGTCTTTGCTCCCTTCTTTGACCCGCCTCGAGACACCACATAACGTCGACTAAGGTGCAGTCAAGTGGGTCCAGTGTTCTGAAATACACATAGTAGCTCCAAACTACACTGAAATAGTTGGTTTGGTTTATGGGGTTTAACGTCCCAAAGCGACTGAGGCTATGAGAGACGCCGTAGTGGAGGGCTCCGGAAATTTCGACCACCTGGGGTTCTTTAACGTGCGCTGACATCGCACAGTACACGGGCCTCTAGAATTTCTCCTCCAAAGAAATTCTAGCCGCCGCGGCCGGGATCGAACCCGCGTCTTTTGGGTCAGCAGCCGAGCACCATAGCCACTGAGCCACCGCGGCGGAAATAGGTGACCAAACCCCATTATCTCTGGACAACCGTGAATCCATAAGCACACTGAAACTGGAACTCAGAACACACAGGCTGTACATAAAAAATCTGTTAAAATGAGAAACATTAATGCTTTGAGGAAAAAAGTTGCTGGGTGTAGCAGAACAGAATTAGTGTGACCTTCAGGAAAATGACGCTTTAGGTCCAATACAGCATGGGATATGTGAAGTGTCAAAACATACTGAGCATGTAACATCGGGCATAGCTGTCCCTCGAGGGGCCGTCTACACACCTTGCTACGCTGCTGTGGAGGAGCAAGCTGAAGGAAGAGCCTTACTCCCCGCTCCCGGAACCAGGGCAGGCCGACACCAAGGAGGATAAGGGCCAACGCTTGTCGTCTGGTCATGCGTCCGAGACTCATCCCATTTGTGAAATACTCCAGACCCAGCAGCCTCTGTCCAACCGTGGCTCCGCACTCATAAACAGTGAACTGAAAGTAAGTGCAGGATATGGCACAGAAGTGATGCTCACAAGGCACCGTTACATAAGGGCTGCAAGACTAATGATTTTGCATTCACTGCAAAAAACAATGGACAAAACAGCCAACACAAACATCGCAGGATTTCCCCACCATACTACTGCCTGTCCCAATACACTAGTTTGTACCCAAGCACTCATGTTTCAACTGCAGTAACACAGGCTTCGAATACCTAGCAAGGTCACAAGACACTCTAGATTCACAAGCAAAGTCATTAAATGAAGAGCCATTTTGCAGCAGCTTTTTCAACCTCATAGCAATATTTAACACCTATATGTCCATTAAGCATCCTCAACTTTCATTTGCAGACAATGACAATGCCCCAAATATTTATAAATTGAAACAAGTTCAATTTTTCATGCAACAGTTGTATTGGGGAGATTTTCTGGAGCAAACAGCATTGACGTCATAGATCATTAGCAAAAACTCCCATGCTCAGAATTTTAATTTATTTATGACTATTGCAGCCTTAAAAGCAGGACCATGTCAGGCGGGTACACACACTGGTACAATAACATAAAAAAAAGAAATGTAGCAGACAAGGCGTCATCAACAACAAAAATTACTGCGCCATGCTACATTATTATTATAGCATTAAAACACAACATTACAGTGGTGTCATAGCACAGAAGCAAATAATAGTGCAGCGGTCGAATTTCGATGGAGACAATATTCTAGATGCCTGTGTACTATGTGATGTCAGTGCACATTAAAGAACCCCAGGTGGTCGAAATTTCCGGAGCCCTCCACTACGGCGTCTCTCAGAGCCCGAGTTGCTTTGGGACGTTAAACACCAATAAACTAATAAAACCAGAATATGTTTACGCAATTGAGTGGAACAATCCAAATCACCAAGAAGATTATTCCTCAGGAAAGCACCAGTTATAGCAGCTAAGGCTCAAAAAGTGATGAATTCAGTGTTGTTACATGATCGGCAAGGTTTATCCATTCCGTGAAGGACCTAGGAAAACAGGAATATTTATAGCAGTTCTTGTAAATTAAGGTTTTAATGAAAGAGAATGTCGCATGCATGTAGCATGGCCACTAGGAAAACAAATTATTTGTGAGGTGTCATTACTGTAATGCCCATTGAACAACTGGAAAAAGAATTTCAGGTGATAACTGCGACTCCTGTAAGTAACAGATTGTAAGCCATTTTTTTTTTCTGAGACGGTTAGTAATGGAGGTGCGGCCACTGGAATTATAGATAAATCTCACTGCTTTTTTTATGAACCCTCTCTAATTTATGAATACAGGCCTTAGTGTAGACGTCCCAGATTATTACAGCATATTCTAAGACTGGTCGGAATACTATCCAAGGGAACTGAAGGTAGGTGCTTTCAAGGGTCTGCTCTGCTTTGGTCATTTTCATGCTGGGATGCAAAGTGGGACTTCTCAAAAATATGCCTTGTGCGGAGTAAATCCTGATATTCAATTTTGGGGGAGGGGTCGTTAAAGGGCAACTAGCGTTTTACCTACCTTCACTGATTTTAGCGCAACTTTCACAGTACGTCCTAAATAGTCTTCTGATCTTTTGCATCTAATTTTGCAACCAAGTGACGGTTTGTTGTAGCGCAACTGAATTTTAAACTTTCCTACTTCATGGCTTCAGTCGGGGCGATTTCTACCTGCAACCTGGCATGTGCTCCGTCAAAGTTTGCATGCTCGTCTATATTTGCTCTGC
Source organism: Amblyomma mixtum (assembly GCF_055824585.1). Lineage (NCBI taxonomy): Eukaryota > Metazoa > Arthropoda > Arachnida > Ixodida > Ixodidae > Amblyomma > Amblyomma mixtum. Next base: position 295,076,328 of record NC_143013.1, on the reverse strand, counting down.
GTTTCTTGGACAAAATTTCAAGCTTGTTTTTGGTCATTTCAGACAAAGAATAATGAAAGTCGTCACACAAGGAGGGATACAGCGATTAAAAATATTTTTGTTATTTATGCATGAAATGCAGCCAAATTTGGCACAGATATGTAACTTGCAGGTATGCTGACTTCAGAACTGTAATTTATTATAAGCTAGGTGGAAAAGCTGTTCAGTAATTGCAATTCACACCTTCATATAGTCATCCCCGGGGTGTTAATAATTAAGGAGAAAGTGTACATATTTTATATCAGCATGTTCACAAAGCGCTGCTCAGTGCAATAAAGTAGCTCATTCTTGTTTTAGACGCCCAGCACTCATGTAAATAACAGTTAAAATCCAGCATGTGTATTAACAAAAAAATGTATCTTACAAAATTAACTTGGGAAAACTATTGCACGTGTACACTGAAAAATCGAGAGCGTTACTGTACTCATCAATGTCTCAGGATTCATGCACAAAATACAGAATCACCCTACTGTCATTTGTTACAAAATGCCAAAGGGATGATTGATAGCAATCACAGAAAAAGTGAAAGCTGCTAAAAATCAACCCTTATTCCCCCTGTTACAATCTTTTTACTGTTACATTTCTTCCACCAACATGTATCAACCAGCCCGCATCAGCCCTCTTCTCGAAAGAGAGGAGCTTTAAATCGCATTCACAGCATAAATGAAGACAAATCCATTTGCCTTCTTTGCAGTGTGCAGCGTGCCACTTACGACATGTTTCATTCACTGTCACCCTGAAGGCGCTGTTTTTTTCTGCTCCACACTGCAAGCATGCCCGTACACTGAACACACCTAAATACCAACCAGACGGCCCCCTCATTTGATACCGTGTAATCCCCATAGTCCACCCCTCAGCCATGTGTGATGAAGAATCACGATTTGGGCTAGCTGGTTCATTAGGAATAGGCGAAGCAGCACGAAGAACATGGATGACAGGTAGTCAGCATGTGTGTTATCTCTTTCTGCCGTCCGTGTTGTTTGCACTGCTTTGCCTATTCCCATGTATGATGGAGAGGAGGACACCTGAACTGGGTATCCATATCAGATAATGGGCACTCTTGTGTCCTGGAAATGCAATGCAAAGACGGTGCAAAGTTTGGGGACTCATATTTAGAATTTGTCATCAAACTTGTCGAGTAATGCATGTTCCTCGCTAAAATGGCTGCAAAACAGTTCCTACTTCTCCAGGGTCAAAGAAAACTAGAAAAATTTCGCGCAAGTACATTAAGAAATAAACAAAATTTTAGCTGAAAGCCGCGTCCTGCTGTTAACCAAGAGCTCATCTGATATGACCCTTATATGACAAAATATTGTTTTCAATAGTTAAACTTTCTGCTTGCTACATTTGGCCCAGCTGAATGCATTGAGAGCAAGAAGCAAACTGAACAATCAGATTACATTTATATTAATATGCAGTGGAGCTGACAGCTGCAACCATATGGTAACAAAATATCTGTGGTTACTTCCCCATTGTGCACAAATATAATGCTGGATTACACAACAGTCTTAAAGTTAGTACAGAACTTGAATGCAAGACGAATGTGACCATGCACCAGGCAGAAAACTAAGCTTCCTGCGATGGCTTTAATAGAGAAATGCGTACTCACGCCATAAAGAAGTGCTTTCAATAAAGCCTTGATCTCAGGTTCAAAGGTTGGATAAAAGTTTCCCTGCAAAGACAGAATGTCTTAACAGATCTGGACGCACCATACAGCACAAGTCACTTCAACAAAGGCCAGATTACGCATCACACTTACACCGGCATACTTGAATACTTCAGTAAGCTTGTTCTTGAACAATGTGAACAATTCATCGTCGAGTTCAACAGCATCAAGCTGAAAGAAGGAGACCAATGCATGAAACTGGGTGTACACTAAGCAAAGCCGCCATGCGCAGCACACTAATACCAGGCTATTCAACGCTTGCTTCACGTTTTTATTCATTGCCAAGGAAAAATTAAACTTGAAATACGTGGTGCAAACCAAAGCGAAAATCCAAAACTGGTCAAACTAGTTTAGGGTAAAAGTCCCCAGCTAGTTGATTACAACTGGAACAAGTTGATATGTCAGCTGCAATCAACTGAGAACTTGTTAATTAAATCATTAAATAAGTATGACCAGTTAGGATTTTACACAGTATTAAACTTGCCTAACTGTTGTTCACCGGCAGGAGAAAGCAAGAAGACTCGCACATAGATCAATAGACAGAAGTCGGCCGGCTGCGGCCTGCTAATGCCACTAAGTATACACATGCTACGCGGAAAGTTTAGATGCAAGTTCGTCTTACCAATGCAGGAAGCAAACAAAAATCGCCATACCTGACTGACTCGAGAGCCGACCACAGGCTTTTCAGCACTCATGTCAGGCCGAAAAGTATTACACCTGCAAATATCAACGGTTAATAGCATGACATAGCATGACAGCATGAAAGCAAAAGCTCTACGCGAATGTCTGCGAGAAAAACACGCAATGAACGCCGTTACCGAAACTTACCGACCGCTTCTGAAACAGCATGCATAACACACGACAGATTACCAGGTTTACACCTTTAATGATGTAGACATTCTTACTGGCACACTTACTTGTAGGCGATCCACGCAAACGAGATGAGTAACCGCTGAACAGTTCCTGGGCTTATACATTAGTTTAGACATTGGACATTGGTTTAGACGGCGCAACGTGATACGTGAAAATAACGGCAGTCTCAGTTTTCCCGGGTATAACCCTCTTACTGCAGCAATGCTTGCTGAGCAGACGTCCGTTACCGACGGGCGCCGCATTCTAAAACAAAAACGCGCCACTCGATTTTTTAACTACAGTTAGTAATTTGCTCATAATGTTAATGCTTAAAACTGTTAAAATTTTGTGACAAGTGTTAAAAAGGGACTCACTGAACGTTGCTCTGAAAGTGCTTGGATGGATGGATGGATGGATGGATGGATGGATGGATGGATGGATGGATGGATGGATGGATGGATAGGAGCGCCCCCTTTGAAACGGGGTGGTGGCAATTGCCACCATGCTCAGCTTTTCTTTATTTATTATTTTTTTTTGTTTACTGTGTTGGCAATTCTCATTAAGATTCTCCATCAACTTTTCCTACGGTTTCCTACTATTCTAACCTTATGCCACATCTCTGCTTTTCAGCCACCAATCCTCCAATCGCTTTTTGCTGACTTCCACTGCTGACTTCCACTGCAAGAAAAACACTAGTGTCCTCAAACGGCAAACGTTGTAACAAAAGCAAAATGCATACGTTGTTCAACTAGGCAGGCATCACAATAAAAAGGGGTGACTTTGGCCCGGCGGCTCGCGCTGGCTCGCGCGCCCGCGCGGCTCGCAGCAGACGTTCAGCGTTCACGGTCGCACCTGAGCTGTTCGAATTTCTTCCTGGAGGTTCTGGAATTAACCGTCCCTATCAAGCGGAAGCAGTTTTTCCGCGATGTCTGAGCAGTTGGAACTGAAAGGAACCCTTAGGGGCCACAATGGCTGGGTCACTCGGATTGCCACGAACCTGAAATTTCCTGACACTGTGTTGTCCGCATCGCGGGACAAGACCCTTATTCTGTGGGAGCTCACCAAAGATGAGACATGCTACGGTATTCCAAAGAGGCGCCTCAAGGGACACGGTCACTTCGTGACCGACGTTGTAATGTCGTCGGATGGCCAGTACGCGTTGTCATGTTCGTGGGACAAGACTCTGCGGCTGTGGGATTTGATCGCTGGACGCACGACCCGCCGCTTCGAAGACCACCAGAAAGACGTCCTCAGCGTGGCGTTCTCAGCTGACAACCGCCAGATTGTTTCGGGCTCCCGGGACAAGTCGATCAAACTGTGGAACACCCTGGCTCAGTGCAAGTACACCATTGAGAATGCGCACTGTGACTGGGTGTCATGTGTGCGTTTTTCACCCAACAACAGCAACCCCATCATTGTATCTTGCGGCTGGGACGCTGCAGTTAAGGTATGGAACCTGACCAACTGCAAGCTGAAGAAAGCGCACAATGATGACCACAAGGGCTACCTGAACACTATAACCGTGTCCCCTGACGGCACACTGTGCGCATCTGGTGGGAAAGACTGCCAGGCAATGCTGTGGGACCTGAACGAGAGCAAGCGCCTCTACACTCTAGACCACCAGGACATCATCAATGACCTCTGCTTTAGCCCCAAGCGCTACTGGCTCTGTGTGGCGACTGGCGCTGCCATCCGCATTTGGGATCTGGAAGGCAAGAACCTGGTGGACGAACTGCGGCCTGAAGTGATGACGACCAGTGCCAAGGCAGAGCTGCCTCAATGCGTATCGATGACATGGTCTACTGACGGCCAGACATTGTTTGCCGGTTACACGGACAACCTCATCAGGGTCTGGCAAGTAACCATGGGCATTACCCGCTGAGCAGGATCTCATCACCATCATCCTAAATGAAATAAAAGAAAGTTTCTAGTTTGTTTAAAAGAGTACAGGCACCTAATTTTAGGCGTATTTTCTTCATTGTAATGATGTTTATAAGGCATTATTATACACGAATTACTACTACGTGATATTCAAAATTGTTTTCTCACATTCTATTTCGGTTTTGATTTCAACAGCCGAACTGTGGCTACGACGTTAAAGTTGCGTTTGGGTCACGCGAGGCATGAAAAAACTGCGGTATAATTGCTGCTTCATCACTTTAACTAAAACGCTAATCAAGCCTATCTCAATAACGAATGACAACAAATGAAGAAGCAGTGATTATATTGCAATTTTTGCACGCCTCATGTGACCTAAACGCAACTTTGACGTCACAGAGCGGTTGAAACCGAAGAGAGAAAAATTCGATTACAAATTATTAAACGATCGTAAGCGAATACCACATGGTGATCCATGTAAAGTAATCTCTTACGCACCACTGCAAAGAAGAAAACATCACAAAAATTAGGTGCTTATACTACTTTGTCTCGCGCTTTTTGTGAGAGAGAGCGCGAAAAACGATGTGGACCGGGAAGAATGGGTCGATCGGACGAAACAAAAGACAGCGACATGTAGAAATTGAAACTGATTTTTTTAGGAAAGAAAATGGCACAGTCTCACATATCTCGGTGGACACCTGAACTGCGCCGTAAGGGAAGGTGGGAGTGAAAGAAGAAGAGAGAAAGAGATGCGTAGTGGAGGGCTCCGGAATAATTTCGACCGCCTGGGGATCTTTGTGCACTGACAAAGTGCACTGCCATCGCGCAGCCCACGATAGAGAGTGGCATGAAAGGAGTCGGAGCTCTTCGATCTTACCAGCCGGGAAACTCATCCATAGGGACCATGGAATGAAATCCGGAGGTTTGATTGCACCTGTAGCCGCGCTATCGCCATCATCGGCGCTGCGCCGCCCTTGCTCGACACGCATTGGCTGCTGAAGCCAAGCGCCAGGGAGAACAAAAAAGCAGTACACGGCCTGATGATGATATCAAGTTTATTTTCCGCCAGATAAGGAGGCCCCCTAATCACCGTCCCCGACACGCAGGCCTTGGTGACGGGGTCCGGGACCTACGAGATTAGAAGCAGGCAAAGAGGTCTTGACTCCTCGCGGCTTCTTCCGCCAGGTGCACGGCCTGTTCTCCGTTCTCCGTCACCCTACAGACCCAAACTCGATCGCTCACCATGAAATTAACAAAGAATAAGTTTCAGGTCACCACTATAAAAAAAAAAAGCTCAACTTATAGGTGGCGCAACCGTCTGCCACACTATTTCAGTAGAGACTACAGTGTTCTGTAGTAGAGACATACATTCTTGACAGCTATCCATTTATCCGTCCACCGAATAATCAGGGAGCGAGGTGGTTGTGGTGGTGACTGCGTATTCTGGGGAGGGGGTACTGGACGCAAGTTACGCTACCCATAGATGTGGGATCACTCTTGGCGTCCAGGGGATGGGGGGGTGTTTGGGGAGGGGAAGATGCAGTCGGTTGGTGTCTACGTCGTTGCTTTAGTCATGGTGATACACGAAAAGGCCTCGCAGGCTGCACATATGCGTTGTTTGAGGTCCCTTTATTAGAAGCTCAGGCAGTAAGCATGTAAATTTGCTAAGTCACTCCTTATACATACTGGGCATATGAAAAAATGGCGTGAAAATGCATACACCAAAACCCAGCTTCTGGATGATCCGGGTAAGCCTTACTGCTGCGAGCATTGATTGCTCCTCACTGTAAAAAGAGTAAAAAAAAAGAAAGCAAAATATCTGGAGAATTTAAAACTTCGCACACTATCCATGCGCTTCCCTTGCCTGATAAAGGACTTTCAATTCAACTCGAATCAGTCATTACAAATTATAAAACTGTACTGCGTCTGGATTATAGTCTTTCCAAGGCCTGTAAGGCTGTCTACGGAAGACGTGACGGCCAAGATCTTAAATCTATCATCTCTATAGGCGCATGCACAAGGTCAAAGCTCTTATAAGACATGCGACAAAACCTGTTTTAGTTGCAGCAGGTGCAGTTCGTGCACAGAAACAGTAACTAGCCTGTGCCTCAGCTGACTCGGAGGCCTCTACGTGCAGTCACTCAGAGATACATCTGTACCTGTGGGGGAGCAAATGGGTCCCAATAATCAGACCACCTCGAGGCCTTTAACGTGCACCGACATCGCACAGCACACGGGCGCCTTTTGTGTTTCGCCTCCATCGAAACGCGACCGGGTTGGTACCCAGGTACTGTCAGGGTCAAAAGTCTGTGGACCACGTGTTCCTCAAACGAAGCCGATAGTTCTAATATTAGCCGGCGGCTGGAGACCACACTCGTGGAAATGAAAGAACAAAATTTTGTTTTCCAGCTCCACAGGTGTGGTCTCCAACCGCCGGCTAATAGCGGAGCTATCGGCTTCGTTTGAGGAACACGTGGTACGCAGTCTTTTGTCGCCGACTGTACTACATCTCAGTAGCCGAACGCCCTCACCACTGAGCCACCGCTAGGGTACCTTACACATGGAGATTGAAATAAAGGTAGCGAAGAAGAATCGAAAAGGAAGAAAGGTAAATTTCATCTTGTCCGGTATGTGCTCTCTTGAAAGGGTTGCTTTTCCAGGCAGGCACTGAGAGTAACATATTATTCTTTACACCTTTGTCCCAATTAAAAGGGGTCGCTACATCTTTGCTGACGCCTCCCACTTCATCCTCTCATTAGCCCCTATCCTCTCGAGCTTCAAACACCCTTGAATACCCCTCCATATCGTCTTGCCACTTCTCTCTGTGTCATCATTTCGTCCTCTTCTCGCCAGGTCCGTTTCATCACTTTCTTTGCAATGTATTCGTACTCCCTCCCTCCTCTTACCGAACAAAAAAAAATAATTAGGAATAAGAGGAAACGGTGAAAAACTTGTAGGGCGGTGCAGATACTGTAACTTCATTTCAACGGCATTACTGCGCCACAGGTGTGGCGCGCATGGCATGGTAGTGCGAAGAAAATAATAAAAGGCTGTGGCTAGAGTTCCGTCCAGACGGAACTACAATTTGCGCTAGAGTTCCGTCTAGACGGAACTACAATTTGCGCTAAAGTTCCGTCCAGACGGAACTGCATGTAGCGATGGGGTTTGGTTTGGTTTATGGTTTATGGGGGTTTAACGTCCCAAAGCGACTCGGGCCATGAGGGACGCCATAGTGGAGGGCTCCGGAAATTTCGACCACCTGGGGTTCTTTAACGTGCACTGACATCGCACAGTACACGGGCCTCTAGAATTTCTCCTCCAAAGAAATTCTAGCCGCCGCGGCCGGGATCGAACCCGCGTCTTTTGGGTCAGCTGCCGAGCACCATAACCGCTGAGCCACCGCGGCGGCGTCGATGGCGTTCCGTCCAGACGGAACTGTATCTGACACCATACAGTTCTGTCCAGCATTATCTGCCACATGAGTTATGTCAAGACGGAGTTAAAGCTGGCGTTAGGGATTGGAAAACCAGCTTGCTTGCAGACTTTTGCATGACCATTTAAAAAAGTGGCAATCCTATTCCGCCTAATGTGTGACAGGATATTCTGCTGCATCATTTTATTTTCCAAGCAGTCAGTGAGAAATGTCAACAGAACGAGCTTTGGCTTGGGATTGTTGGTGCGTTTGCATAATGCTTGTTGACCGTTTGTGTACGTCTTAGTCTTTTTCGCGCTACGTCATCGTGCAGCGCAAATAGCGACATCACTTCGCGAAGAGTTCCTGCACTCTGCTTCTAACAGTGTCATTTTCTCGATCCTGCATGCATGCACGGAAGTTATACCTTCGAGGATGTAACTAAACGCAATACGCGGACAGATATTTTGGTGCCGTATAAATGCATAGAGAGAACATCTGAATGCAGCTTTGTCAACTGGTTATTCCAGAGGCAAATAAATGCTTTATGTGGGCAGAAATCACCCATTTTGTATAGTATTGACAATACGGACATTAGACAGTTCTAGTTTTACGTACGTAGAACCTTCACGCACGTAAACGTGAGCGTACGCTCGTGTCGCTTCGTACAGTTTTAGCTACACGTACGGGATGCAAACTGTGTATATCTGCCATAGAACCTAAAAAATGCACTAGCATGTTGTGCCGCGCCATCTCGTACAGATAAAGAAAACTAATTTTGTTTAGTCGAGCTGCTTGGAGCGGAGCCAGGCCAAGCCACAGTGCGGGCGGTAAATACTTTCCCCCTTTCTTCTGACTGAGCAATTTCAGTCCACCGAACTGTATGTTCCATGTTATCTTCAAAGGGGTTGCATTCCTTCACGTCCCGCAGCATAATTAAATCATCGCTTTTCGAGAAGCGAAGGCGCGCTGGTGTCCCACTCATGTTGACGACGTGCGCGTATGGAGCCAAAACGTGCACCTTTTTGCATTTCCCGCTGACCGTGCCGAGGGTCTCGCGATATCCCGCGAGGTTTTGAGCTTCGCGTGGTCTCGCGAGACCGTCGGCACACTCATTGCTATGACGACCACAAACGCTTCTCCGTCAGGCTTAGGAGCTGCTGAAACGGATTTCTATCTGGAAAACAAAAGCTAGTGCTCACCTAAAACATCATGCGAAAGCAAGGATAGACCAACTGAAGGCAAATACAGCAGTTTACAGCACGATACCAAGTCGAGGGAATAGCGACGAAGCTGTTATCGTTGTGAAGCGGGCGGGCAGGGCGCCGCCATCTTGCCAACGCCACGCACGCAAGCAAGCAACGTGAAGGCCGCAACGCAAAGATCCGAATCTCATGTACGTCCGTGCGGCCCACGCAGACACTTCACGTTCTGCGCATGCGCACTGGTGACCCGTAAGCGCTCTACTTACGTGAAGCTTCTACGTACGTGAAGCTAAAACTGTCTATTGTATGGACGGAACTTTGGCTGCAGTAAATATTCCGTCTGGACGGAACTGCAGCAGCAGCAAATGTTCCGTCTGGACGGAACGCTAGACATTCCGATAATAAAAAAGCGAAACATTTCTTTTCTGTCTTCTCGTAGGCTTCGAATCTGTCGCAAATAAACAAGCCCCAATAAATATTCGCCACGAGCGACTAATTGTTGCGCTAATACTTCTCTATATATTGATCTAATCGCTGGAATATATACGAACCATGTGTGTACATACCGAATTCATTGAGCACCAGATTTAGCCAAGTCCACTTTTTTTTTAGGTAGGGGATCGGCCACTACTTCTGTGTGTGCGCAGTCTGAGCAAACAGAGCGCATTTTGATTAAGGAAAAGGCTGACGCCGCAACGTCCCTCTCCATTAACGTGTCGATAACTCGTGGGGTGGACAAGCTCGGTTTGAGAGGCCCACCGAGCTGCCCGCCATGGACAACTTCCTTGCTCCGTCATCAGCGGCGCTTCTGCTTCTGACTATCTCCTGCCTTGCCGGACCACCACTGCGTTTGGCCAATGCAGCCGGCCCACCGTTGCTCTGCGGTAATGCGCGCATAGTTGTTCTATAGCCATCAGTTTGATCGCAACTCAAACCAGCTTTGCTGTCCGCAAAGATCGTGAATTTGGGGCGGCCCCGCCATTAATTGATTTATCTATATGGGTCATTACAATAACGCCGCGTTTACCGCACTGTAGCCTGTACGGTTAATTGAGTTATCTGTACGTGTCATTAGAATAAATGCGGGCGTATATGTGAAACGCGCCGCAGTATTACGAACCAATTCATCCGCAGCATCGGAAAAATTAAGCTTTACGATTTTTTTTTTTTGAATTAGGCGCTAAAGGTACCTGAAATCCACTACTGTAAATAAGTTGTGCGGTCAGGGGAACACAGGGTCATTAGAATAATGCCGTGTTTACCGCACTATAGCCTGTACGGTTAATGGAGTTATCTGTACGTGTCATTAGAATAAACGTGAGCGTATTGGTGAAACGCACCGCAGTATTTCGAACTAATTCATCCGCAGCCTCGGAAAAAATAAGCTCTGCGATTTTTTTTTAAAATTACGCGCTAAAGGTACCTGAAATCCACCACTGTACATAGGTTGTGCGGTCAGGGGAACACAAAGTGAGATTTCGGCCCAAAAATGGTAGTAGTTTGTAAAAGTACACGTATGTGCATGTTGCTCTCAATCCGCAAATGTAAACAGTTCCAACTCTGCAGAAATGTCCAGGGACATGAAGGTACACATGCTGGAGTGTACCAAGAGGATTCTTCAACCGCATGTAAGTGTCTTTTCTCGACGTTTTTACACGCTTATGAAGCCGAGGTAAAATTCTGCGCTCGTTTACTTTTGCTTACCAGTCATACAGTCATACGCATATATCTTTGCGCATTCATAGCGCTTTTGCAGGTAGGTTAAGCTTAGCTGCTCTGGCTTCGGAGAATTTCTAGATAAATTTTTTTCCTGCGTCCTGGAGAGTTTTGTACATAGAAATTGTATCACTGTAATAGATGCCATGGTGGAAAAAAAAGTTTTGTGGCCTATGAGTTGCGTGCTGGCCTCGCAGTCAGAAAGTCCTTAGTAATTCCTCGTACCTTCGGAATAATAATAATAATATTTTTTTTTTTTTTTTTGCTGAATGCGCCATTGGGGGTTTTGTGGACCACTTTTCCTGGACGTCGAAGCCGCCATGTTTCGTTGTTAATAGGCCATATAAGGCTTTTGCCTTAAAAATGTTTATAGCTTGCCGAACTGGCTGTATTAACACCAAACTAACGGAACTTGCGTCACCTTCAGTGATATGCGCTTTATAACTGTCTGCCATTTAGTACTTTTCCTCCCAGCTGTACCCACCTCGTGAAGACCCTATTTATGTGCTTTCCATTGTATAACAGGTATTTCTGGTATTTTGTGCTCTTTTTGCTTTCGACTGTGCTCACCTCTTTAAAAATCCCATTGGGGGCTGACAGTGTGCCCACCGCGGTGGCTCAGTGGTTAGAGCGCTCGGCTACTGAGCTGGAGTGCCCGGGTTCGAACCCGACTGCAGCCGCCATGTTTCGATAGAGGCGGAACGCCAAAAGGCGGCCGTGTGCTGTGCGATGTCAGTGTACGTGAAAGATCCCCAGGTGGTCCAAATTATTCCGGGGAAAAAAGTTCAACTTTTTTTCTCCACTACGGCACATATTGCTCTCTTTCTTTTTTCACTGCTACCCCTCCTTACGGCGCGCCTAAGGTGCCCACCGAGAAGTGAGACAGTTACCGCGCCTTTCATTCCTGATAAGCAGTCATTAATTTCAGCAAAAGTCATTGTCGCGTCGGCAGTCAGGCGTGGGCGTTGTCAATCAGTCAATCAATCAGCCAAGCAGTCAATCAACTAGTCAGTCAATCAATCAGTCATTAGTCAGTCAATCAGTCATAAGTCAGTCAATAAATCAGTCAGACAATCATTCAGTCCGTGGTGGCTCAGTGGTTATGACGCTCAGCTGCTGACCCGAAATACGCGGGTTCGATCCTGGCCGCGGCGGTCGAATTTCGATGGAGGCGAAATTCTAGAGACTTGTGTACTGTGCGATGTTTGTGCAGGTTAAAGAACCCCAGGTGGTCGAAATTTCCCGAGCCCTTCACTACGGCGTCCCTCATAGCCTGAGTCAGTCAGTCAGTCAGTCAGTCAGTCAGTCAGTCAGTCAGTCAGTCAGTCAGTCAGTCAGTCAGTCAGTCAGTCAGTCAGTCAGTCAGTCAGTGCAGTCAGTCAGTGCAGTCAGTCAGTGCAGTCAATCCAGTCAGCCAGTCAGCCAGTCCAGTCAGTCAGTCAGCCAGTCAGCCAGTCCAGTCAGTCAGTCAGTCAGTCAGTCAGTCAGTCAGTCAGTCAGTCAGTCAGTCAGTCAGTCAGTCCAGTCAGTCAGTGCAGTCAGTCAATGCAGTCAGTGCAGTCAGTCTAGTCAGCCAGTAAGCCAGTCCAGTCAGTCAGTCAGCCAGTCAGCCAGTCAGCCAGTCAGCCAGTCAGCCAGTCCAGTCAGTCAGTCAGTCCAGTCTAGTAACATAGGCGCCTGGAATAGGAGGTCGTGAGGGTTTCATCCTCCCTCTAGGTGGTGCTGCTCTGGCTCCCCATTTAACACCCCTGTTAGTTCTTTGCTCCCACTGTTCGCCGAAACATGACTTTGCCTCTCCGGCGAATGTCCTTCTCTGGTCGTATGCCTGCAGGTCGTGACGCTTCTCGACAAGCGGAGCAAGCGGTTCTTCAAGGGACGCAACATCGTGGACGCCCTCACCGACATGTGCGTCGAAGGGGCGCGCATTGTCAACAACCACGTGAGTGCGTTTGCTGAGGCTCCGGGCGCCGGGCCGAGTTTGAGGAGGATCGGACAAAACAACGCAGGCTTTGCTGCTGCCGCCACTTTGTGTCTTATTTGCGCTGACACATTTCGCCAAAACGCATGACTTAGCAACCTTGAAAGCTAATTTCATGCAAATACAGCAACCGGATGGAGGCCCATTGACGAACAAAAAAAAAAACACATGAACTGGTTGTCTTCTCTCACATAAACGCGCATGCAATGAAAGTGATACCAGTTAGACAGGTTGTCTAGTTCTTGTTGAAGAGCTAATGAACGTTGACAAGGAAGGTATGAACATGATGCTTTATTTTCAAGCGGATTAATCAGTTCTTTCTAACAGTAATACCTGTGTATATTGCATACCTACTGAAAAAAAAAACAAACTGGAAATTGGTTTTTGAGGAAAGGAAATGACGCAGTAACTGTCTCACATCTCACGGTGGACAAATGGAAGGGATGAAGGTGGAAGTGAAAGAAGAAAGAGAGAGAAAGGTGCCTTAGTGGAGGGCTCCCGAGTAATTTCGACCACCTGAGTATCTTTAACGAGCACTGAAGTCGCCCAGCACACAGGTGCCTTATGTGTTTCGCCTCCATCGAAACGCGGCCACAGCGGCCGGGTTCGAACCCGGGAACTCTGGCTCAGTAGCTGAGCGCCGTAACCACTGAGCCACCGCGGCGGGTCCATAAAAATCGGTTTTGAGGGAATGAGAGGGCCACTAGCTGTCTCACTTCCTTGCACACAGAGAATGGCGTTCTGCATGTATATGCGGTGCCCCCCCCCCCCCCCCCCCCCCCCCCCCCCCCCAATTTTTTGAAGCTCTGATTCTGTTCGCGATGTCCGGCACAATAGGAGGACAAGGTAAACTACACAGTTGTGCGATGTGTGATCTTACACAACATTGCGCACTGCCTTCTTGCCTTGCAGGTTGCTCTCACCGTGATGCAAGTCAAGGTACGGATACTCGGACCCTCTGGGGATCACGTGTCACAAGATGGCGTCAGATTTTGTGGAGTTTGCTCCTTCAGACCTTTAGGAGCACGCGACACAGCCCTGAATTAATCCGTGTCAATTTAGCTGAAACGATTGCAATATTCAGTTTGCTTCTATGAGGAGACAACTCCGATCCAGGCGTACGAAAATTTTGTGCATTGGTCAAGGATTAATAGACTCCGTAGCGAGCAGTGACGGTGCTATTGCTTGCCTACAAATGATAAATAAATTTGCTTTTAGTTAGTTAGGCCACCGCGTATACTCAGCGGTAGTAACGGTCCTGTTGAGCGTCTAGGGTGAAAACACCAAACACCCAACAAATGCTAGTGTATAGGGCAGTTGTAGAAAGTGCGGACAGTATGTCGTACGTGAGGCCTCTCCCTCGCTATAGCTGACCACCGTCTCAACTGACAGACGGGCCGATGATGCAGACGACGCCGCGCCCAACGTTACTATTGGCTGCGCCATCGGCCAAACACTCCCAGCACTCCTTGCGAAAATACGTGACTTCCGGCATATTTTTTGTCATGCAGCTCGGATAGTGCGGGCCTCTCCTAAGCTTTCTTTCCATCATGTATATTCTTACTCGTGGCTTCACGACCGGCTTGTAAGTGGCTCCGAGTATTTCGAGGGATTAAGCCGCCTCTTCAGTTTTCGGTTCTCACACCCACCTCGCATAATCAGTATAAGTAACCATCCAAATTTGTGCTTACGCAACAGTGGCACTCAGTGTGTCTATCATTTTTCTGTAGTGATTTCTCATGAGTATTCGTATACGTTTTATATTTATTTGTTTCAACACAGTGCAGGGCAGAATTTCTGGTCTACGAATAATAGGTTTTGCAGAACAAAAATAAAGCTGAAAAGCCTCATGAAAATAACAAGGCAGTGGGTCACAAACAATGCAATAAAAGCAATGAGTAGTTACTCCCTTATTAAACAGCAAACAATACAAACAATTTTCCTACCTAGCGTTTCATTTTGTGCTTTTTATTAGTTAACTAACAGTGAAGTAATGAATATTAGAGCGGTAGTTGTTCTTGCTTGAGATACAATAAATTAAGAGTTTCTGAAAGCGAAAAAAATTGAGGTGGCCAGTTCAGCGATCGGCATCTTTTTTTCTGCTTGCAGGATGAGGACAAAAACTTCACCGAGTATGTTCTCTGGCACTGCTTGAACAGCACCCGCTATGTGATGGTACATGAAGGTTCTTAATGACTCGTGGAAGCGTCGTGGGCAGCTACTTTATTAAAATTTCACAACAATGTACGTTTTGAGGTGCATGTTTCTCCGCTAACTGGAGTTTTGTCGGCTGCGCCAAATGTAAAATACTTGTCCTGAAGGGACTGCAATAGCATGCATACGTCTCGACCGACGTCGCCTCCTTAATCTTTACCTTTCTCGTACTCTTCGTTTTCTTTGGCTTGAAACGTTACATAATTGAATTTGAAGTATGGCGCTTAAATGCACAGTAATGAGTATATCAAGTAAAGTAAATAGTAATTTTTTATTTAAAGTGAATAATAATACTTCCCTTTTTCGCTTATTTTCTTAACGAAGTTGGGCTTTCGAGTGTAACGTCACAGAACGAGGCTTTTACTGGCACGGTCGAATGCTACTCGCCGGGGATCACATTCTCGCCACAGCGTATGCTTATGATATCACCGTGGTTTCGCTAAAAGAGCTATGTGCGGAGTCTGTCTCACGACAAATCCAGCAACAGAAATCTCTGTCGCACGACAGAAGACACGACAGAAGTTTGTTGCGCGACAAAAGGCGACCAAGGAGTCTGTTGTACGGATAGCCTGCGATAGGAATTTTTACCGCGCGACAGAATCCACGACACATGCATCTGCCGCGTGGCAGAACGCACGAGATAACACGCGAAAACACCCGCCACCACGGAACTTCCAAAAAGAAACGAGCGACATCTCGACGAGGCGTTGCGAACGTGCCAGCTCGCTGTCTGGCTCTGCTGCTAATGTGCGGCGCTATTCGCTCAAGGCGGGCGGATAAGCGGGCCGGACGCAGTCACAAACTAACCCAAGTATGCCGTCATTAAAGCGCCCGCGGCTACGCAACTTAACTCCTACGGATGTTTAACAAAACGCATAATTAATAAGATTGGCTTGTTTGCCTCCAGATGTTGTGAAGTTAAGAGTCTCTAAACCAGTTCCACTGCATTTTAGACTTCTTTCATGAGAGGAAGAGATAAACTTTATTAAAGAAGAGGTTTTATGCGCGGATTGGGGTGATGTTCCCGTCCCCGCGGTGGGCTCCTTTTCTAGGCTGGACGCCAGGTGGCCGACCGACGATGTCGTTCGGCGACCTCTTCGGTACAGTGACCTCTTCGGCTCGCTCTGCGACTCGAAGTTGAACCTCCGGGTCCGAGCTGAGCAGCGCGGCCTCCCACTGAGATTGGGTAGAGAGCTGCAGTCTGTGTGATGGCTTGTCTTGAGTACATCAGTATAGGATGTGCGGTGTGTCTGCCTTTTGGTACCCACAGAGAGAACAGACGGGGCTGTACTGCTCCGGGAACCATATGGAGTACATGTACGGATTAAAGAAAGTGTCTGTCTAGAGCTGCCGCCAACTGACTTGTTGTGTTTTACTGAGGGATTTATGTGGTTCTGGGAAGATCTGTCTTTCTTTCTTGAAGTGGGTAGTGATTTCTGTGATCAACGTCGGGTTGAAGCGGTTTGTATCTCCCGCGCTCTCAAGACGTGTGCTGACGTCATCATTTATGGCAGTATCCCGATGGCTGAACTTTAGGTGGTATTTATTGCAAACTATGCCGTATGTTCACCTAAACTTGGTCACGTTTGCTTGCTAACAAAAACCTGTCTTTGGCTAAACCAAAATACTCAAGCCAACGTGAAGAGAAATAGCGTTTGGCCCATAAAATATATATATATATATATATATATATATATATATATATATATATATATATATATATATATATATATATATATATATATATATATATATATATATATATATATATATATACATATTGGTTAATGGAGCCGCCGAAGGCTTTCTGTGCTGCTGCGTGTGGTAAACAAATAGGAGTCCTTGAGAGTTGAAAAAAAAAATGCTTTGATGATTCTTTAATGTGTATTTTGTTGTGCAATTTACAGCTAAACTACAAACTAACTTCAGTCTCCCATTGCGTTAAAGCGCATTTCGAAACGCGCCATTAAGGTCACATGACACGCGCACGTTCAGTGTGGACAGCAAAATGTAGAGGTACGCTCGGCAAGTGCCGTTAAAAAGATGCGCAGTTTTCTACTACAGGAACCTATAGGAATCTTCCAGGGGACGTCTTCTAGTTGCTGGCAAGTATCATTATATTCACTCGCGCAGTGAATAGCATTTGCCATGTTTCCCATGCTGGCGCTCCAAAAGCAAACTTGACCGTATATGTACCAGTACTAACATGAGAACAACAACAAAGGCGGGCGACGGTGTTCCTGTCAGGTTTTGCAGGGTTTACTGCCTTTCATCACCGGGGCTCGTTTTATGGAAGTGTTTTATAGAATTAATGGACATGTCCAAATCGGTATGGATCAGCTGCATAGAAGCTTCCATCGCATTTAAGCCAACACATCCACCGACACATTCTGCTTTAGGGCGCTGTATCATAAACCGCAGTTATTCATGGAATACGTTTTGTAACATTCACTTTTGCGCTACAGTTATCGATGCGATGACGAGTAGTTTTTTCGGCCCAGGTAATGTAGTAGGAGACACAGGTCAGCTCTCGCCACGTGGTCATCACCTTCGCAGTGGAACTCCAACAAACAGGTGCGGAGCGAATTTAGAATATTCGCTCAGTGGAAACTTCCAAAACAGGGCCTGCTGATAACATAGATTCACAGCTTCTGCAGTGTCTGGTTCGCGGTCATAGTACTGGTGTCGTGGCACAAGGTCTCTCTTTGCACCACAGTGACGTGATACCACTGCGCAGAGACCTCCACCTATCGTCGGCAGGGGCGAATGTCAGTGTTGAAACCTGAGGGAAACATACTGTCAGCGCAGTCAGTTGAGTTGGCGATTCTGCCAGAAGCGCTTGAAATGCGAGCAAATGTACTGGTTGATGTGTTTAGCTGGGCGAGTTGGTAATGACTACGTAAACTAATCATCTTTTCTAGCAAACTTGCAGACACTACGCACACACACAGACTACTACACACTACATCTAACAAGACAGGGTACTCACTACGCTAGAAAAGATGAATAATTTAGGAAGCACTTGTTATTGTTGTTGCCTCTGAAGGTGTGGCACATATGCCCAAGCTTGGGGGGACTGGCCAGGGTTCTGTTCTTGCCATTTGCTTTCTTTCTTTTATTAGCATTCGTTCTCTTCCTTCTTCCTTTATTGGTTATTTCGCATAACGACGCAGAGGAGAACAGGCTCATATTCATCCACATCGATTAATCGTGAATTTACTTTATTGACATAAAAAACACTTCCTCGTTTTTGGTACCTCGGTAAGAAAAAAGGTGCAACTGCAGAAGTGTTCTGCGGGTAAACATGCACAACAGGTTTGTCTAAACGCACATCAAGCAGACAGGAAATATTTTAAGCTGCTCCCGTTTAATATGACCATTCCTGGAAGGCGACATACGCTGCAAGAGTTGCATGTTGGTACAAGGAATGGAGTGTGGCACCTTCAAGAAGGCACTGCATTCAGTAGATTATCGCTTTCGTACCGCATTGCGCGTAAGCCTTGACAAATACCACTTGATCTTTTTGCAGACTAACGATGTGGCAAAGTGCGCAGAATTATTTGTTACTACAAGAATTTTGATTGTCAGGCACCAAAATATTACAGGGGAATTTGTTGTGACAGCAAATAATTTTCTGTTGCGTTTTTCGATAGATCGCTCCGTTTCCATCAGCATTTCAGACAGCCACTCGCATCTACCTGTATATGATGTACACCAATACTCCGAACGACTGGTACAAATGCTTATTCGAAGGAATGCTTGTGTCAAACATAAATAAACACCGTGGTTCAAACGAGGTATGTACTGATGCTATTGAGGTACCACAAGAATTAATGAAATAATAATGGAATGGTGGAATTCCTCGCAAAGGCAGCCGTTTCATGAACTTCATAAAATTTATTCCGCTTCTTGAAAGTTTTGGTGACCAGAAACTGAAGCTGTCCTTTTATCTGCAAATGCAATTAAACAAAGAATTCGTATATATGGCGCTCTGCACACATTGTTAATGACGCAATTGTAAACTCGTGCGATTACTTCCTTTGCAGTTGTTTAGCAGCACACACATGGTAGTCTGATGGGAGGGCGTCAAATTTGTAAGAACTGGTAATAGTAATAGGAATTCACGAGGAGTAACCTCAGTGACCGACCGCCGAATTGCTGGTTCCAACTGTGGAGGGGAGTACAGTGAGTAATGAAGGACCTGAATATGCTTACATGAAGAAAACAAACGTAATGCTTAACATGCGCCATGTAGTTACGTAAAAATCTGGATCACGAGGTAAGTTAGCAGGGGAAAGAATACGTTAAGCTGTAGCAAACATCCGAAAGTGATGAAGAGCAACTAATTACTTGTATTCCAGAAAATGGAAGTATATAACAATTTCATTGTGAAAAAGGAGTTCACCAGAAGGGGTATTCGCCCTTTAATAGTTGTACCTCGATTACGACGATGAAACAGTAAATGACCGCACAGACTCTATATTTGGCACTCTCTCATGACATAGACTTGTCGAATTTACAGGGAAAGCCGTTAAGGGCATGCTCCCCGGTTTTGAGGCGTTGATGTCGTACCTGTGCTCCACGCTGATTGGTCAGCACGCAGTAGTGTGCGACGGGCCACGCTGATTGGTCTATGTACAATGACGTCATGCATGGCGTCACTGCAATGAGCCATGGCAACAAGCCACGCTGACTGGCCCGAAAGCAGCAATGTCATGAGCGACAGCATAGTAAGGTCACGAGCATCAGGCCAGGTAAGAAGTCGGCAGAGACTCTTAAGATTGTTTACATGTGAGAAGGCGTAAGCCCGGCCGCTCACTTCGTGAACGCAGTAGCCACGCGCTGCGGCGTGATGTAACCCAATGCCACGCTACTGGCGATCCTACCTCTACATGGCTCTACGTAGCCGCTGCACCCCTTCTGACCTGTGCGCTAACTTCGTGAAGGCAGTGGCCGCCCTACCGCGGCCCGCGCCCCCTCCCCCACCAGCTGCCGCATCAGGTTGCAGGTTTCGGAAATTTAATAGTAAAGCCTTTAATGCCTCATCGTTGTCGACCGAAAGTTGTCAGCAGAAGCTTGTCAGCGGAGGTGTCACGCTTTTGACGGGTGTCCTCCGCGATATGTGAGACAGTTACTGCGTAATTTCCTTTCCTCAAATTCATTTTCTTCATTACGGCCTCTCTTTCTCTTTCTTCTTTCACTCCCACTTCCTCCCTTCCTCAACAAACGGATGACGGGTGTCCACCGAGATATGTGAGACAGTTACTGCGTAATTTCCTTTCCTGAAATACAATCTTCATTTTCTTCATTACTGCCCCTCTTTCTCTCTCTTCTTTCACTGCCACTTCCTCCCTTCCTGTACGATGTGGTTCAGGCGTCCACCGAGATGACAGAGAATATGGCTGCGCCATTTCGTTTCCTCAAAAAGCGTTGCGTTCAAAGGGCAAGGCATCGCGCCGAACGGGTGGTGGATGATGATGAAAACTTTATTTGGAACACGGGAGTTTTGGACACGTCGGTCCTTGGGCCCCCGCACGGCCCCACTGCACTCAAACGTTCATGTCTAGGAGGCTCATGACGCTGGCAGCCCGGCATGTGGCGATGGTTTGCTTGGCCGGGTCCTCGGAGCGCAGTAGGGTCTCCCAAGCCTCCCAAGTGGTAAGGTGCTCCAGGCCCCGCGGGGGAGGATCCGCCGGGCAGAGGAAAAGAATATGGTCGAGAGTGGCTTTGGGGTGGTGGCAGAGGGTACAGGAAAGGTTCGTGTGGACTGGGTGATATCGCGAGCGTACGAGGTCTGTTAGAAAAGTATCCGACTATTTTTTTTTTTTTTTTGCGAAAACCTGATGGATATGAAACAAGCGCGCTTGCACCAGCCGACGTTGAGCCTTCGTGCGCATGTACGTATTCTTTCCGGCCTGCCGATAGCGTCAGTCGCTTCGAGGCAGCGTTTGAGTGAGGCAGTGCGCAGTGCTCTCGTCGGTTTTTTATTACAAGGAAAATGGCGGAGTGACAGGAGCAGCGCTACTGCATCAAATTTTGCCAGAAATGGGATGACAACCAAGTGGAAACTGTTCGGAATATTCAGTGCGGCTTTCGGTGAAGATGCTATGAGCAGTACACAAATTAAACAGTGGTACAATTGGTTTAAAGATGGTCGCACATCGGCGGAGAACGAGACACACTCTGGCCGG
Organism: Amblyomma mixtum; assembly: GCF_055824585.1. Lineage (NCBI taxonomy): Eukaryota > Metazoa > Arthropoda > Arachnida > Ixodida > Ixodidae > Amblyomma > Amblyomma mixtum. The sequence continues at coordinate 295,055,177 of NC_143013.1, read as the reverse complement.
CCATCAACATGCCGAAATGACTAGGTCATTGCCGAAGTGAACGCTGTGGTGACGCGGAACCGTCGTGTGACTATCCGAGAAAATGTGGAAGAGGTGGACATCAGTAATTTTTCTGCACATTCCATTATCCCCGAAGATTTGGCCATGGAGAGAGTTGCGGCGAAATTCGTGCCGAAGCTGCTCACGGCGGAGCAAAAGCAGCTTCGTGTTGAAGTCTCGCAGGACATGCTAGATTCCACAAACAGTGACCCCGACTTCATAAACACCATAATCACTGGAGACGAGTCTTGGGTGTACGGGTACGACCCGGAAACCAAATCCCAGTCGTCACAGTGGAAGCATTTCATGTCACCGAGTCCAAAGAAGGCCCGCGAAGTGCGCAGCAACGTCAAAGTGATGCTGACTCCCTCTGTGTGGCGCACCACGAGTACGCACCCTACAGGCCGCCGTCGCCTACGTGGTGCTGTGCGGCGCAAGAGACCGGAGTTGAGGTCACGAGAAAATTGGCGCATCCATCACGACAATGCTCCTGCACATTCCTCGCACTTGATTCAGACTTTTTTGGCGAAAAGCCAGACTCCTGTAGTTCAACAGACTCCTTACTCTCCTGATATGGCCCCCTGCGACTTTTGGCTGTTTCCCAAAGTCAAGAGGACACTGAAAGGAGCGCGATTTCAGACAAGAGAGGACGTTATGGCTGCCACGACAGCTGAGCTAAACTCTATTCCGGAAGAGGCCTTTTCGGAATACTTCCAACGATGGCAGCACCGCTGGGAGAAGTGTGTGGAGTCCCAAGGAGACTACTTTGAAGATTATTAGCTTTCCAACGCTCCAGTTATGCCAGTTTTTTTTCTTCGGCCAAAGGTCGGATACTTTTCTAACAGACCTCGTATATAAGGGGAGGGCAAAGTGCGTGTTTGGAGCCGCCTCCAAAGTATATGATGGTAATTGTTGAGGGAAGGATGAGGTGGGGGGTAGAGCCGACGCTCGGCTTTGCAGGCCTGCGTCATTTCACTGAATGAGTGCATGCGCTCCCGCGAGAACCCCAGGTCGGAGGCCGCCGGTGCCCGGTTGAGAGAAGCTCGGGCTAAAGCGTTGGCGGCCTCGTTTCCGGGATTCCCGGAGTGGGCAGGCACCCATATCAGCTCCACATGGCGGGGCGGGTGCGCGGCGAGGGATTCCAGTATGCGAAATGCAGGGACGTGAACTCTCTCGCGAGCAAAATTTAGTATGGCAGTTTTGGAATCTGACAGTATATATCGAGCCTCCGTGCGTGTGATGGCCACGGCAATGGCGGCCTCTTCGGCCTCCTCGGAAGTGGCAGCGGGGGATATGTGAAGGGTGGCAATCGGTTGGAGGGAGGGGTTTGTGATGGCTACAACAGCGTCTTCGCCTGTGCATGCAGCATTCACCCAAACGGCAAACGGTTCCGCGCCATAGTGTTTGTGGAGCGCCCGAGCGCGCGCTCTGCGTCGGGGTTCGTGGTAGGTGGGGTTCATGTTTTTGGGGAGAGGTTTGATAAGTAGTTCGCGCGTTCCCTGAACTCCCTGGCAGCGCTACAACACGCTGTCGTGCTCCACTCCTAACGGTGAACTTTAAGCGCCAATAATTAGCAGTTAATTAGTTAATCATCAATCTGTAACTAGCCAATAATTAATAATTTGTCGTTGCTTAGTAATTAGTCATTAATTATGTGTGACGTCAGCAGTGCCACAGAGGCAATCAAAGTGGTGCGGAAAACGCTTTCGCCTCTACGCACTTTGGACAGTCAAGTGCCCCTGAATTTTTCTCGGCCTTACTACAGCAGACTGTTAACTGCGCCCCAAACTACGTCACCCACACTGCTCAGGATTCCCAATTTACTAACAGACGTCGACAATGCACTGTCTTAACTACTTCCGGCGTCGAACAATTTTTCTCCAGCATGTGTAGTGACCCTGGTGAGCTGCACAATAGCTGCGGTCACAGCGTGAGCGCGTCCTCCTCGTCATCGACGTCCGACCTCCGAAGTCGATCACGATCGTTTAACGAGGGGAAAATGACAGGAGCAGCTGCTGATAAGAAGTGGTCCGCGGCCTTTGGACAGATGACCTTCCCAGCCCTTCACTTTGGTCGTGCTCCTCCTCCAGTGCCCGTCACGCGTCCGTCAAGGTTCCTACAGTGGCCCGTCAGTCGTCACTCTGTACAGCAGTATATACACGCAGGTCGTGATGATAAAAACGGTCTCGCATGAACTCCAAGGCGACGCTCAGGCTCGGGTCACGTCGCCTCACATTGGCGAGCGTTTAGTACATCGAGCCAACAACATGACCGCTGTTTGAGTGCGCTCGGTATACAATGACGACGAGTGTGCGACTTTAGATGCCCGCGTTCGTGTTCCTCCACGCAACAGGTGGTCGATGACATTGACAGATTTCGAATCTTCTCGGATCATTACATTACCTCGGGCAGCTATAGGCCTACTTCGGCGCTACAAAAACAAAGAGGCTTATATACTTGTCCACCCGGCTGCGAAAGAGAAAGGCCATTTGTGTAGGTGTGTCTGAGTGCGTGTTTGGTGTATGTTGTACGAGCCTACTGTGTTTGATGCATGTTCGAGTGTATTGTGTGTTTGGTGCATGTCCAAGTCTATTGTGTGTTTGGTGTATGTTGTACGAGCGTTGTTTGGTGCACGTTCGAGCGTATTGTGTGTTTGGTGCATTGTCTGTTTGGTGTATGTCGTCCGAGTGCACTGTGTTTGGCGCATGTTCGAGTGTAGCGTGTGTTTGGTGCATGCTCGAATGTACTGTGTGTTTGGTGCACGTTGTGCGCGTCGTGTGCGGTGAGTGTATGTTGTGTTTGTATGTTGAGTGAATTGTCTGTGCTGCGTTGCAGGTGTGGATATGCTGTGCATGTGTGGTGCGTGCACACTGTAGGCATTACGCACACGCGCTATTGTGTGTGCGCATAGGCAGCATGTCGACCGCGTGTGTGCTGTGCGTGTGTACATGCGCTGTGGACTGAGTATTGCTCAGGTATTGCGTGTGCATACGCGCGCGTATACTGTGTGCGGTGCTTGCGTCGTGTGTCGGAACGAAGAAGGCGGAGAAGTAGCTGCGAGCAACACGCGCCGCTACTCGCCCGCGCAGCACATTGCGCGCGGCCCTACTTTCCAGGTTCCGGATGGTGGGGCGTGCGTGAGCGTGTGCGCAAGGACAGCCGCGCGATTCCTGAACGGGCTGCGAAGACGTTCTGTCTACCCCCGAGCAAAGGACTGCGTAGCGCAAGAGAGCGTGTGTGCGTGAGCGGTTTCTCCGCCGCCTCTAGCTCGCCCCCGGCCGAAGCGACGTGCCTCTGCGCTTTCTACAGGGGTAGCTATAGGAGGCCTTGGCCGTAGCTCCCGCTGCTCGGGGAGAGAGTGCGTCGAATAAGAACGAGATGAAGAGAAAGAAAGCAAAGTCGTGGGTTACTCGCATACGCGGGCGCGCGCCGCGACGTGTATGTGTATAGTGTATACGTGCTGGCGGTTTCGCCCGAAGGTCCACCTCCACCATTCACGTGATGTTGTTCGTCGTGCGTCTATGAAGCAGCTGTCCGCTGTAAGATGCAGTTAAAACGAGCTCCGCCGTGAGCTCACGCTCGTGAAGCACTTCCGGTTTGCGAAACTGACGACCGTCGATCGGCACTGGTCGTCACCTTTGAAGGCCGCAGGCATGAGCGGCATATATGTGGGAGGGGCAAGCGCGACCCTGATAGACCAGACTGCCTGGCGATCGGTCGGTCTACTTTGGCTCAGTAAACGTCTGTAAGTTTGAAGTTTATTTTTACCAAACGCCGAAATTCCCAAAGTTATTACCCTCCTGCGAGGAGATGAAGAAGGCAACAGCTGTTTAATTGTACAACGCCCCCTCCCTCCTCCTTGCCCAATTAGAGGTGTGGTTATGTAGTTCAGTAAGACCCGTGAACCTAGATAGAGGCCTTGATCCCGTTCATTGGTCAGGGACAACGTCACCACATTTTCGGCTACAACAGACGTGCTACGACAGTGATAGAAACTCCGTAAACTCCAGATATCGTCCCTGGTAAAACTGAAGGATAGGTGGGATGGTCAGAGGGCGTATGGGGAGGGATGCGGCTTCATGTACGCAGTGAATTTCTGGGCACCATTTTTGTTTCACGATGTCGGATTAAGCATCGTTTTACTGCACTGAATGCATTTAATGTCTACACTATCACTTTCCCGTGTCCTATCGGGTGAGGCCTATCACTACTGGAAAAAGGGGCTGAAAGAATTCGCGTGGCTTATGGATATCGCGTCAATGCTTTTTTCCCTCCATAGCTTTTTTCCCTCCATATCCCTGTCCCAACCGCCACATAGCTCATCAAACCTAATCGTCAGCATGGCTTCGTATCATGTCGTTGTATTACAACTAACCATAGTAATGTTTATGATGCGTACCTCAGCTGCAGTTCTTCAGAGGAGTGCGGTTAGCGCTGTGTGCTGTGATTTGAGGAAATCTTTCAACGTTGTTACTCGCCCATTATTTCTCGAAAACTCTGTGGCACCGATGCCTAAATTGCAGCCCTCTTACGCGGCAATCTCCTTGATCGCTCCTGCTTTGTCAGCATTTGTGTCAGCTTTGTCAGCTCATTTATTTACACTGCAACCAATGGAGTTCCTTAGGGGTCTGTATTAGCCCCGCTTCTATTCTCTGTTTTTATAAACGACGTTTCCTCCGTGGTCAAGAATTCCTCGTTTCTCCTTTATGCTGGCGATATCAAATTGTTCAAGGCGAATACTGTATTCAGGATTGCTATTTCTAGGATCACACTTAGCTGCTGCTTTCTTTAACATTGCGCTCGAAGAAAATGGGCTTGCTCTCAATTCTTCCAAAGCCAAGGTCGGATCACTTACGCGCAACTCTCACAGCCTTCTAGGCATATTCTTATTCTTCCATTATTCCATCGTTCAGAATTGATTAAATTAATGACCTCGGTGTACTTGGTACCGTACCCTCACCTTCTCCTCTCATTCTAGACGCATTGCACACTGGGCTATGCGCATACTTGGTTTCATCTGCAGGCTTACGAGAGAGTTCCGAGCCCGACATCGTTTCTAAAAGTCCTCCATGTTCATATTCTTGCAAATCTGCAGTATGCGTCCGCTGCTTGGAATGGAGCTTGCAGATCTAACTGTGACAATATGGATGGAGTGCAGCAAATGTTTTGACGCATATTCCAATATCATTTTCCTTGCACGACTTCGAGCTCTTGTTCCAGACTGAATAACTCTCCGTACCTCCCTTCTCTAAACTGCCGTCGTGTCCGGGCAGATATAATTTTCTTGTACAAACTCCTTCATGGTCACATTATGTGGCCTCAGCTCCTAGCGGGTATTCAATTCTGTGTCCCGCGAACGAGTATAAAGCTCATCTCTGCACAGAGATAAAAATTTGCCCAATTATTTTTGTCATCTTGATATTTTCCAAAATTCGCTATCGTTGTTTATTTGAAGTTCGCAGCACCTTATTCTGAACAGTCACTTTTTTATATTACATGTAACATCGCCTTTCTAGCAGAATGATTTGACTTCATTTGTGCATTCTCTACTATATGGTTTCCTTTTTTTTATTATTCTCATGTCACTTTTACGTGTCTGCATTGATAATTTTTCGTTAAAGCCGTGTATTCGCGTCTGTTTTTATCGGGTTTCTTGATTGTATGTCTGTTGCATGATTCTAATTCTTGATACAATCTTGATATTTATGCTCCACTGACCTTTATACTGAAAGGGCGCCTTTGGTTTTAGTTACTTTGTGGGTGTTATGCGTGTGATGTGCACCTGTAACTCATTCTTTGTAGGTATCTCATTCTGTACGGGACCTCTCTCTTAATCAAATCCTCTCTTTGTGTCATTTCGTTTTTTTCTACTGGATGCAATATCTTTATGTAAATTATTTGCGCGCATCTTTTTATTTCCTTATTTGTGCTGCAGTATTAAAAACCACATAATTGTTCATGAGCCTCTTTAATAAAGACTGATTGATTATTAGTGAGGATATTCTTATTATTCTTGTTCTTCTTATTATTATGACTACTGCTACTGCTGTTACAAGCGCTCATATGTTGTTCAGCCGGTTCCGATGCTGTTCGGCTCAAGCGGTTGCTATTCTTAGCCGCCCCGCGCGCTCTGATTGGCAGGCTAGAGCAGAGTCGTCGTTATTGGCCCGCCGGTGGTGATGCGTGATGTGACGCAACCACACCGCACGCTGCTTCCGCGTGACTCGACGACCTTCCCAAGGGTGGGCATGGAACCAGCTGTCATGCAAGAGGAGCTAGTCACGTCACACGATGGCGCCGTAGAGTTTTCGGTTATTAATAGATGCCGACGATCTCCTTTATGCACCTATCGGCGTAAAGGCAAAAAAAAAAACAATAGACGACAAAAATCGTGGCATCGCAAAACGAGGAGGCAGGTCAGAAAGAAAAGAAAGGAAGATTTAAAGTAGATGTGTGCGAATAGCACTTTTTCAGAACCGAATTTAATACTGGCGCGTAACATTGCACTGCCTGTTCGTTCGAGCTCAAGGCTGCAGGAAAGGGTTGTTACCATTTTTGTTCGTGACGCGAGAAGCGAGCGGACTAATCTCGATTCATCACAGCCATGAAGAACTGCATCTACGTTTTTCCAGATTACCGTAGTTGATTTTGACCTGTTATCTCGAAGTTTCCTTGCCGGCTTTAAATTGAGCGATGCAGCGAGCGACGGGCATTCGTAGTTCGACTACTGACGAGCATATTTGTTGCTTATGCCGCTGCCGTGCTGTTTAGTTCTTTTGAGGGCGCAAGTCAGCCCAAATAAAGAGCTTCGTTTGCAAGTCCTGTTGGTGTCTTCCTGACCGCTAGACTGCCGTCAGTACAGCGTGACAATACGAATTGTATCTTTGTAATTGAATCGAATACGAATAGCTTAACTTTTCAACCAAATCGAATACGAATGAAGTAGGCTACCACCGAATAGAATGCCAATAGAATAACGGAATAACAGAATCGAATAGGGATCAATAATATTTATAAATGTTTGCAAATTTATCGAATATTCGTACAATGAATAATTGTTCCGAAGAGCGAAGCGTTAGCGACAGTGCTACGGTGTGGCGCTATAACTTATGGAGTTATAGCTATGACAACAGACGCAACACTGATCTTCAGTAGCGGCTACGCAACATAACGTCGTCGAAGAAACTACGGCACACCTTATTCGAACTCCGTGCAAATTATTCGGTATCTATTCAAAACTTGACAGCATAATCAATTTGTTTCGGAAAATTTTGAAAACTCACTATTTGATTCGTTCAGCGAATCGAATATGGAGATATTCGGTTCCATATTCCAAATTTTAGAATATTCGCGCACCCCTAATTTAAAGCGGAACATCGCCCGCAAGCATTCGGCGCTACGCAAAAATAAAAAGAAATAGTAACAAAAAAGCTGCCTTTTGGGAGATGTCCAAAAGCAGTGCTTCTTACTTGTTCTTCAACGCTGCTTGCTAATGGGCGTTAAGGTGTAATCCTGGAAAAAGAAAGAGAAAAGATGATTGAAAAGATTAAAAGATATTGTGGTGCACTTTTCTCAGCACCTAATAAAGATAGGAGCAAGATACTTACCTCATTTTGTTCAGAATTTTATCTTCTAGCCGCTGTACCAAAATCATTTTAGTATATCAGAAATTAAATTATTAGTGATTTGTTTACTTTCTACACCCTAATTTTGACCAAATTTTGTATATATTTTTATTTTAAAACAAACAATGTTATTTGCACTCTGATAATTTTGGTACAGTAAATTGCCACATATACGTACTGTATACACAGAAAAAAATCAGCTTGATATCTACTGTCATTTCGAAAATAATGGTACCGACGTAACAAAAAATCTTGTTTTGAAAAAACTGAGTTTAAAGTAAACAAAACATTTCTATCCCTAGATTTCGACTTAGCCAACTCCTTTTGACCAATTTATTCAATAGGCACTAGCTGCATAGTCATCATCTAGGTCAGCTTGGCGCTTCTTTTCCTGCCGTTTAGCTTCTCGTGCCTGTTTTGTCACTTGCTGCGTAGCTCGATCAGCAAAGTAAACTCGACGCCGATCGACTTGCTTCAGCCAGTGGACAGTGTTGCTGCCCGGACTTAAATCGTATGCCTCAAGAATTTTAGTTCGTGCGATGGCGCCATCATTGAAGGTCAGAACAGCATCTAATGTAGCAATCTTCAATGTCTGTAGGCCCGCAAAGACATTTTTTGAGCACACTCCCATACGACATTGTTGAAGGACTCGTTTCGGTTCTGGATGGTGGATGGATGGATGGATGATAATGGCTTTACCCTTTGTACCGGGCGGTAGCTTTCGCCGCCTAGCCTATACTTCCCCCATTGTTAATTTATTTTTTTATTTTCCCTTTCTTTCCCTTTCGCTCTTGCAATGTCTAATCTGTCTATCCTTTTCCCCTCGAAATTCACCCCTCCCTTGATTTCCGCCACCAATCCTCTAACCTCCCCTTCGTCAATGTCACGCTTTTCCCATCCACTCGCCCGTCCTCCCCAGTAAATCCCAGCGCTATCTCTATGGCTGTTGCTGCCCCCTCTGGGAGGGTTGGGCGGAGTTCTGCGCACCTCAGAACCAAGTGTTCTATGGTCTCCGTTTCCGTTTTACAAGCAGAGCACAAAATATCCACTTCTTCAAATTTGGACCTATACGTTTTTGTTCTCAGAGTCCCTGTCCTAGCCTCAAAAAGCAGTGAACTGCCCCGCGAATTATCGAATAATAGAGCTTGGATGGTTGCCAGAGAGCTTTCTCTTGCAGCTAAATTCAGTAATATATCGAGTTTTTTTTAGTTTTTAGTAAAAACGGAGAAAACACATCGCTCGTAAAGGGGGCGTGTCGCTGACCGCTTTGCTTTCAGATAGCATTTTCAAGTTGATATACATTGCACAGAATAAAGTGTGATACATCAAACGATGCAGAAAAGAATTTAATTTCATATTTAGCAAAAAAAAAACTAAAAATTTAGATTTTTTAGATTTTTTGCTTACCCTGTGCCCTTAAAGGTTTGTTTTCCTACGAGCAACTGTGCATTGCAAAAAAGCAACCTTCACGCGCGCTGGTTTGCCAGCGGCATCACTGCTCAAGAGTCAGGGAATACAAGGTTGGTCATGATCAGCATCAACGGCCCAACTACGTCCCATGCACATCAAGGAATAGGTGCTTCAGTGCTGGGTACACTGTAAACAGAAATATACCCAAAAGAAAGTAAAAATGGTGGCAGCCACCCTTTTTACTCCATTTGTGAAAACATTTACTCCATGATTGGAGAATAAAAAGGTGGACTGTCCTCCATTTTACTCCCATGAGGGAATACGGGAGTAAAAATGAGGATTTACCAGCATTTACTCCAGTCTAGAAAGGGAGTTAATTGTGCCAAATACTCCACCAGTGACGAAATGGAGTAAAAAAACACCATTTTGTGCAATCCGCCCCGCCGCCTAGCGTTTCGTCTGCTTCTGGTCAGTTGTCGGATATTGGCGGTGAGTGACGACCGCTTGGTTGCCGTCGTCGCTGGATCTCTGCTGACTTCTGCTCCTTCACGGGCGCCTGCAGCGGTACAAGATATCGACTTGTCGCCGTTTTCCGCTACAGTACGTTACATAATTGAATTGCTCCCGTGAAGCCTCCAGTACTCTAACAATACCTGACTTTCCTTCGTTTGTGTCGCCACCCCGTTACAGCGCCCGCTTAGGCCTAATTCTCACAGGCTTTTTTCAGTGTGGTTCTCGCAATGTGTTGCAGCAGATTATGCGTTGCATGAACTTGGAACTGTGGTAGAACATAGTGTCAACGCTGAGCTCTTGACTGAGCTCATGAGGCCACATTTTTCCTCAGCCATGTTTAAAATCCAAGCTTTAGTGAAGTGAATATGAAAGCAAACACTGCCATTCCAAACTACCACCAGGTGTATTTTCATCTTTTCTGCTCTGGTTTTGGGTCAAATATAGCGTGGTGCATGACCGTGAAAACTACCCAGCGTCTCCTTTTCAGTTTTGAACTACTGATTTTAATGTTACATCCCTTTATCTACGAACATTGTCAACGAATCGAGCTCGTACAGCAAAAGGAGACGACAAGCAGACGACTCCTGCCGCGTACGCCGCCGCTGGGCTAGCAGACGGCGGAAAGAATGCGTGACGCGGGGCCACATTAGGGCAGCGCAGTTTCCCAAGTTGGGTTGCCGGCGGCCCGCAGAGCTACTGCCCGTTTCCGCCGCTGTCTCTGCTGTAAGAATGAGCCTGAATGAGAATAAATAAACATGAAGCCATTTTCGGGCTCCATCTCTGTGGGTAGCAAAAAATTTACTCCCTTTTCACTCCACAATAACTCCCTTTATACTCCAAAATAACTCCCTTATATAAGGGAGTAAATAAAAACACCATACATATGGAGTAAAAAACCTCCTTTTGGGTGTGCGTTAGAGGACAAGTCATTTACTCCCTTTTGGGTGTTTTTTGCTAACAGTGTATGACATTACTTTCGCTGATCTTCTACTAGCCAAGCACAAATATACAAGGATGAGAAATGAGCTGGTGCTGCTTGCTTGACCTAAGGTGTGTTGCAGTTCATTCGCTAGTATTTTCACCTGCAGTTGTTTTTCAAAGTTCTCTTCGGCATTTTTTTTTTTCGACGATTACTACGGAAGACGTCAGTAGAGACACCGAAGAGTAACTCGATGAACGCGCCGAAGGAAAATGTGTTTATTAACATCGGGAGATTTTGCGCACCTCCTCAAAGTTACGCAAAGCGCCGGTCTTCGCTGTTCTTTGCGCTCAGAGAGGACAAAGCCAAGCTCGCTAAACATGACATTCCGTTGGGCCGTCGTGATGAAAAGCGAAGCACGGAACACGAAGCTGTCAAATGCAGGCCGCTCGGGCTTACATGTGCGGACATCCTCGCGCGCGCGGCTTATGCGCAGCTAGATCGTTGTCCGAATTCCGTGCTACACCAGTTTGTTACCGAGTTCAGGTTCTCGATGCTATATCACTGGTCGCAGCTTGTTCTCAAACAAAAAAGAGAACAACTACTAGTAACCGATTACAAGTAACCGATTACTGAAAAAGAATAATTGGATTACCGAGAACGGTACACGTTATAAAAAGTAATCAATGTATTAAAAAATTCCAAGAAAATGTAATTTATTACAAAAAAATTCAGGGCAATTTGACTGTCTGTCTACCGTGCGTAGAGGCGAAAGCGTCTTCCGCACCACTTTGACTTTGATATCTGTCGCACAGAGTGTCCGCAAGTTGCGCCGTCGTACCTTGATACCCTTGCAGAGCCCGCCAGAGCTGCTTTTGCGTCTCCCCTCTCGTTTGGGAGAGGTCGATTAGGCTGCGAAAGAGACGCCACGTCCCCTTCGAGCTCATCTGATGAGCTGCGGCGACGCAGCGCGCTATCCAATTTGAATCTGAGAGTTTTGCAGCACAAGCTGCAGCCTGCTCTGTGAGTTTCGCTATGCGGGCGCGTAGTTTTCGATTAGTTTCGGTGTGAACCGTGCCAGTAATTCCAGGCAGGATTAGAAGCGGAGGCAAGGAAGTCAGTGTAAGAACAGAAAAAGCGCACAGCCCTCCACTGCGGCTCCTCTTTCTCCCTTTCTTCTCTCACTCCCTTCTATCCCTTCCATTACGGCGCGGTTCAGGTGTCCACCGAGATATGTGAGACAATTACTGCGCCATTTCCTTTACTCAAAAACAAATTTTAAAAACTACTGTTCGTTCTTGATCGTGTCATTGTATGTAGCACCTCAATTTCGCCCATTCACTCTCACTTCCACTCTCAATCCCAGTCCTTCCCTCACTCATACTTCATTAGGCTGCTTAACTAAGCTGACTCACTGGTAATCATTAATTCTCATACTGGCGCCAACAAAACCACGCTGTAACGGCCTTGTAGAATGATTTTATCATTATGTTGGTTATACCAGCGAATGTCACTTCCTCATTCCGAATCTCTCGAACGCTTTCGAACCACTTCGCAATGACTATAGACGATGTGATTACACCAACAGACTGTCGAAAATATGCTAGCCCATTCCAGCCCCCCCCCCCCCCCCCCCCCCCCCGGAGCTTCATGCACGTCGACTGCGACGCTGCGTCTCGGGCGCCAAAAAAAATTTGCCAAGTCGCCCACGAATCCCCGAATGCTTGGTTGCCGGCGCCTAGTCCTGTTGAAATGTTATTCCCGTCTTTTTCTGACGGTCCTTGGGGCGGCGAAATAAAACTTAACGGATGAACTAAAAAAAAAAAGAACAAAAGAAATAAATTACCAAGAAAAGGGGGGGGGGGGGGGGGGAACAGAAGCGCGGTGTAAGCAGGAGGCGAAATGAAAACGAGCGCTCTGCCTACGACTGAGCAACAGCTGTCGGCTGCGGGTTATGCGAGGCTCCCGCACACGCACGTACGGTTCGTTCGGCCAAAAACGCCGAAGCCAAGACTCCCACCACATCCTACTTAGTGACCCCCGCCAGCGAGTTTGTCTTGTCGTTCGCCTGCAGCAACGTAGCTGCCGCAACCGCTCGCGCGTACAGACGCGAGCAGACGAGAATTTCGACGTAGCGAAGACAGCTGTATTCCGGACGAGACGGGGGCCATCTTGCGCATGCGCACTCAGTACCTGGCTGGTCGCGTATGTGTCTACGTAGCTACGTCTACAATATGCTAGGGCTTTCTGATTTCATTAGCATTCAGTTAACAATTACTAACACAAAATGACTGCTTAGAGTATATATGTATGCTGGAGCAAATATTTGCGAGGGTGAAGCCATGAAAAAGAAGACAGAGAGAACCGGATGACTAGAATGTGGGAGTAGTTGTGAGCCAAGCGTCGGCTTGGCTCACAGCTATCATACGTTCCTTTCTAACCATTTCTGATTTCATTAGCATTCAGTTAACAATTACTAACACAAAATGACTGCTTAGAGTATATATGTATGCTGAAGCAAATATTTGCGAAGGTGAAGCCATGAAAAAGAAGACAGAAAGAACCGGATGACTAGAATGTGGGAGTAGTTGTGAGCCAAGCGTCGGCTTGGCTCACAGCTATCATACGTTCCTTTCTAACCATTTGTGTGTGTGTGTGTGTGTGGGGGGGGGGGGGGGGGGTATACGCATCACAATACGCGGCTAATCGTGGTCTGAGTGGACATATATAAACCGTGCCCCGATGGATTTTATTTCTCTCGGGACGCCTAGAACGAACAGTTTGATTAATTGTATTTCCACTGGCAGCTATCACTAGGACAAACTAAAGCCGCAGCTCTATGCATGGTGTTCGTGATAACAGTGATATCAATCGGCAACAGAGATCAGTAATCAGTAAAGGATCAATCAGTAATATAAGCACCATCAGAAGAAAAACTGAAGATTAAAGGAACACGGAGATTTTACTGACGAGCGAAAGCGAATAGTATGTTATTGAAGCTTCTTAATATCGTCATTCATGTGCAGGTAAGTACGTACGTGTAATGCGATGATGAAGCACGGACAGTTGTATACAGCGACAAGCACAACTCTACATTTATTTCAGCTCAGCAAAATTCTACCCGTAAACCACATGCCAGACTTTTATACTTATATTACCTCTCACCTGTAAGCTTACAGTCATCATAAAAGTCGCTGGTACATTACAGCACTATATACTAACATCTTAACCACCCCGAAAAATAGATACATGGTTCATACCCCATTTCCGCACCGATTATAAGCTGCAATCCTGGCTCTACAATCTCTACAATGTACCAACACATCAACTGTGCAGCAAGTGTTCAACTAATGCATTTTTTTTCTTGTTCTTTTTTGTTTGTTTGTAGTTGTTCACTGAGATATCTTTCACTATTTAAAGCAGTTTTTGCTTTTCTTAAAATTCTGCAATGATTGTGTAGAGTTTTGTTTATGTTATTCCGTGTTTTCGCAATTTTTTTTTATACTTGCAAAAGCAACACATTTTCATGTGTTCTCTTTATTCAGAGGTCTCATCTGCGCTGCCTTGTAAGGGTTTCCTAAGCCTCATCAAGCTGTTTGACAACAACTTTTAGCCAATATGACCAACCAGGATTCCTGGCAAATAAAGCTCTACGTTCCATGTTCGATATCATCAGAAAATTTCCATTTCATCTTTGCAGCCATAGAACGGGAAAAGGTGTGATTGTAAAACACTTGTTAGTACAGAAGCACTCATATGTAGCTCGTGGATTCACTGTGCATTTCGAAACAGAGCTATTATCGTACGTTTTATGTACTACCACCGAATGTTTTCTCTATATTTCTCTCGTTGTCGGACAAAGACGAAGATAAAACCTATTTTGTTTCATCTTATTCTTCCTTTCTGTGCACTTTTGTGTCCCTCTTTGAACTGATTCGTTTTTCAGCAATGGCACAGATTTAATCCAAATTTTTTTTCCTTCGCATCGCAAAAACTGCAAAGCAATAATTAATTATTTATTTATTGAATGTACCTTACAAGGCACCTAAGGCGGAGCATTAAATTAGGGGCAGGCGCACATGTTCAGTTGAAAACCAAAAATAAATAGAAGTTACCCACAAAATACAAGATCACAAGAGCAGCAAAATACACCAAACGCGCATGAAAAAGAGGAAAAAGCGCTAGGACACAAGGTAATCAGTTTACATAAAATTTTTCCAACGCGTTTCGAAACGACGCCCAGTCATCTTCAGCAGGAATTGTGTTTGGAAGACTGTTCCACAGTGAAATGACACGTGGGAGCGGTGAATGAATTGAACGCCAGCGCTTTGCCGGAAATTCGTCGAAATCTGAGTTTATTATTTCACCGCGATGATACGTATGATGGAACTTCAAGGGAAAAGGGGCATCGTCTCGGGTTAAGCACGTGTCTTTGAAATAAGCACAAAACGGCGTGTTGACGACGAACCTGTAAAGGCTGAAGCGAAATGTTCTGTTTAATTTAATTAGTGTAATGCTAGAACTACGTTTGTAGTTATGTGATATGAAACCAGCGGCAATTCTAGAGGCCCGTGTACTGTGCGATGTCAGTGCACGTTAAAGAAACCCCAGGTGGTCGAAATTTTCCGGGAGCACTTCACTACGGCGTCTCTCATAGCCTTAGTCGCTTTGGGACGTTAAAACCCCACAAAACCAAAACCAATCTTCTGTACTGATTCTAGTTCACAAGTTAAATGCTTTGACACGGTGACCCATACCAGGGAAGCAAATTCTAGCTGTGGTCGCACTAAGGTTAAATAGTAAAGATTACATACGGTATAGCCCGAGACGCGTGAATTACGGCAAAAGTGCCCTAATGTCTGATGCTTTGCTGCAAACGGTGGCAATGTGCGCGGACCACAGAGAAGTTGTCGTGTGAAATTATACCTGAGTATTTATAAGACGAATTTCGGGTTGATATTGAAGTTGATTAGCCAGAGATTTGAACGCAGAGAGGACACAAAGACATACAGATATATACAGGAGGACAGAGACAAACGAACACGGAATAGAATGACAGGTAAAAAGGTAAAATCAGGCTAATAAAGTTGGGCTAGATTGGTATTGATTCATTTAGATAGAATGCGCCGCCCAAACGCACGTCTTTGGTCCTCCCCGTCATCATTCCAGCGGTAAGTTCACGTAATACTGTGTCACTTCCGTCCAAACAAGC